>NW_024423453.1:24498823-24957140 GCF_017311325.1 Ursus maritimus
CAACATTTTATAAAGTACCCAGAAGGGGAAATTATAAAGACAGCTTGGAGGTTGGCTAATGAGTCTGATTTTAACATAAAAATTTCTGTTAATATTATACCACTCTTTACAAAATTATTTTATTATCATTCTTTATTCTTTTAATACCCTCTGGCATCTTTTTCATAGGCTGTATTTTAACTAATGAATGTTTTCCCTCTGTCTGAAAAATATTGTTAATTCTTTCTGTGTATTAATAGCTCTCATTCATTTACTAGCCTTAGGTACTTGCTACAAATACATGCATTTAACATTAGGAGATTTTATTGATAAGTTAAGATCCTTAATATCATAGAAGCCAAGAAATTTTCTAGTGCATAATTTAACCATTATTCTAACTTTACTCAAAGTTTTGTTTTGTCGTTTGCTTTCCTGAAATCTCTTAATAGTTATCTTCTAGTTCTGTGGCAAATAACCCCATATAGTAACTGAGAAACTATTAATATTCCCTAGGACCAAAAATCAAGGGAAAGAGAAAGCTAGCCAGAACCCTGACAAGGAGACAAAAAGAAAGAAAGAAAGAAAGAAAGAAAGAAAGAAAGAAAGAAAGAAAGAAAGAAAGAAAGAAAGAAAACAGCTCTCTTCAGAGAAGCAGTGGCATCTGGTCATAGGACACCCACAGCTAGATTATGGGAATTTACAGGGAGACCTCGGGTGAATCAATATTCTGAATGGACTCATCACTCCCTGCAGTTTCCTGCTAGGCACCTCCGTTGGCCAAAAGCAGTGGAGAGCTACACAATGAGGAAGCTTTTTGGAATTAGTGAATGTAATTTAGTTTTCCATACTATTATTAAGTTTTCTGGTAGCAAGTCCACTCTATTTAAAGAATCCTTTCATAACATATATATTGCATTTCACATGCAAAAACAGTCCATCATCGATTTCTTTATGAAACTGTGTTGTTTCTCAATCAGTGGCACAGACTTCATCTTAGCATTCCTCATAGCTTTTTTGTAACTTCATTTTCTGAAGGTGAGAAATCTGATTTTCATGGTCTATATTTACTTATCAACTATATATGAGTTAAAAGGTAAACTGAGGAATGTAAAAAATTTGAAGAGTTTATTTGAGCAAAAAATCGATTCCATCAGGCAGTGCCAAAGTGGAAGTGGTTAGGAGCTCCATGGACAGGAGCTCAGAGAGATTTTATAGAGAAAAGGTGGAAGTGAAGTACGAAAATTATTGATCGGTTGCAGCTTTAAGCTGTATTTGGCTGCTTACGGTTTTCCTGAGGTTTCACTTTGGTACTTTTGAGTCACTGACAGGCTTAGCTTTTGGTTTGCTCACATGTTCCTGCATGCATTAGAGTCACCTCAGTCTTAGTCTCCTTGTGTAGTTAAATTAAATCATGTAAAGCAGCTTTAAAATTGCTAAGCCTCATTTCTGTGAGAAACAAATAGACCAATTTGCACCTAGTGTTTGTAATTTATAATTCTGTGCATTTCCCTCGAACCACTACTTTAACTGCATCTCACAATGTTTATATGTTGAATTTAAGTTTTATTCTGCTTAATATATTTATTAATTTCCCTTGAAGCTTACTTTTTGATCCACAATTTTTTTTAAAATTGTGTTTAATGTTCAAATATTTGGAGCACTTCAGATACCTTTTTGTTATTAATTTCTAGTTTAATCCCTTTATGGTCTGAACGCAACTTTAAATAACATTGCACTGCTTCATGCCTCTCCTACCAAGAGCTAATGTTCCTCTTCCTCAGATCCATAACATAAAGGGCATTTTCTTAGCAGTTCCCCAATATTTTTGTATGCCCCATTAAGATTTATGAAGTAAAAGTCTAGAAGACATTGGGGACTCTCCCCCAGAGGCTACACTTTCTTTTGTGCATTCAACTGGTTTCACCAATTTACTATTTACCCTAGCTGAATTTTTCTAAATGCTTCTCACTAACAGCCCAGGTGAACCAGGACTTTTGTCTCCCTAACTCTGCTTATCTACACATGGTTGGCCTATGATCATAATGAGTTCAAAAAAAACAAGTGCATTTTTTTGTTTGTTTGGCTGAATTTTTTGTTGGTTTATTTCTTTCAGTTTGAAATTGAAACCCTTCTCAACTCACTGCATCCTGAGTAGAAGCTGGAAGTATGGAAGTTTATGCATGTCCTCTTTAATAAATTCCTGTCCGATTTACCTCAGAATTCCTTCACTTATCTTTCAAGTAAGAGTCCTGACAATATGGTACTTGGAAAAAAATTGGTACTTGTTAAATGTAGAACATAACAATTACTTTGACATAAAAAATGACATGAGAATATGAGGTTTAGAATTTATCATTATCGGATGTTATCTGATAATAGAATGAGTAGAGAAACTGGAGAACTTGAGAAAAATAAGGAGACAAGTAACTAAGTGGCATGAGTTAGGCTTAAATGTGAATTAAAACTTGTGGCGTCAAGCCAGACTATAATTAGTGGTTTGGCTAATAAGGAAGGGATCAGTTAAATCAAAGATGTGGTAGGCGAAAAAAACAACTGATATGGGCATAAATTAATTTTTGGCCAATTCAACTGTTACAGAATATTTCAGTAAACATTAGTACCTGGAAAAAAGTCATGTTCAGAACTTTGAAGCTAATCATGAAAGATATGGTCTTGAAGGTATCACTAAATGTATAAAATTCTCAGAACTCATTTTATAGATTTTCATTATTATGCTTCATTCATATAGTAACTCTGGTTAATATTATTTCACAAACAACTGATACAGTTAGGTAACTGACCTGAAGTAATCTTGCCACAGCATTTGTGCACTGCATTAGCTGATTAGGAAGATCTCTTTTGGGTATACAGTTAATGTTTTTTAGTTTATTTAGATTCATTAGACTAGTGTGATAAATCCGTATCAAGAGTGTTGCCAATACATGTTGAAAATAAAAACAGACTCTGGACAAATAACGACCTGCTAGTATTATATTAGATATTGCGCTCAAGTCTTCTGCTAAGAAAATACAATTGCCAAGAAAAATAACTTCACTAAAGAATGGTTCCAAAGTCTGCCCATCTATGCCTATTTAGAAAGATGATATTAGGAAAAGCTCCATAATGTTTTGAGAGGTATTATCATGTCTAAGGGTTTGGTTGATATTGATATACTTGACCTATAGTCCCGTGTAAGTTTGTGTATTGCATGACTTGACATACATATACTGACATACTGACATACATATATTGCAAAATATGTTAACAATAAGTTAACATCCATCTCCTCACATAGTCACTAGTTGTTTTTTTCTTTTTCTTTGTAATGGGAATTTTAGAATCTTCTCTCTTAGCAGCTCTCAAACATACCATAGGGCAAGTGTTAATATCAAATTAGAGAAAAAGAATGAAAGGGGGGAAGAAACTTAAACTCTGTGTGTGTGCTCTAATGGAGATGATATCCATGAAAAGATGATATCAAGGATTAGAAATTGTAGCAGTTCTGCAGAGATTAGTGATTATAGGATCAATTTTTGGCTTTATATGAAGATGTTAACCTACCTATGTTACTCTGAGTCATTAAGTTCAACCAATACTTTTTCTGCCTCAATACAATTGTGCCTCTGGAATTATCATGCTGCCACAAATTGAAAATCAATATTTACCACTATGAGTTGTGGCTTATAATAGCAATGATTATTATAAGTTGCAGTCTATTAATAATATAGGGGTTTTCATATCAAGAATGTTAAGCAAATGATATTTATCTAAAATTCAGAAGAAACTTCATAGCAAAGAAAATCAAGACCAGAGATTATTAGATCTAGGTACAGGACAGTGTCCTGAAGCAGAGTAGTCTTACTAGAGAATGTCTGAGTCTGAAGCAAGAAGAGAAAGTTCAGGTAGATGAACAGTACGCAGGAAAGAAAATCATCAGTAAACTATACTCTGCTGCACAGAACAGTTTGTTGAATTATAATATTAGGGGCAAAGGGAAAGAAAGATACAGATATTCTGGATAAAATCTGAAAGACAACAACTGAGTAGGTATCTAAGACAAGTCTTACCATAAATACTGAATAAATAGAAGCTTGGCCACAAAGATATTGTTAGTGGATTTGTAGTAAAATTTTGCAGCATAAACTGTACTGAGGTTGGGTTATAGCAGAATAAATACAAGCAAATCATGACAGTAGCAATGACTCCATTTATACCAAATATAGGAGTTAGGATCTGTAGTTAGGATACATGAAGTTATCCCTATAGATGGAATTGGGTTCCCTTAAAAACTCATATATTGAAGCCCTAACCTCCAATGTGACTGTATTTGGAAGTGGTCTCTTGTCAAGTAATTAAAATTAGATGAGGTAATGACGGCAGAGCCCTCATGATGGAATTAGTGGCTTTATAAAAAAAGGGAGAAAGCCTTTTCTCTCTCTCTACTATGTGGAGACACAGGAAGAAGGTGGTGACCACCCGTAAACCAGGAAAGGGGCTCTCACCGGGAAGGGAACTGGCTGACACTTTGATCACATGTGAGAAGCAAGTGTCCGCTGCTTGAACCATCCGATTGACGGTATTTTGTTATAGCAGTCTGCTTGAATTAAGACAGTTAAAAATATAGTTGAGGAATTCTAATAACCCAATTCTGAATATTTTAAGTTTAGATTCGAAATTCAATAACCACAGTCAATACTGAGAAAATACTCACATGTCTAACTGGATCCAAACACGACTAGGATGGAGACATTTTTCTCTTCTATCTTCCCTTTTAAAAGGGAAAGAGAGGATGGGGAGCACTTTGTTTTAAAACCACTCTTTCAAGGCACGGGCAGTTAGCACCCTCCTTTTCTTTTCTCCAGTACTTTTCTACATTCTTCGTATTTTCTTATAAGTAGAAGGTAGTTATAAGAGAAGGAAGTTCAAGCTCCAGGAATTTTTTTTTGCTGCCAATTCACTTTATAAATTTATGAAAAAATATTTTGATTCTTTTTGGAATCATGATGAAATGTTATCCAGTTCATTATCTGATCTCACTCTTTTTTTTTTTTTTTCTTAATTCCTTAACATTTACTGAGCATTTTCTGCCACAGGACCCTGTATCCAGTGATATGTGGTGGGATGGAACCCAGTAAATAGATCTTCATTCTTGGATTCTATTGCATCCAGAAAACAATCATAACTGTGATTATAAGCCAGCTTTTTGTTAAGTATGTGATGATAACTTACTACTGAAAAAGAAATGTGATCTTACTTATATTATTGTTTTCTCAAATTTTTTTGGTGCACACATAAAACACCAGTATTTTGTCTGTGTAATTTAATCTTAGATCAAACTATTTATTTTTATCACTTAAAAGATAATGAGGATAGAGATTTTTAAGCATCGAAAAAAATGGTGATGATCTTTGAATCACTTAGTTAATACGATGGTAGAATAAACTACAGTAAAATAAAATTCTATAAATACATTGAAAAACTAAATTTTAAAAATCTTACATTTTCTGGTATATAGCTTCTTTCTTTCTTTTTTTTTTTTATTTTTTCACTTGATAGTGTTTCTGGACCTATTGAATAATTATAGGCATCAATGATTGTCCTGTGAAAAAGCTTCTACATTTGGGCAAATACTATTTAGTGTTTTTTAATATGTTGTAGAAATTGTATAATAAAGATGCATTTTTATTGTATCCTTGAATCCTACTACCTTCCTTACACTATGCTTCATTTCTGACAATTTTTTTCTGAATGTTTTGCTGTCTCTTTGTACAAAGCTAAAACAGATTATATCTGGTATTCTTTTATCACAAAACCCTGCTCTTCTTGGATTTTGTTTATATTTTTACCACCTGGATGAAAAAAATACTTCGGTTCAAGAAGGGCAGAGCCATCTCATCTCTCTATTTGTCTTGTTTCCCCCAAATCAACTTTTTTTTTTATTGTGCTTTTGTGTATGCTCTTATAATGTGTTTATGGCACTGTACTTCAGCTGGATTCACACCAGATTGACTGAACATTGTCATTAAAACGAACTTCGGGGACTAGATGAACTGGTGGCCCTTGAATAGCGTGTTTTCTTTCCATTAGATATCAACAGTGACTTATGGATGACTCCACTGAAACCACTTTAGTAACTGAATGTGATGCCTGACAAGAGAGTCCTGTGTGTCAGTAAACTAGAACAGTCTACCTTGAACAGGCTGATATTTTATTTATGCTGCACTCTCTTTGCTTCTCTAGGGAGAGTCTTTCTCAGTTCAGTTTTCCAATTATTCCATTGATTTTGGCAGGACCAAGGTACCGGCCTAAAAATAGATCACGTGTAGGACTTAATTGTTTAAGATCTTTGCACAAACCGAGAGTTGAGAACTTTTATTTACTGGACCCAAATCAGGTAATATTGCAGAAGCATGCTATGGTGCAGTGATCTTTACTCATTGGGTATACAGGGTCACCCTCGGGGCTTATTAAAACATTCCCTACCTCCAGAGATGGTGATTCGGCCTGTTGTGGTAAGGTTGAGGGATACATATTTTAACACGAATTCCCAGAGGATTTTGATGCAGGTTGCTGGATCAGTACTTTATAGAAAGCTAGAACACTGCAGTAAGCATGATGATGTTGGTTAGTCGAACTCAGATTTAATCTCAGATAGAGCATATCTAATATTGTGGGATGCTGTGAATATTGAAAATCTGGCATAATTATTCAGTAAATGTTATTTTCCTTCCATGAGCTAGTATTTTGTTTAATCCAAGACACATACTTGAATCTAGAATGCTTAAAGTGGAGCTTCTTCCATTTAAACTAAATACATCTGTGGACTCTAATAACTGAAAGGCTCCTCTGGTATACTTTAACAACCCAGACTTTTTGAAGAAAAGAGATTTTACCTAACACTATATATATTCCTCAATAGAGTACACACTATATTTATATTGATACTTTCAGCTTCTAAATTTGTGCCAATTCATTGAATTTTTTATTTTTAAATATATCATCCTACAGATTCGTTTACACAAGATTTAAGCATTTTAATTTTCTTGTCATCTTTGAGGAAATATATCAAATAATTCCCAAAATTTAGAACACACACAGAACAGGTGCAGCTATCTTTTAATTGGGACACATTTGACTTGCTATGAAGGGCAAATTAAGCCATCTTTTCAACAGCTCAATTTGTGAGGACACAATAATAACATGACAGTTCTTACCAGTAAGCAGAAATGGTATGGTCCCAATTAGAGGGGAAAATAATGGTAAGAAGAAAGAGAATGGGATACTATCTAAAGCCTTCTGAAAAATCCTTACCAGTTTGAAGTTTTATATCCTGCTAATTTTTTTATGATTAACATTTTTTGTCTAGTATAGAGAATTATCAACTTAAGTACATAACCAGCAATCAAAACTGAAATTCCTTTCAGAGGAAATCTGTACAATTTCATCCTGAAAAAAAGTATTTACACTCCCAAAGATAAAATAACCTTGAAGATTAAAGTAAGAAAAGTTTCAAAAACACACTTGCACATTTTCTAATGAAATGACAAAGTTGTTTCCATTCTAGAAAGCATTTTTGACAACGTCCCATATCTGAGGTTAATGACAATATCTTAAGGGCATGCGTCCTGGAGGAGAGTAGAGGTGGTTCAGGAAATTGAAGGAAAAAGAGAGGGAAAAATATATATGGGTGAGAGGACACAGTACAAGGCACTAAAGAATAATAATGAAAACTGGTAATCAGGAATATGAACTACTCTAAAACTCAAATAAGAAGCATATCAACACAAAAACAAGTTGTAAAAATGTGTAAATGCATGCGACTAATTTTTTTCAGGTTATGTCCAAATAAACATTCAAATAATCATAAGAAAAAGATGTGTCAAAGCTTCCCCATGCCGAACAATGGTAAATCAGTTTGCTCTTACATGAAAACATTATTATTTACCAGTCCCCTAAGTAATCACTGTTGGGATTTAGCACAAAATATGAAGGTGCAAAGTGATTTGTATACTCCAAATAAATAAATAAGCAACAATAGTGGGATGAAGTGCCTCTCACTTCTTATTCCTCTCATTAATGAATAATTCTCTACACTCCATCTAAAAAAGGTAATTGTTGTGTTTAGCTCTTTAGCCAGGTGACAAGTTGACATCCTTATAATGTACTTTATGATTAACTATAATCAAAATCACAATGAAGAATAGACTGAACTAAAAAGAGAGAAAAAAAAAACTTTTAACGTTAGCTATCAGTAGAATACTTTGTTAATTTTACTTCTAGAGTTTTTCTGGTAGGCTGCCACTTATCAAGCAATCATTTGAGGTCTATTTGCATAAACTAGATTTAAGTTCTTCTAGGGACCAAAGATACACTTGAGTTAACAATACGGTTTAAGAATTTAAAATGCATATTCATTTATTTGATTCGATGAATATTTACAAAATGTCATACGGAAAAGATGATCTCACAAAGTCTTGGTATAAAAGTCATGAGGAAATAAGAGCAATGAAGTGGGCAGGAATTATTCTTAAAAGTGAAGCATGTTGAGTTTGGTCTTGAACAAGGGCTATAAGTCTTTGCAAAAAAAATGGGAATGGCAGAACTATGACAGTGAGTTTGAAAATAAGTGAATGCTCAAATTTTCTAAAGTGGTGGTTGTATCAATTTGGAAACAATTAGATGAAAGCTGTGAAACAGAAAGAGTAGAAAACAAGGAGAGTTTTGAGTAGAATGACTGTGTAATAATAACATATTATTTGAAGTAGATCATTGGTCACTTGTGGGAGGAACTAGGATTGAAGGCTGATGAAAATGAAGAGATATCCAAATATGTAAAAGAATCTGTCCTAGATACTAGTAGTTACAATCCATCCATAATCTCACCTTCATGCCTTCAATAACCTATCCTTCTAGCTTACTTTTTGTATCCTCATTCCAATAATCCTTCAACTCCACCAGGATCTTCATGGCATTTGTACTGATCAACTTTTCACTGTTTAACCCTTTAGTATTCTTGCTCCCCAGCTCGTATTATTTGCATTCTATAACCAATCGCTTTCCTCTAGATACCACTTCTTCCCTCTCTTTGGGATCCCTGTCCCTCTCTCACTGTGTAGTATCACTTGGCAAAAACAAACTGTTAATTAAATCCAAATCTTTCCCTACTCTGAACATGCATCAGTGCAGCAAAATATGGCTGGAGAAAAATACACTCCCCTAACAATTGGTACCCCTTAAAAATAAAGATAAACATCAAGTCAGTCAAAAAAATATTAACTTGCAATCATCTTGTACTTCACTAGAGCACTGACTGCTACTTAACACTCCCCTTTCACTTTCTCTTCATCCTGAATCCCCAGTAACTCCTCCCAAGCCTCACTTTTTCCCCAATAATCTTGTTTAGGAATTCTCTGAGAAAATAGGTGTTATCAGAAGGGATTTTTCTAACAATTTCCTTTCTAACAACGGAATCATATATTCTGCCTTCCTGACTTACATTTAAAGTTATTTGCATGGTAGATTCCGTATTCTTTCTCTTTATCAAAGATATCATTCTAGTAAGTTTCCACTGGTCTTTTTCTTATGTTTTCAATTTTTTCATGCTCTACTGTATAATTCCCTCCAACATAAAAAAGTAAATTCCTAATGTCTTAGCAAAATCTTCCTTTTCCACATTTTCCCCAATAGCTACACTCCATTCATTTATTTGCTCTCCGTTGCACTATCATTCCTCAAAAAGATGCATATAACTGCTCTTTTCTAGTCCTCTGCACCTATTTATTTTAATTGGGTTGTAATTGATATTAAAAAAGCCACTCCATTTAAAGTGTGCAGATAAATGAGCTTTAACACATGTAGACAGCCATGAAACCATCAATTCAGTGTGCATGTATGACGCACTGTAAAGTTTCTTCATGACACCTGGTCATCCTTCTTTGCTGCTCCTTCGTATCCCCACCCTTTCCACTGCCCCACACCTAGTCAGCCAGATTTTTGTTGCTAGAGATTAATTTGGATTTTCTGAAATTTTATATAATCATAATATATATAATATTTTATCTTCTTTCACTCAACATAATTATTTTGAAATCCATTCATATTATGGCACACAAAAATAGTTCACACAGTTTTAATGTTGAGTAGTATTCTATTGTGAGAAAATATCACAATTTATTTATCTATTTTTGAGTAATTTCAAGTTTTTGTGAGTTTATCTTTGTTGACAGGTTTTGGTTGCTGATTCAAACTCCTTACTTGTTATAGGTTTCTTTAGATTTTTAAAAATTATTATTTCTTTGTTTCAGTCTTGGTAAACTGTATTTTCCTAAGGATTTATCCATTGCTTCTAGGTTATCCATTCTATTGATCTATAATTCTTCATAGGAATCTTATTATTATTTCTGTGGCATTCATTGTAATGTGTCCTCTTTCATTTCTGATTTTAGTTGCTTGACTATTCTTGCTTAATGTAGCTAATGTTTTATCAATTTAAAAAAAAACCAACTCTTAGTTTTGTTAATTTTTTGTATTTTCTTCTATTCCGTTTATAAATATATATTTATATGTAAAATATAATAAAAAATATGAATATATAAAATATACAAAAATATGAAATATATACATATATAAACATGTAATATATAAATATATAAAAATATAAAATTATATAAATATCTTCTTGCTGAATTGACCCTTTCATTACCATTTAATATCCTTCCTTGTATCTTGTGAGAACTTTTGACTTAAAAGCTATGTGTCTGCTATAGGTATGGCCACCTTTGCTTTCTTTGATTGCCATGAAATATCTTTTCTCATCCTCTTTCAGCCTGTGTGTGTTCTGATAATTTTACTTCAATGGTATAAAAGTCTTTTTCTTTCCATCTTTTCCCTCCCTCCACTTTGTTTTATATCACATGCTATATATTTTTATACTATGTTTTCATTAACATAGATTTATAGTTATTTTCATGCTTTTGTCTTTTGAATTCTATACTAGACTTAAAAGTGATTTACGCAACAACATTACAAAACTATAGAATTGTATTTTGTCCATATATTTGTACTGAGAGCTTTATATTTTTATATGAGTTTGTGTTTCTCTCCAGTGTCCTTTCATTTCAATTTTAAGGACTCCCACTAGCGTCTCTTATAAGGCAGGTCTGGTGGTGATGAACTCCCTCAGTTTTTGCTCTTCTGGGATGTCTTAATTTCTCCTCCATTTTTGGAGGATAGCCTTGCCAAATATAGTATTCTTGGTTCACAGTTTTTCCCTTTTAGTACTTTTAATATATCATCCCACTGCATTCTGTCCTATAAGATTTCTGCTGAGAAAATCTGCTGACAATCTAATAGGAGCCCTCTTACATATGGTGAGTCTCTTTGTAACTTTTGGTAGTTTGGTAACAATATATCTTTGTAGGATCTCTTTATTGCTTTTCTTATTTAGAATCAATTGAACTTCTTCTTAAAGACTTTATTTATTTGAGAGAGAGAGAGAGAGCAGGGGGATAGGCAGAGGGAGAGAATCTCAAGCAGACTCCATGCTAAGCATGGAGCCCGACACAGGGTTCGATTTCATGACCCTGAGATCATGACCTGAGCCGAAATTGAGTTGCACGCTTAACTGACTGAGCCATCCAGCCACCCCTGAATCAATTGAGATTTTTGATTTTTAAGTTCATTTCTTTCCAGAAATTTGGGAAGTTTTTGACACTTTTTCAAATAGACTCTCCTTTTCTTTCTCTTGGAGAGATATTAAAAAGTATCACAGTCTAGGGTTAATTTTTTCCCAATACTGAGGTAAGATCCTTTTTGCTACACTAAGCATTGTCCCAGAAATTGTGATGTTTTTCAGTTTGGCTGGTAGTAAACTGAACTCCTACCAGCCCTATGTGATGCCATGTAGCATTTCCTGTAATCCTTTTTGGTGGTTATTTCCCTGGTCTTGAATAGTTTCCTCACATGCATCTGCTATCGGTACAATGCTGAATAATTGAGCTGGGTGGAGGGAGGGGTCTGCACACATTCAAAGTGCTTTTTCTGTGGAGCTCTCTTCTTTATGGTACACTGTGTTCTTCAAAGTGCAGCTGCCTTAATTTTCTTTCACACATCACCAGCTCCGTAATTCAGGGAGTATGTTGGGTTTCACCATGGCCCCTCTTTCCTGAGCTAAAATTTGGAAACTCTCTCAAAGCAGTAAGTTCTGACAATAATAGAACTCATCTTCTTTGTTTCTCCTCACTCAAAGAATACTAATTTTCGTTGGGTGATCTCAGTGTCTTGAAAACCATTGTTTCATATGTTTTGTTGATATTTTAGATGTTTCAGGCAAGTGGGTAGGTCCTGTCCCTGTAAAAATCTCATTCTTCCTTAAACTCATTGCACTTAGGTTCTCACCCAATATTTCATTGAAACTGTTCAAGTTCAAGTGATCTCCATATTGCTGAATCTAATGATCATTCTCATTTCTCCTTTACTTCATTTCACATCAGCATTTGACACAATTCTTTTTCCTTATTTTGTTTACTTCCAGGATGCACATTACCATTGTTTTCTCCTATCTCACTAGCTACTCGTGTGTGTGTGTGTGTGTGTGTGTGTGTGTGTGTGTGACAGAGAGAAATTCCTAGAGGGTCTCCAAATTCCTGGAAAATCTCAGGGTCAGTTATACATCTTTCATATTCCAAGTAAGCCTATTCCTTTGATAACTTCATTTAATCTAATAGCTTCAGGTGTCTTTTATTTGCTGACCCTACCAAATATATACCTAGAAACTATATCTCTGCCCATACTCCTAACTTCCTGCCTAACATCTCTACAAAGAGATATCAATATAATAATTTTCAAGACTGGACTCTTGATTCTAACTCCCAAACCAGTTCTCCTTGCTCCTCCCTGAACCACCCATGCCTGAGCCTTCCTCTTCAGTTGATGGCAAAAACATCTTATACCTTTCCAGTTGCACAGGCCAAAATTTCTGAAGTAATCTTAGATTTCTTTCCTCTCTCTCTCTCATATCCAATACAGCAGTAAATATTGTTGTCTCTGACTTTTTAAAAGATGCATAATTTGATCATTTCTTTTTATTTCTACAGCTCCTAGTCCAAGCCACTTACCCATTGCTCATTTGGATTCATGTAATATCTTCCCAGTTAACATTTCTGCTCCTGCTCTAGCTGTTATCCCATAATCTCTCATTATCATGGCAGCCAAAGTCATCCTGTTAACTCCTGTTTCTGTGCTCTTTTCAGAATAGAAGCCAAAACTTTCAGAATGGTCTTCAAGGCTATATAATCTTTCCCCTAAACCTTGCTGCTTGGTCTAACCTTGTCTTCTACTTCCTCTTCCTTGCTCAATATTCTTTAGACACTCCAGTTTGCTTACCTTATCTTAAACACATCACTCAAGGCTCCTCCTTAAGGCCTTTATATTGATTGCTTTTCCTGCTTGTGAAACTTTCCCTAAATGCATACCTTCCTAACTCCTTTACTTCCTTCAAATGTGCTCAAAAAGAAAAACCTCAGTAGCCTGCATTATGGACAAGGGACTCCAAAATTAGAAAATCCAAACCTTTTATGATTAGTAGCAGGTCTGCCCAAACCTTCCCCTGGATGGAGACATTATCTTTATTATATTAGGCAGTAAACAAACTTACCACTACTCTGGAGGGAGACACTATAGCTTCTAAAACTGTTCATTATTCAAGTATCCTTGAAAAGGTAGTCTGAAACAAAGTCACTGAGTACCTCTGTTCTCAAGACATGAATAAATGTCAAACATAAGGAAAAATACCAAAAAGTAATTATTATAAAGGAATCCTCCACATTAAAATAAGAAATAAGTTAAGATTTAAAAAGAAGATTTGGAGTAGAAATTTCACTATAAGTGACCAATACCCATTAAAATGCATAATAGCATTAGCCAAAAGAAAAAGAAGTATTAACAACAGTAAGAAATATTTCACACCTATCAAAATGACAAAAACTAAGTATCTGACAATAACGTGCAACAAAAATACTTATACCGGTGCTTGGTTGTTTGTAGAAGTATAAATCAATACAATTATTAAAGAAAAAAACAAAATATTTAGCAAATTTAAAATTGAGCATTTTTAAAATTTCTATGTATATACCCATGAAATTTCCTGTATCTACGCATGAGACATGGAATTGTATGCTCATAATTAGAAAAAGAATTAAAACTACTCTAATGTACATAAAGAATAAATGATGTATTAATGTATTATTTAGTCTGCTTGGGTTGTCATAACAAAATAGATTTGGTGGCTTAAATGACAGAAATTTATTTCCTCACAGTTCTGGAGAACAGAAGTTCAAGATGGAGGTTTTGTCTGATTCAGTTGCTGATGAAGGCTCTCTTCCTAAATTGCAGCTGGCTGCCTTGTCACTATGCCGTCAAATGCATTCCTTAATGAACTCACATGGAAAGAAAAAGGTCTTGTCTTCCTTTTCTTATAAGGCCACTGGCCCTAGACAGGGTCCCACCCTATGACCTCATTTAACTTTCATTATCTCCTAAAGACTAATATAGTCAAATTCCAAATACAGTCAAATTAGTGTGTAGGGGTTCAACATATGAATCTGGAAGGCATATTTCAGTCCATAGACTATACTGTACAACAAAAAAAATGAATGAAATAGTACTACATGTGTAAAGGTAGACACAACTCACATACACAGTTTTGAGAGAAATAAGCAAGTTTCAGAATAGTTCATATATCAACATTAAGATTCAGTTAAAAACGGGGGCGCCTGGGTAGCTCCTTTGGTTAAGGGTCTGACTCTTGATTTCAGCTCAGGTCATGATCTCAACATCTTATGATGTTGAGCTCCATGCTGGACATTGAGCCTGCTTAAGATTCTCTCTCTCCCTCTGCCCCCGCATCCCTCCCTGCTGCATGCACTTTCTCTCTCTCTCAAAAAAAAAAAAAAAAAAAAAAAAAAAAAGATTTGGTTAAAAACACATAAAGCTACATGTATGTTGAAAGATTATACATACATATAATAAACACCAAGTTTAGGATAGCGCTTATCTGTGTTGTGGAAAGAGGGAATTCTATCTGAGAAGATAATGGGACTTCAAGTGTACTGTCAGTATTTGGTTAGTATACACACATTAATTACATATTTTTGCATATCTTGAACTATTTTAATATAAAGCTAAGTCTGGATAGCACTGAAGTATATATGAAAACAACTCTAAAGGAAGAATACATTTTCCTTCCTGTAGTCCAAAATAACCAAGTCTTATCTTGTTCCCTTGCCTCAAGAACATACCAGGTCCCCCCTTCCCTTTTTTTTAGCCAAGTAAATAACTAAAGCTTCTCTTTGTCATTTCTGATTGCCTAAAAACATTGAAAAAAGATGAAGATAGTCATCCAAGGGTGAAGTGGATAAACATATCCACCAACCCTCAGGTAAGGATGGATATCAATTGATTCCATGGAAGTAGATTGTGGTGTCCTCAAGTGTGGAGAGTCTTTCCCTGTAGGGTTAGAAAACTGGCTAACCAAGTTTTATCCTGGGCACAAGATCACTAAGTCAACGCAAATGTTTCCAATAGGCTTCATACAATTAGCCAGAGTCTGAATTTCAACTAACTTCCTCAGGTTTTATCACAGACATTTTGATAATGATCAAGTGGGTAGAAATAGTCCTTGAATATTTACTTAAATTAAGCTTTCTTTCATCTTAATTTGGAGGGCTTCAGGATTTAATTTTATTTCAAAACTAATACAGTGTATCTTTTCTGCCACATCCAAGTTTATGGACAAATATTCAAAATGTAGGAACATTTTCAATTACCCAAAATAACCAAAAACATAACCTGTGATTTCTTATATATCTATACCTATTTTCCATAACCTCCTACTACGTACCTCTTGGAGAAATCATTTAATGCTAAGCTTACATATTATGTTAGGTGACTATATGTCACCAGCTACAAAATATTTTTAAGACTATGTGTTTTTGCATTATACATTGAAAAGTAATTTAGAAAGTAAAGACCTTTTGGAACACTTGCTATGTGTCTACACCAGAAGTATTGCCAGCATACATGTGAGCAGCAATTCATTTTAAACTTTTACAAGCCTTGATTTATCATGTTAGTTTAGGCTGAGTATCTGCTGCCTCTCCTTCTCATCTCACTTCTGCTTTTTATTTCAAGGGCATCATTGTGCCTTGTAAAGTTCTAAAGGCATCACTGAATTATTGTTCTAAATAATCTCTTCTCTTTAAAATAACTTATTCATAAATACCAAAATGAAAATGTGCCCTTTGTAAAATGTAACTGATTATATTTTAAAAAGACAAAAATTAATTCTTCATCCTCTAGCTATAAAAATATGACTAAAGCACTAAGAAATGTTTTATTAACCTCCATTAATTTAGTAGTTCTCTTCTTGGTAATGAGTAAAAATGCAATCCTGTGGAAGTTTGTGTTAAAAGAGATGTGTGAAGGAGTATATATATGCATGTGTAATTATACATACAAATTAGAGTTCTGAATAATAGTATCATTACTTTAAGAGATGACTGAGAAAATGAATTGTGCCTGTTTTCTACTTATCAACTTCTGAGTGTCCGAGGCATTTATCAAGACACACTCACTAATTTTGGAGTTAAATTGAACAATCTTTTCAAATTACCATGAACTTTAAAAATCTGTAGAAGGAATTCTTCTCTATTTAATCAAACTAATAGACCCTAAGATCTCTTGGGACATGGTATGAGAAACAATGATTTAAATAATAACAATGAAAAAGTATGTGATTTCTTAATAGAAGTACTTTATTAAAGATTTTGGATACTAGCCCTTTATCTGATGTATCATTTGCAAATATGTTCTCCCATTCTGTAGTTTGCCTTTTAATCTTGTTGATTGTTTCTTTTGCTGTGCAGAAGTGTCTTATCTTGATGAAGTCCCAATAGTTCATTTTTGCTTGTCTTTCCCCTGCCTCCAAAGGCATGTCTAGTAAGAAGTTGCTGCAGCCAAGGTCAAAAAGGCTGTTGCCTGTGTTCTCTAAGATTTCAATAGATTCCTGTCTCACGTTTATGTTTTTCATCCATTTTGAATTTATTTTTTTGTATGGTGTAAGAAAAAGATCCAGTTTCATTCTTCTGCATGTTGTTGTCCATTTTTCCCAACACCATTTGTTGAAGAGACTGTCTTTTTTCCATTGGATATGCTTTCTTGCTTTGTTGAAGATTAGTTGGCCATATAGTTGAGGGTCTATTTCTGGGTTCTCTATTCTATTCCATTGTTCTATGTGTTTGTTTTTGTGCCAGTACCATAATACTGTCTTAATGATTATGGCTTTGTAATACAGCTTGAAGTCCAGAACTGTGATGCCTTCAGCTTTGTATTACCTTGGCTATTAGGGGTCTTTTTTGGTTCCAAATTTTAGAATTTTTCTAGCTCTGTGAAAAATGCTAGTGTTATTTTGAAAGGGATTGCATTGAATGTGTGGATTGCCTTACGTAGTATAGACATTTTAACAATATTTGTTCTTCCAATCCATGAGCATGAATGCTTTTCCATTTCTTTGTGTCTTCCTCAATTTACTTCATAAGTGTTCTACAGTTTTCAGAGTACAGAGAAGACATACAAATGGCTAATAGATACATGAAAAAGTTCTCAACATCCCTCATCATCAGGGAAATACAAATCAAAACCACAATGAAATATCACCTCACACCAGTCAGAAAGGCTAAAATTAATGACTCAGGAAACAACAGATGTCAGTGAGGATGGGGAGAAAAGGGAACACTCTTACATTGTTGGTGGGAATGCAAACTGGTACAGTCACTCTGGAAAACAGTATGGAGGTTCCTCAAAAAGTTAAAAATAGAACTACCCTATGACCCAGCAACTGCAGTACAAGGTATTTATCCAAAGGATTAAAAAAATAGTGATTCAAAGAGGCACATGCACCCCCAACGTTTATAGCAGCAATGTCTACAATAGCCAAAATATGGAAAGAGCCCAGATGTCCATCAACTGATGAGTGGATAAAGAAGATGTGGTATGTACACACAATGGAATATTGCTCAACCATCAAAAAGAATAGAATCCTGCCATGTGCAATGATGTGGATGGCACTAGAGTGTATTATGCTAAGCAAAGTAAGTTAGAGAAAGGCAAATACCATATGATTTCACTCATATATGGAATTTAAGAAATAAAACATATGAACATAGGGGGAGGGAAGGAAAAATAAAGTAAGATAAAAACAGAGAGGGAGGCAAACCATAAGAGACTCCTAACTCCAGGGAACAAACTGAGGGTTTCTAGAAGGGAGGTGGGTGGGGGGATGTGGTAATTGGGTGATGCGCATTAAGGAAGGCACTTGATGTAATGAGCACAGGGTGTTATATGCAACTGATGAATCACTAAATTCTACCCCTGAAACTAATAATATACTATATGTTAACTAACTTGAATTTAAATAAAATCTAAAAAAAGAAGTACTTTATTTATCCTTATGAATAACATATGTAAACATTGCACACATGCACACTACACACACACACACACACACACAAGTCTGATACAAACTATAAGGCTTTGGTGTTTTTTCCAGTGACTTCCTTTCATTTATGATTTTGCTAAGTGTTTTTTTATAATTCACAGCTAAAGTATCTTTAAAGATACATTGTTGTGAATCTCAAAACTTAATACATTAAATATTTGTAATGCTTACAGGATGTATGATAAGCTTTTAAAGCTTTATATGTATACTAATATCTAATTGTAATTAGTAGTCCCCGATATCTCCGAATAACACTTTTCCTAAAATGGATACAAAAAATAAGAATATTTTATACAATTTTTCTAATCAGTATGTTTCTAAATACTATTTTTTTTCCTGCTTTGTCATGAATGGACCATTTACCCTGAAGCTTATCAGATACAGAATGGGGCCATATAATTTATTGTCTGAACTCCACCATTCTGTAATTGAAAGGAGCTGCAAAATACTAATTTGTCAAATTTATATTCTTTAAAAAAATAGAAATAGTCTAACATAGTTAAAGGCACATTTTAAAACTGAATATTCTCATCAATTAAAATAAGATAAAATAAGATTAACAAAATAATTATTTATCATATACATTGCATATGTTTATGGTGAAACCATAATTTATCAACCAGTTAGGACCTATTTTGAGAGTGCAACAGGATATTAATGATTCCACCAAAATAACTGTTGTGAAGTATAGTGCTATCATGGACAATCCAGCAAGTATGTCTACCTACAAATTTTAGTTTTTTATCCATATCTACCTCTCATAGTTTATCACTATCACTGGTATTTTTCTGTAGAATTATTTTTTAATTGACTTATTTTCTTATTTTTATAAAGTTAGCAGAATTTTTCCTATACATTTTATAGTTAGTACATTTAGAATTATTGATTTCTTTATTTGACTCTCTCTAGACATAAATTTTTAGGTGACAAATACTGTCTCTACAGGTAATGAAGAAACTGGTGAGCTCAGATACAATTCTAATAAAGGTATTCCCAATTCTATATTCCCTATTAAAATATACAAATATTTAATCTCAAATATTTTCATATGTAGTTTTGTTTTCTGTTCTCACTGCTTTACTTCTATAAATTATACAAGATAAACTCACCAAATGTTTCCTTTCTTTTTCATGTTCGAGTGCTTTCCCAAACTTAGACGCTACGTAATTATAGGTTTTCCCATTTTCATCTTATTTCAGAATATTTTTAAAAAATAAATTTCAGTGTTTAAAAAAATGTTAGTTTGGTACTTCAACTGTGGAGACAAAAATAATTTTGAATTTGTCAAAGATGACTTGTATCTCAATTACTATAATACTGCCACTTTTTTTAGTTGCAATAGTGTATATGTATACAATACAGCCAATTCAAAGTGCATTTTTTTAAGTCTCTTAATATGATAGGAGCATTACTTGTATTACACAGTGTGTGCCCCCAAAACTGACTTACTATTTGAAACATCTGATAACACTGAAATAATTTAACTGTGAAGTTCTCCTCTACCGGTATGTTCAACACGTTATCAGATGTCACTGCATTCACAAAAATACTCAGGAACGATAATGAACAAAACTAATTTAGGAGAGCAACCCTTTGACATAAATAATAAAGTCATCACTCTTTCACTACCAAATGATAGAATCAGAAATCAAGAATCTATAAAATAAACACATCCAACTCAAAGTCAGCATTTTGAGCCCCCAAATTGCACTTACTTCTAAGAAATTATTATCTCAACAACTTTCACTCTTTCTTGTTTTTCAGCATTTAACTCCTGTATCATGTCTGATATTTTCCTTGTATCTTCATAGTACTGCTTCTTTCAAGACCACTAACAACCTCTGAAAACAACTGATGCAAAAACTGACTTTAATAGAGACTTCTTTAGAGGGCTCCAATGTAGGTAGAGCAGTATCTTCCAGGTTAGCTTCTGTAAATCTTGGGAGGCGACGGACTTTTATGGTCTAAGATAAATATAACTTGTAATGGTCTAGGTCCGGAAAATAGCTATATTTTATTCCAGTGAGTTAGAAGATTTAGCTGTCCTATGTCTTGAGACACTAGAGTGGTACCAAAAGTAGGTACGGGTTTGAGAACTGGAAAGTTGCTATGGCATATTTCTATGGGTGCACAGTACCTATAGTACAGAAAACTAAACAAAATAACTGTTACGTGACAAAAGTATCCATGTAATGATAATATGTAGTCCTTGGCCTAGTGAGTAAAAATACAGGGAGCCAATGTTTTGAGGCTCTTCTCTTTCAGTAGATTTCTCATTTTGGAAAGGCTAGTACAATTACCAAATTTTGAGCAAAATTCCCTGAGGAATTAGGACGGTATTAGGATCTTGCAACCAATCATCATTACTTTTTATCTCATATATTCTCTACATTCCTTGTTTGTTCTTTCAATAATAAGTCATGTTTAAAGCAATCTTAATCAAGTTGGAGTGGTAAATTGACTAACCCCTACACATCGGCCAGACTTTTATATGCCTGACTCATTTGACTGTGACTTGACAGTTTTGAACTCAGAATAGATAGACATGACTGAGTTTGTTAGACTTGTCTTCAGTGGCAGAACTATTTCTGCTACTGGAGAATGGCTAACATTATGTGCTTTAGAGTCACCCTTGTTTTAAATCCCTGTTCTCCTATTAACTGTGTATCTTTAAGTAATATGGCCCTGATATTCTTTCGCACTAAGGGTTTAATTTTCTCTTCCTCAGCTATAGCTAACATCTTAAGCTCTTTATAAAATAAAATTTTAAATAATGTATAAATACATTTAGAACATTCATAAATTATAAGTGTATAGACCAATGAATTCACAAAGTGTAGTAATCTTCCAAATTAAAAATAGAAAATCAGAAGCATTGCTGAAGTCCTCATGTCTTCATCTCCCAGATACATTTACCTCAAATGTTATCAATCACTCTTCTGACTTTTAACATGAAAATACTTTGCCTGATTATGAACATTATGTAAATAGATACATGCATACTCTTCCCTGTACATGGAGGTAATAAAGTGGCTTCTACCCAGAAATAGTTATTATTGCTAAAAAAGGAGCAAATGAATGCAAATATAAAGCAACCCACAAACATGAGAGCCCCCTACGTAATAGTCATTATGACTGACCTAATTAAATGTAAAATATTTGGCCATAAAGTGGGGAATATTTGGTACTACAGTTAGTATCTCACTGTACAAATGAGGTAAAAGGAGGTGAAAATTCATATAGGCTAATTTATTAGATAATATTATATAAGTTAAGCTTATCGACATTTATTTTCATGTTTTCCTTTTCAATAAGCCGTTCATAATTAGGGTAGTAACATGTATTAACATTTCCAAACATGTCACAGAACTTAGAAAGGAACTATGCAACTGTATATTATATAGAGTTTTTCAAAAGGTCTTTATAAGACCTTTAGGTATTAGAAAATAATTCCAGAAAAATCATATTTTGGAAATTATGAAGCAAAAATTGCAGTATTGACATTGTGAATGACTTTTAAAAGGCAGAAAACTTCATATCCCTCTTAGATAAAGTCTATAGTTCACATTACAAAACATCAAGAAAATGACCAGGTTAACCTTGGTTCTCAAGGTCTCTATGTTTGTTTGTTTTTATTTTCCCTTCTACTTTTATATCATACTTGTAGTTCAAACAATGAGTTTCAGAGCAACACAATAGTGTACATATCCTCAATTTAATACATTTAGAAGCCATTACTAATAGTTTTTTTTCTTGTTCTGAAAATGTTGAAATAACCCCAAAAGCTATGGGGTTATAAAGATCATTTACTTGTCTATGTCTCAATTTATCTGATTATAAGGTGAGAACAATGTGTCCCATCTATTTTGGTCTTTGGGATTTTAAGACTTAATGAGTGCAAAAAGTTTCTAAGGACTTTACAAGAAAGTACGCATATAAATAGTATTAATGACATGTCTGCTAGATAGCAATGTGAAATGTGTGAAACATTATTTCCAAATATCAAAAAGTCAAAACATACACTTTTATCAGCTCTTAGCACTAACCTCTAAGAAGATCAAAGACCCTTCTTTTTATGTAATAATCTCTGGGAGCTATTTAGTTCACAATTTTTAAAAGAACATGCCCAAATGATGAAAAAAGGTTTGTAGCATTAAGAAAATATATAAAAGTTTAATATAGACTTACAAAAATAATGTCAGATAACATGATAAATAATGCTTTAAAAAAACCCAACTACCAAACCCCTTTTGAAACAAGATGAAAATGGAATAGATATGTCTGTCATCTACAAAAAAATAGTGTCATTTTAGAAGTGGGGAATGTAGCTAAAGAAATACCCAAATGGTCTTTTGTTGTGTCTTCTTTAAGAAGGAGTGTAATCTTCAAAATGGAAAGGAAAATACAGAGCATATCAAAGGTGAAGAAGTCATGTTGCCCTGAATGAATTCAAATCCATAAATACAAGGAAGTTAGAGAAGCCATTAGCAGCTACCCCCAAACAATCTTTGATACTTTTTAGGCAATAATGGGAAAAGGAAGACTTCAGAAAACTAAATGGGCAAATGCTCCAAACTTCTTAAATTAATACTCTTATTTCGTTCTAGATAGAATACCAAAAGGGTGGTTTTTATTTCTTCAGAGAATTCAACTCTAAGAAGTCATTGGCCTATTTGGAATTGGAACATATACTAGAGTCCACCTGTCTCAACATAGTTATTTTACAGATTATAAAATCAAAATGTAGAAATTTTAGTGATTTTCTACAGTATTTCACAAATGATACTACATTATTGTACTTGAAAACTGAGCATCATCCTTGTTTATCCTGTGCCTTGGTTTCTCCATACGTAAAATGGGATAAACAAGGATGATGCTTCAACCTCAAAATGTATGCATTCTAGTACATGGTTTTAGATTCTCTTTAGACCTGAAAAAAACTATGCCTGTGTATATATGACTCAAGAATCATACATCTGTTTATTATGTCATTTTCACTTTTATATACACATCGAGAAAACCATATGGTGAGTGTGGAGTTTATTCTGTAGCCTACTTGCTTTTTTTTATGTCTTTCTGCATGGAAACATGAATTCTTCCAGGCTATGCTTCTTGACCCTGGAGCAGTAACCCCAAGGCCCTCTTGTCCTTCCATCCCATGCTTATTTTACTAAGGTTTGCTCTTTCTCTTAAATCTGCCTGCAGTCCCATCCCAGTTCTCTTTGCTTGAACTTTTGTCCCTTGTTTTATTCCTCTGGTGCTCTTGACAGTATTCTGTAAGTCTGCTAAAGAAGTTGCAAGTAGCTGCCATTAATATTTACTTAAATAAGGGACTGACAGCAATGCTTGCTGATTTTCTTACTGATTTCCTGAAATCTTTTACCAAACAATCTTGCAGCTCCTACAGTGATGGAAGGGGGGAGCGAGTGAGATACACTACATTAGTGATTTTTTGAACAATAGAATCTACAGATGATCTTCTATAAAGTATCTCTGAACAGGCCGCTGCCTATACCAATTAAATCAGAATCTCTGGAGGTGGGGCTTTGGCATCCATTTTATAAGAGTTTCTTAGAAAATTCCAACACACAGTCAAGATTAAGAATTACTGTTTAGAGCAAATATCCCTTGAGATTTTCAGCTCCTTCCAGGCAGGAAGGGTTAGAAAGAGAACTGCTCTAGGGCTTGGTAGAGGTGAGTGTTGCATAAGAGAGACACAAGGCCATATAAGGGGAAAACAAAGCCATCTGGTTAGAGTCTATCAGTAGCTCAGGTCATATACAAGCAATATTAGCAGATTGATAAAGCACTGAATTGAAAAGAAAGACAATTTCTTTTTAACAAGCAAACCAACAGGAATGACCTCTTACTTCTAACATCTTAACTTGCAAGTTGGCAGGAAACTCAAAAATAAATCATAATTGAAAATAAAAATCAGACTGATGAGATATAGCACACTTCCTGAACAACACTGCTAATCTCTAAGAACTGTGACAATGCAATGCGCTTTTTGTGATTAGAATATTTCATTGTAAAGTAAAAATGTTAGTGTGGCTTTTTAAAATTTTATTTAGTTGCTTCTCAAATTAGCGTTTTCTGTTTATAAATAAATATTTCTTCAATAATGATATTTGAAACCATTGCCTAAAATAATGTTAGCAATATTAATAAAATATTTTAATATTTCTCCATGTTACAGTCTTAGAGTTGGGTATTTTATGTCTGTCAATTTGCTTCTACTCTTTCATTCAATAACACTGAACTACTGTGCTCTAAGAAATAAAACTTAAATAGTACGGTGATGTGCAATCTTACATCCATAAAAAAATAAAACTGTTAAACGAATTTAATTGGTCTCAGTTTCCCAGCCTCCCACACAACTCAATATTTTGTATTGGAGAATATAAGTGAATGACTGCACATGCATGTGTTAAGGATGGTGAAACAGCTTGTCAATTACAAAATGCCATAAACATTATGTCAGTTTTAAGCTAAAAAAGGGATGCTGAATAAAGATTTGTTTGGGAATATGTAGATGTTTATATACTAAATAGTCTAAAATGACATTGTGGGGGTTTTTTGTTAATACTTAGAATTTTTCGTAAGTACAAGTAACCACAAAATAAGAGAATTTCTTTTTCTTTGAAGACTACAGCACATGTATATGCATAAGCACAGAATAATCCAAGGAATAGAATTCTAAGCAAGCATATGCTATACTTATTGATATTTAAATTATATTTAAAAATTTTCAGAAATGTTTATTCTAAATTTACTTATCATTATAGAGAATTATATAAAAATGAAATTCTAAAATAATTACCACATACAAGTGTCCTATATTTTCATAAATTAAATATCTATAGAAAATAATACACACAATAAATAACATATAAAATAACACTCAACTATATATATAATATACCAATCATAAACACTAACCTGAGGGATTATATGTCATTCACCTTGACCCCTAAAAAGTAGGATGCACATAATAGATTATTTTAGTAATTGTTTGAATAACTGAATGAAGGAATCTGGAAAGATACAATTTATGTATTGTGAAAAAATAGTATGTCTTTATTATTATTTTTTGACTCACTACCTTTAGCTCTTGCAAAATATTTACCATTTTAAGTGCAAGAGTCAGAGAGATGTGCATATGCTACTATCTCTGATACTGGTATCATTAAATAATTGTACTGAAGGTAAACCCTTTTTTTTAGAAGATTTTATTTATTTATTTGAGAGAGAGAGTGCACAAGCAGGGAGAGGGGCAGAGGAAGAAGGAGAAGCAGGCTTCCCTATGCTCAGCAGGAAGCCTGACGTGGGGCTCTATTCCAGGACCTTGAGATCATGACTTGAGCCAAAGGCAGCTGCTTAACCAATTGAGCAACCTAGGCACCCCAAAGGTTAACCCTTTTTGACTATAAGCTTGTGAAACCCTTTAAGAGGAAAGTAGTTTGTGGGGTAAAATAATTTATATTCTATTTTTATATAATGTTTTTAGAATTTGTTATACTTTTTAAATTTTTTAACCACTAAAGTGAAGTGCAGAAGCTTTTAGTAGCATTAACTTTGACTCCCAAGACAATAATTCTTATGGAAATAAGCCTATGTTACATGAATCTTAACACAAAGTTTGGCAATTCCAATGAATATCATTTTTATAAAATTCACTTGATTGTAAAGACCGAGCTGGGGCATTTTGAAACAAGAAACCATTATGAAAATATTTAACTAGATAGATGTCTACCTTAATATTTTACAATTATACAGTAACTGAGTGAATTAGTTCAATTAATGCTGGTTGCTGTAACAAATAGATACTGAAAAGTGTAATGGTTCCAGCACAATAAACTTTATTTCCCCATCATCTGACAGTAAAATATAGGTGTCCCTGACCTGTGGGTCTCTTTCTATCATGCTGTCACTAGAGGATCTGCTGAAAACTTGCTTATCTTCAACACGAATCTTCTAAGTATGTTATTTCACTTTCAGTCATTGGGAAGAGGGCAAGAGCATAGTGAAGCATGCCATTCTTTTAATGGTCAGTCTTGAAAGTGGCCAAATCACCTTTACTCACATTCTATTGATAAAACGCAATCACATGGTTCCCCCAGAGAAGAATGGGACATACAGGAATTCAGATGTCTTGGGTAAATGGGAGATGCTGCAACAGTGAATAAAGCTCTTGGTCAGGAGAATGCCAGAATGCCAGGAACATCAGGGAAAGATGGTGTGGCTGCAGCAGAACGAGTGAGGAGGGAGGTGACAAAAGTCGATGTCAGAGAGGCAATGGGCAGGAATGGTCATGGGCTGTACATGTTTGTAAGACCTGAAATGCTACTGCAATGACTCTGAGGCCGGGTGACATGGGAAACTACAGAGCTTTTGAGCAGAAGCATAACACTATTTGCAGATTCAATTAGCACAACTGAAATGGTCTTCATGGGCAGGACAAGAAGCAAACTATAGCTGCAAAGACCTGTTAGAAGATAAATTTATATATGTGTTCTACATAAAAGTGTTTTAAAAGCTTACTTAAGTATGAGTTATCTCAGGGTGGGTTTTTTCGTTTTGTTTTGTTTTGGGTTTTTGTTGTTTTTTTTTTTTTTTTTTTTTGGTTTTTGGTTTGTTTTGCAGATTACAAAGTCTAGTGTTGTCGTTGTTGTTGTTTTTCCAACTAATGTCTTCCCTTTCCCTTATCAGCTGGTTTTATTTTAGTCACTTGAATGATCTCCTGTAAGTAGATCCATCAAAGCTCTTCAGTTGGCTCTACCTACAGGAACCGTTTTGCTCATAAATTTCACTCCTTCTCATTTACGTGAATATAATTCATTCGAATTCACATAACTATTTCTTTTTTTTGAGTCATAGCCAGGAAATAAAACTTTAACTTATTATTAAATATTAATTTATTTATTTTGAGAGAGAGAGTAGGGGAAGGAGCAGAAGGAGAGAATCTCCAAGCAGACTCCCCGCTGAGCGAGGAGCCCAATGCAGGGCTCCATTTCATGACCCATGAGATTACAACCCCACCCGAAACCAAAAACTGGAAGCTCAACCGACTGAGCCACCCAGGCGCCCTACTCTATTATTATAATAATATTTAAATTTTGTCAAATCAAGGCACAAGTCTGACATGTTTCCCAGCAAATTCTGTTCCATTGCCCAGTGCAAGGATGAGAGTTTGAGCTCACAACAGTAATTGTCCAATTATTCAAATTTGATATCTATCAAAATCATAGCTATTATAATCAGTTTTGATGTTAATCTAATTGTTGTTAAACAATTACTAACATCTAAGTGATAAACATTCACTAATTTTTAATTTATTCATATAGGTTGTATTTATGTCAAAAACTCTTCGATGATAGAGATTTGTCATTTCTAATGCTCTAGATTCGTACTTTATAAAATGGTAGGTATTAGGACTATGTTGGTATTTAAACTAGAATTAGTTAAAATTAAATAAAATTAAAATTTCTGTCTTATAGACACATGATATAGCCACAGTTCAAGTGTTTACCTCCATGTGACAAGTGGCTACTGTTTTGGGCAGAACAGATACAGAATATTTCCATTATTCGAGAGTGTTCTATTGGACAGAACTACTCTAGATAGTAACAATCCCTTTTAAGCATCCCCAGGCCTCTCCAAAATAAATGTTAATTATGCTACACAATCTATATTTTAAGCCCAACTAGTTGAAACATGACAGGTGAAAAATCTATCAATGGATTTTTGTGTGATGACTTAAAAAACCAATAGGCAGAGTTAATTTTGTTTCATTTATTTTTAAAGATCTTATTGTGCAACTACTTAACTGCTCATCATTCCTGAGTGGTTTCCTGTTTTTTTTAGAAGACCTCTAACAAATATCATTTATTCATTCAAATACAAGGGAACTAATCATCTTCATTGAAAAAATTGGCTACCAAATTGAAATACATGAATCCCATTTGATGGAAATTTCATTTTTATAAAATTCACAATCCCCATGCCACAAAGTTCTTTTAGTAGGAGTTGTTGGGAGGACTATGAAAAGAGTTTTACTTAGAACCATATGGTATGAGGTATTTGTTAAAACAGGTTTCTCTGTGCACAGAAACATCTTTGGAAACACCTGTCCATGTTGAGCTTCAAACCTTTATTGGTTCCTTTACAGACCGCCCCTTATTCTATTCCATGGTAGTTTTTCTTGAAGCTTATAGAGTTGCAAGAGATTATAAATCATCTTAAACCTGATAATTTGATGTTATTCCGTGATCTCATCTTTATCGCTTTACATTTTCACCTATTTTAATTCCCCAGCTAATCTTAAGCAGCTGGAAATTTTTAAATTATCTCTCTTGCTATATTTTTTTGAAATATATAAAGCATTAGATAGAGCTCCGTATAAAATACTGCTGTCTGAAAACATGAGGGCAAGATTTGTGAGAAAATAAGCTTTTAAACCACTTCATTTTTAGTTATACAATGTGGGAGATTGGAGCAAATGAGTAATAAAAGGCAAAACAATTGAGTCTCCTAGGGTGCTAAATTAAGAATTTATAGTCTGAATGATGTCTCTGTAACCTCATTCAATTTTCTATTATTGCAGATCTTAAACAATTATAAACACAGATGACATAGCAATTTTCACTTATAAATCTGCAAGGGTGATAAATATAACATGCAAAATTCATTTTGATAGTAATGTTAATTGGTCTAATGTTCTCAAAACAAAGAAAAATAAGGATATTTAAAGAAAGTAACATTTTGAGCAAATGAAACTGGCTGGAAGAGCTAATATGATATATTTTTATTTTAAAACAGATGGGCACTTACTATTTTAAAATGGTTAGTAACTGCAGATGATATTCACATAAATAAACATTACAAATTTTCTGAGAAATAGGTGACGTTCCTGGTGTTAACAAGTAAATAACTATAAAACAAAAGGGATTCAAATTTAATATTTTTTGTAATGATACATAATAAAAACTGTTTCATTAAAAAATACTAGCCATTGGCATATGGGTAACTCAATGTTTTCCCTACCCAAAGAACTTCATTGTTGCTTTCCTTTTCAAGGAATCTGCCTTGAAATCTACTTAAGATTGTACTGGAATAATGGGTTGGAGCAATATGTCTAAGTCATAGAGAACAGTAATGATTACAGAGGTAGATTTTCTGTTCTATAAGCACATAATTTTTTATCCTACCAATAATGAAAATCAGCTTTAACTGATAAACTACATCAGCTTATTGGCTTAAGGAGTAAGGGAAATTCTGAAGAAATAATTAGTTCCTTGAGATAGATTTATCTACTAGTCTTTAGTTGCTTTTTTTGGTTCTGACTATATCCAGAAGAAAGGTGCCTTTTGCTTTATAATGGAACTCTACTTGAGAAAAACCCAAGCATTGTATGTGTTAAAATATATCCTGCTATCTAGTATGATATATTAGACTCTTCACATGGGAAACCTTAAAATAAAATGTATTACTGTTTTGTTACTATATCCCACTAAGAAATGAATTTTGGTTAAAAAGATAATAAAATCATGGATATTTTCAGTGTATTTTTATGGTATTCCTCAGGTAAACAATTATGACACTGTACCTTAGATGTTTGTTTGTTTTTGTCCAATAGCGGATATGTATGGCTGGCACTTATTTCTGAGGATATCAATGAGATACAAAGTGAAATCCTGAATATAAGACACAGAAATGCCTAAATTAAAAGAAAGGTATATTATGGTCATCAAATTGAAATTGAATTGAAATAATTCAAATGTTTCTGTGTAAATTTGCATCATCTTAAAACTATGATTCAGCTCATTTTTCTAACCTCAAATATAGAAACTAGATTAAAACTTAGAATCTATATTATTATACATACTTCTCTATAGGTGTAATGTATTAGATTCATCTTAAATTTAAAAATAATAATTTAGGGACAACAGACATCTTAAGAGTGATGTGTATATATATATATACACACACATAAATGTATAATTTATATTTATGTAAAATATAAATATAAAATATAGAATTTATATATAAAATCAGTCATTTTAAAATTTTTATCTAGTAAATCACTTGTCATTATATACAAACAGGTAATCAATGTTAGTGAATTAATGAATTTAATTGTCTTTTAAATCACAATAAGTCAACTGTAAATTGTCATTTTATAAAATATAGAACAGAGTACATGAAAAAGTTATGTGAATTATATTCCTTTTATCAGAAGGAAAAGATCATTTTAATCATTAAATAACTTTTAAAATGCGGGCAAAATATTGGTAAACCGAATAGTAGGTCCAGATATAAAATGCTTCATCTTTTTAGCATCCAATTCAATTTAAACATAAGCCATTACTATATCTAAAGAGACAAAAGATTAAAAAGTGTTTAAAATTTAGCCTGGAAGTTACGATTTGGAAATATAGACTCTAAACTTTCTCAAGGAGAAATGTTTTTAGCCTGGGACCTTCACCTTCTAAAAACACGTTATTAAATTTTAGTTCACAGAACAGAAACCCCCAAACTGATTTTAAAAGCCTGCAAAGACAGATAAGGCAAGGTCAGCTCTGCAACTCTTTAGTCCTAATATATTTAGTGCATTTTCTACAATATTTTTAAATTAACTTGGATAATTGGATGTTTTCCTGTCACAAAGACAGAATCCAAGGTATGTGTGTAGGAGAGACAGAAGTGGGATAATGCATTAAAACATGCTATGCTTAGTATATTTAATCTTTTTATGTACATCAATATAAAAAAATCTTTCAACGTCCTATGCTTTAAAAATCCAATAATTAAAAACTCTCTTTAAATTGAGAGCAAATGCAACATTTAAGGTAAACAAGTTTTTAAATGTAACAAGTGTGGAACTGATATTCTAACTCCTAATTTATTAGGGAGATAGCATATTAAATTATAAGTATTTCATGATTTTTTTAAAAGATTTTATTTATTTATATGAAAGAGAGACAGCCAGCGAGAGGGAACACAAGCAGAGGGAGTGGGAGAGGAAGAAGCAGGCTCCCAGCGGAGGAGCCCGATGTGGGGCTCGATCCCAGGACTCTGGGGTCATGCCGTGAGCCGAAGGCAGATGCTTAACGACTGAGCCACCCAGGCGCCCCGATTTCATGATATTTCTGAAAGACATTTCTAGGTATTTATCTCCCATGTTAATAAACACATGACTCTGAGTTCTTCGTTAGGTTTTACATTCTTTGACTAAATTATCTGTGTGGGATCTTCTCTTATTTTCTCTATAAGACAGTGTAAATCTCTACAGGTATTGTAGACATATCAGATCTAACCTGTCCGTCTACACACAGACATTTATGTAGACACATATAAATGTAATACAAACACACATATGTACATATTTAGGCACAGTCATTTAAAACTCAATGTGAAATATGTAAATATATTTTATATTTTTTCATAGACTGCACTATTTATTAGAGATTTTCAGGTTAGCTATGGTAAGCTCCCATTTCACTACTATATCTTTACAATTATCTGAATAAATCCTCCCATTCTTGATGACCAAAGTAAAGAGCCAGTTTAGTTGATTAAACTTGATTCCTGTTTCCAACTATACCCATATTTACAACTGAATATTTAGAAAGCTACTGCCACACTCCTAAGTTTCTGTACCAGGCTAAGAAACATTTAAGTTCACTTAGAGAGAAAATAATTTATAAAGCTTAATTTATTAAAGGCTCTGTTGTTGATAGAAAAAAATAAAACCTATTTCAACTGGAATATTGACTCTAAGAATTTCTCTTTTTAAGTCTGACTATGTACTGATAGTATACTCTGAAATCTTTCTTCCTGAATACTGTTTACTTTATTCTCCAAAAGGAAACGATATATTTTGGGAGGAAAACAAAACTATAAATTTAACGAAATTCTAGTGAAAGATTCTAAAGAGGAACTTCTTTTTTAAAGATATAAATTACCATGTTCAAGCTCATACTTTAATACATGGTTCCTCTAAGTTAGTAGCAGTAGTAGTAATAACAGTAATAGTATCTTGGTGCTCGTGAATAAATATTTCATACTTTCCAAAATACCTTCCAAATTAAGACCCAAATTTTTTTTAATGATTTAGAATTTTTTAAAACTCAAATATTTCCTTTTTACAATTTTTTTTAAAGATTTTATTTATTTATTTAACAGAGATAGAGACAGCCAGTGAGAGAGGAAACACAAGCAGGGGGAGTGGGAGAGGAAGAAGCAGGCTCATAGCGGAGGAGCCTGATGTGGGGCTCGATCCCATAACGCCAGGATCAAGCCCTGAGCCGAAGGTAGACACTTAACTGCTGTGCCACCCAGGCACCCCCCTTTTTACAATTTTTTGAACAACTCTATTGAAAATTTTTTTCTAGACAAAATTTTTAGAGTGTTATATTTATTGGGTAGTTATATCAACGAAACATTCATAAAAAGAACTCACAATGCTTTTCATAAATGAATGTTATTATGAGATATTATTGGAATTAAGGGCAGATTCATAAGTAAGCTTTGAAGTAAAGCATTCTCTCAATATGTTGTTTCTATAATTTCTTAAAAGACGTTAAATGTAGGAAATATTTTCCCCTCCTTTTATCCAATACAATAGTGTGAAAACTATTGACACTTGCATTTAGAGTCTGGGAGTCACTAGGGGTAATTACGGATTCTGATGACTATAAGAATCATATTTAGAGTATCATGCATCTCCATTTCCCTGAAACGATTCTGACTTCTACCTGATAGTGAGACATGCAATTTAATGAAACCTCCTTTTGCTCCCCAAATTACCACTTTAGCTGGCAAATTATATGATGACTCAATTCTGACATATCTAAAGTGTGCAGTATTGCCGAATATTTTAATTTTACATATATACTTAATTTTATACAAATTATATATATAAATGTATAATTTTTATACATATGTATAAAATTATAATATATTTGGATTTTTGTGCTATCTTTAAATATTCACAATTTATTCAAATACCCTAAGAACTCAAGTGAGCCCATTTTAAGCAGATCCATCAAACAAAACTGATTTTGACCTAGGTCCACTATTGACTCATCTACTCTGAAGAAGAAGTCAAGTAGGGTTTCTTATTGATTACTGAGAAGCAAATTCCAATGTTTGCTCTTGTCTTTCTTTTTAGCCATTTATGATCATAAAGTTATGGTGTATAATTGAATATTATTTCCAAAATAATAGTAAAATAGCACTCAACTCCTGTTTATCTATTGACCACAAACATAGATTTAAACCATATTCCCTTAAGATGATTTGGCTAAAATATAAATTTTTTAATAGTGATCTTTTTTCTGTATTTCTTCTCAATTTACTTACCCAAATGTGCATATACATGCTGCTTTGTTCTTTCCTAAATAATGATGATGGAAAATTATATATATCTCATATTGTTCAAAGATGGGTTTTAAGTGAAAATAAGAAAAGCAGAAGGGAGTATAACTGACTCTAGAACATGTGGATTAGGGGCACCGACCCCCAAGCTGTTGAAAATCTATGTATAACTTCTGAACCCTCAAAACTTAAATACTAATAGTTGACTGGAAGTCTTATCAATAACATAAAGAGTTGATTGACACATATTTTGTATGTTATACATATTATACAGTGTATTCTTATAATAAAGTAAGCTGGAGAAAAGAAAATTTTATTAAGAAAATCATAAGGAAAATACATTTAAAATACTTATGATATTTATTTAAAAATTGTGTATAAAAGGACCTGCACAGTTCAAACCCATGTTATTCAATGATCAGCTATAGTTGACACCCCTGAATATGAAATTGGAGAAAACTGGGTTCATGAACCACTTTTGCCTCCCTGATACCTGAACAAACCTAACTTTGAGATAATTTGGTGAAATAAAAGAAATAGCATATGTAAAATATTTTAGCACAATAATATATAATTCTATAGGCTTTGAAGTCAAACACAACTGGCTTCGAATCCTTGGTTCTTGTTCCACCAACCACGTATCAACTCTGTAAGTCTGGACTCTTTCTGTATCTATCCTATATCTATCTATTTCTATTATTTCTATCTGTATTTATCTTCTTTCCCAGAGGAAAGTCTCAAAAATGATAGGAGGAACGAGACATTCCCCATGGATGGTATGTAGCATTAACGGACATTGATACAGAGGGGGGGGGTGTTTTAATTACTAGGAGACTTATCTGTGTCATTTATTAATTCTGTCATTCTGACTATTATTATTTTCAATTGTCTTCTGTCTATTCAATAGTATACATTTTGGGCATAAAACACAATGTAATCAGATATGTTCTCTTTATGTGTTTTTCAGAAACAGTTATAAAATTCCTTTTTAAATGAAATGGGATAATAGCTATTTACTCACTCAGAGAGTGATCAAAGTCTATCTAGAACCTCGAATCATTGATTGCCAGAGATTAAAAAAGTAACATCCATTTAAGAATAGTTACTTCATTTATTCCAATAAGCTCCAAGATAAAGCATAAAGGAAATTAAAGGATACTCCTCTCCATGTGGTATATTAGAAATTTTCTAATTGAAGAAACATTTTCTTTCTTCTATGACTCATGCTGTTCAATATTTCTTTGACCAATTCTCCATTTACTGTATCTTCTTTGTGGATTTGCATAGCTCACTAAGAAAGCTTCAAGAGTTAAAGGTTTGCTGGAACACGGTGGATGAGGAGGTATTCACAGCAACCAAAAGAAATCTAACCTGCAGCAACTTTGCCCACACTTGGTCCCTCAGACATTTAATGGCAGGATGTTCTGTATAATGCAACTTTCTCAATAGGCATCACTGACTTTCAGGATGTGATCCTTGGTTACAACCCAGGCTGAATGGCTTTGGAATTATGGCATACATATGGAGAAGAAGGATGGGCCCAGAGATTAATTCCATTCCTTATGAGTTGGTAGGCATTTCTCATGAGATGATGGTAGAGTAAAGGGTGGCTAATGTGTGAACCCTAAAACATGGGAAAAGAGGTTATGAACTTTGAAAAAATATCTTTATGACATGTTTTCATTCGTGATTTTGTGCTGTCAAGTAAGCAACTCTTTCATTTTTATTTTTTTTTTCAAATAAGCACCTTTTAAAACACCCGCTCCCCCTACAAATGCATACAGGCACACACCTTATGAAAAAAGACAAGTTGTATATTCACTCAGCCTGGGATCATACCCTTTCCTATACACTCCCTGACACCAGAGAAGACAGTGAGCAGTACTATGGCAAACAGTGACTTACAATATAGCCACAAACTAAGAAAGAGCATCTATACCCTCCTGAATAGAGAACTCTAAAAGAAATTATGGGATATGGGATTTAACCCTATAACTTAGAGTAAGTAAGTTCTGGAAGGGGAATGAGGTGAACATCTTGGTACCACACACAGTATATAAGAAAGACACACCATCAAAAATAGTTCAATTCAATGCACACAGAACATAAATTTAACAGAATCCAAGAAAAAATTGTGCTGGTTGTTGGTCATAAAGTATTTTCACTTATTATCTAATGATCCTGGGTAAGTCTTTCTAAATGTGATTCATTCAGTTAGTAAATAGCTATTTAAAAAATATTCCCCTTTTGAAAAATTTAACAATCAAAACAATAACTTAGCCAGGCGTTATACTAAGCACTTTATATGCATTAATACATATAATCTCCCTGTAAGCTTAGGAAGAAGGCACAGTACCTTTATAGGGATTTATAGTTGAATAACTTCCCTGGAGGAAGACTGAAAAGTAAGACATGGCGAGAATAAATGACTTTATGATGTTCTCAAATGACATAGCTAGAAATCCAAATGGACACAGAAAATGAATGAAGGTAATGTACTTAATTTGTTCTCTACTTGTTTTCTCTCTGCTTATGTGATAAATAAAACAAGACATTAATGAAAACAAAAAGTTAAATGTGGATCTTGATTTTTAATCGTATTTTATTTAATAGAGCTATTAAAGTTATTTCACAAATCAACCTAGACATATGGATAACTTTTTCATAACTCAAGGATCAGTTAGTTCAATATATATCCAAAAGCAGAAGAGAAAAGTCTATACTGGGTTTTATAACTAAATTATCTCAAATTTAACATCCTTGTATAGTTATTTAATTGTAGACAACCTACAATCAAACCCGATTACACACACTAGAGGAAATTATGTTTCTATCACCTGAAATAATACTTGCCCTTGTTGATTATTCTACAGACCTACACATGGATGGATAGAATTAAGAATTCTCCTAATATTTTGGCTTGTGCCAGCCAAATGAATAAATATCAGGATAGAAATGTGCTGGGCTTAATCCAAACAAATGCCAAGAGGAGTGTACCTCAAAAATCTTCATTGTACTCTCAGCTCTAGTATTGATTTTAAGGGAAATTTCACCCTCTTAGGTGGAGCTGGTTTCCAGAGTTCTGCCAGAATCCTTTAAAATCGCCTATAGTGCCCCAGTTTTGTTGGAGAATAGGCTAGATGCAAGGCACATTTTAGATAAAAGCTACTTCCTAGGGTGAAAACTGTCACTCTCTTCTAATAAAATGTACTAACAGCCCATGATGAATAGATAATGTTTGAGAATGAATGACATCATTTTTTTAGAGTGGCAAATTGAAATTATACCATGATCAGACAGTTTACAAAAATTATCAATTGCTACTCTGTCACATTTCAGTTTCCCTTTATTCTGTGAAATAAAACAGCCACAATTATCAAACTGAAAGTTTTGGTGTCATCAAAACTATTACAGGTGTACTTTATTTTATAGTCCTCACCTTTATTGCATTTTATAGATATTGTGCTTTTTACAAATTGAGGATTTCTGAGAACCCTGTTGCATGCCTATCAGCAGAGATTTTCCAACAGCATTTGCTCATATTGTGTCTCTGTGTGATATTTCAGTAATTCTCCCAATATTTCAAACTTTTTCATTATTATTATTCTTGTTACAAGGATCTGTGATCAATGTATTTTGATGTTACTATTGTAATTGTTTTGGGGCACCAAAACCAGACCCATATAAGATAGCAAACTTAGGGTGCCTGGGTGGCTCAGTGGGTTAAGCATCTGCCTTCAGCTCAAGTCATGATCCCGGAGTCCTGGGATCGAGTCCCATGTCAGGCTCCACGGGGAGTCTGCTTCTCTGCTCCTCCCCTGGCTCGTGCTCTCATTCTCTCTTGCTCACTTTCTCTCTCAAATAAATAAAATCTTAAAAAAAAAAAGATAGCAAACTTAATTGATAAATGTTGTGTGTGTTCTTACTGCTCCACCAACTGGTGTTCCCCTGGCTCGCTCTCTCTCTCTCTCCTCAGGCCTCCTTATTCCCTGAGACACAACAATAGTGAAATTAGGTCAATTAATAACCATATAATGGCTTTTATGTGTTCAAGTGAAAGGAACAGTTGCACATCTCTCATTTTAAATCAAAAGCTAGAATCATTTCGATTAAGGCAGGTTAAAGGCTGAGACAGGCTGAAATCTGAGCCTCTGGTGCCAAACAGTCAAGTTCTGAATGCAAATAAAAGTTCTTGGAAGAAAATTAAAAGTGCTACTCCAGTGAACATACAAATGATAAGAAAGTGAAACAGCTTTATCACTGATGTGGAGAAATTTTCAGTGGTCTGGATAGAAGATCAAACCAGCCACAACATTCCTTGAAGCCAAAGCCTAATTCAGAGCAAGGCCCTAACTCTCTTCAATTTTATGAAGGCTGAGAAGTGAAGAAGGTGCAGAAGAAAAGCTTGAAGCAGGCAGAGACTGGTTGTGAAATTTAAGGAAAAAAGCCATCTCCATAACATAAAAGTGCAAGGTAAAGCCCCAAGTACTGATGTCAAAACTGCACCAAGTTATCCAGAAGATATAGCTAAGGTTATTAATGAAAGCGGCTACACTAAATTATAGATTTTCAGTGTAGATGAAACAGTCTTATATTAAAAGAAGATACCAGCTAGGACTTTGATAGCTAGAGAGAAGTCAATGTCTGGCTTCAAAGCTTCAAAGGATAGGCTGACTCTCTTGTTAGGGGCTAATGCACCTGGTAACTTTCAGCTGAAGCCAGGGCCCATTCATCATTCTGAAAAACCCTATGGTCTTTAAGAATTATTATTATCTGTTCTGCCTGTGCTCTATAAATGGAACGACAAAGTTTGAACGACAGCACATCTGTTTACGACATGGTTTACTAAATATTTTAAGCCCACTGTTGAGACCTACTGCTCAGGAGGAAAAAAAAAAAGTTTCTTTCAAAATATGACTGCTCATTGACAATGCACCTGGTCACCCAAGAGCTCTGATGGAGATAGACAATGAAATGAATGTTGTTTTTATGCCTGCTAACACAATAGCCATTCTGCAGCTCATGAATCAAGAAGTCATTTCAACTTTCAAGTCTTCTTATTGAAGAAATACATTTTGTAAGGCTATAGCTGTCATACATAGTGATTCCTCTGAGGGATCTGGGCAGTCAATTGAAAACCTTCTGGAAAAGATTCATCATTCTAGATGCCATGAAGAACATTTGTGATTCATAGGAAGAGGTCAAAATATCAATATGAGCCAGAGTTTGGAAGAAGTTGATTCTAATCCTCATGGATGACTTTGAGGGATCCAAGACTTCAAAGAAGCAAGCAACTGCAGATGTGGTGGAAAAAGCAAGGGTACTAGAATTAGAAGTGGAGCCTGAATATGGGACTGATTTGCTGCAATCTCATGATAAAACCTTAACATATGAGGAGTTTCTTTTTGCAGACGAGTCAAAGAAATTAGTTTCTTGAGATGGAATCTACTTCCGCTGAAGATATTGTCAATACTATTGAAATGACAATCAAAAATTTAGAATATTGCATAAACTCAGTTGATAAAGCAGTGGCTAGATTTGAGAGGACTACCTCAAATTTTTAACAAAATTCTACTGTGGGTAAAGTGCTATCAAACAACATCACATGCTACAGAGAAGTAATTCATAAAAAGAGGAGTCAATCAATGCAGCAAACTTCATGTCGTCTTATTTTAAGAAATTGCTGCAGCCACCCCAACATTCAGTAACTACCACCCTCATCAGTCAGCAGCCATCAACTTCGAGGCAAGACCTTCTGAGAGCAAAAAGATTACCACAGCAAAAGCATTACAAAGTTGCTGAAAGTTTAGATGATTGTTAGCATTTTTTAGCAATAAAGTATTTTTAAATTAAGGTATGTACATTTTTTTTTCAGAAAAAATGTTATTACTGTACACTTAATAGACTGCAGTAGAGTATAAACATAACTTTTATATGCACTGGGAAGCCAAAAAATCCATTTAACTAGCTTTATTGTGCTATTTGTTTTACTGCAATGGTCTAGCACCGAACCCGCAAGATCTCCAAAGTATGCCTGTACAGAATAAGAAAAACCTGATCTGTAATTTTTTAAATGAGATATTTCAAAATTTAAAGTAATTCAGAATCACTCTCAAACATTTTATATGACTCTTGTGTTAAGCACATATTACTCCACTCCATTATTTAAAATAAGACCTCACAAACTGTAGTTGATATCTTAGATCATTTAAAAATTCAGAACATTTGATAGGGCAAAACATTGTATTCCACAGTCATCTTAGATATTTTCATGTAATGCTCATGTAAGTGAAATGTTGACTATGTACAATATATCTTAATTAGCTGTCCAGTATCATGTTCATGTTGGCAGTATCTCAGAATGCGCAGACCTTGTTTCCTCTCTCACCAAGTACCTTCACTCACTCGCTAAAATACCCACTTTTTAACTGCATTTCAACTCTCTTTCAAGCATATGACTATCTATGATTCTATAAATCTAATCACCAAACTGGCCCATGAAGGTGATAGAGTTTCAGTTAAACTTATGCTAGACAATCATACAGTTTCTGTGTACCTCACAGGATGTTGAAGTACTTTTTCTATTGACTCATATAACGTCTGTAACAACAGTTGATAAAGAGTGCAGATTAACTTCCAGAAAACCCCTGAAGGGTTTAAAAAGAACAGTCAAGTTTTTTCCTCTCTTATACCACCACAAACATTTATTTGAAGCAGTGGAATATATCAGATTTGGGAGTCATTGTCCTGGAGAAAAAGAACAGCATGGTAAGAGAGCATTTTAGGAGAGACTGACATATGCCCTCTGGAGTTTGGGGCACATATGAACTTACAGATTGATGTCTGCACTGCACCTGCATTGCAACTCCAAACCTGGAAGCCTGAGTAGAACTATTGTCAAGGACAGGATGAGGGGAAAAGGCTGCCTGAACTCCTGCCTTTTGTCATAGCCGGAATTTATGAGTTTCTTTGTGCAAAAAGAACATAGCATTATGAGGTTGTGTGGTGTATCGTAAAAGACAGGATCTGAAGATGGAGTGATTTAAAAAATTAGTTAGAATCATGCTGCCTACATGAGATAAATTTTCAGTGTACTTGTGTTCAGAGGACTTTCACGAATGTATGCCTATACCTCACAGAGTTACTTCCACTAACCCAGTTATATTCCAGGGAGAACTATGATAGCAGCAGTAAGTACATCAAAAATAAGTGAATAAATAAAAAAATTTTTTCTTAAACTTAATCCTAATCCCTACTCCTTCCATGCCTTTATTGAAAGATCCAGAAGAAAGAGAAGGATGAGTAGAAGAGGAAGCAATGACCATGAATAAGTAAACCATGCCTCTCAGACACACTGTAAGATCCTGAGCTAAAAGGGCAATCCTGAATGAAGAGGAAAAGCATAAGAAGTGAACTGGATCGGAATCTGAACATTTAATTTGCAAGCGAGGCTTACCTACCAAAAAGTAATGTATTTTTACCACCGAAATGCATGTCCCCCAGAGGAAAGGAAGGAAGATTTGATGGTATAAAGTCTTCAACTGGGGACATTGTCCTTTACTAATTTGTACTTGCATCAAGTTCAGACTCTTCAAAATCCAACTCATGATATTTTTATTAATGCATTTTTTTAAAACTTCAATACAAGTAGACAAACACTCATGTCCCAGGAAGGAAAGGAATTATGTTTTATGCAGCACTGCTCACGTTTGGTAAAAAGTCTCGAGAGGAGATGGCAAATATTCATTTACATTAAAATAACTTAAAATGAAATTTCCAATATAAAGAAAAGAGGTCTATGTATCCCTTTGTCTTTTTTAAAAATAAACATTAATTTTCAGAGAAGTTTTAGATTAACAAAAAAATTGAGAAGATATACCTTGCACTCAGTTCCTCCCATTATTAACATTTTACATTAGCATGATAAATTTGTTATAATTAGCCAATATTGATACCTTATGATTAACTAAATTTCATACTTTGCTCATAATTCCTTAGTTTTGCCTAATAGCCTCTGAATTTTTTAGGAATCTATCCAATATACCACATAAATTTAATTATATTATTTACTTAGGATCCTCGGTACATACTATCAACATAATTTATGAATGCTGATGTTGACCTTTTCCACCTGGTTGAGGTAGTGTTTTTCAGATTACTCCACTGTAAAGCTACTCTTTTTCCCTTCCTTTTCATATTACATTCTTTGGAAGAAGGGTAGTATATACATCCTGCTCTTAAGTGGTAGGGAATCCTGTTCCCTTTCCTTGTTGGTAGAGGATCTCTAGGAATTATTTGGAATTCTTCTTCATGGGCAATTTGTCTATTTTTCCTGATTGATTTATTGTTCTATCTTTTATTTAAATAAGTATGGACACATAGATATTAATCTTATATGCTGGGTTGTAATTCAGTACGGCTTTCTTTGTTGCTCAAATGGTTCCAGTTTTGGCCATTGAAAGCTCTATCACTTGGCTCTTGCATCCCTTCATCTTTCATTTTGTTTTTGTTTTGTGTGTGTGTGTGTGTGTGTGTGTGTGTGTGTGTGTTTTAATACTTTCTCACATTCTAGTACTATAGGATGGTCCAATCTCATTTTCAGTATTTCCAGTCCTAATTCATCCATTTCTTCAAGAAGTCCTTATTTTTTTGGAGAATGAGATTAAAAACCAAGGTTGAGGCATTAGGTGTGCTTGTTGCTACTATGCAGACATTGCTTTTAGACATTTTGGATAAAAAGAAAGCAAAACAGGTGTATACAATAATCTCTATAAATAATTTGTATGATTGTATAGACAATATTTATAACTTTTCTCTTACGTATCCATCCACATCTATATTTAAGTAAACATGAGTTCTAAATAATGCTTCCAACTCTAAATTTTTTATCACATGGATGACAATAGCCTCATTCTCCTGCTAATCAGAAGATTCTTATTCTAACAATGAGAAATTTGTCTCCACTACCCTTTATCCACCTACTTAATTGTTCTATTCTACCATCTATACATGTATGATAGAATTGGAACTGTTAACCGTATTCCTGTGGAAAACAATTGCATCAACTAGAGTTCAGTGCTTATATGTAGTAGTCTCTTGTCTTTAGTCTTACATTCTCTCCACTCATTTCCAGAATTATTATATATATTAAATTCATATTATTTTTATATTCATAAAATTAGGTAAGTTTCATATAATTGGAATTATCTAGCTTGCACCGCACGTTCTCTACATCCAAAATGACCATGCCATTTTGCATTCCATTCAGCAATAAAGAGTTTTATTTCTCTAGCTCCTCATCAGCATTTAGTATTGTAATATTTTTTTGGCCCTAGCTTCTTAAATATATGTGTGGTGGTATCTCATTGTGTTTTTAATTTGCAATTATCTAATGACATATGATGTTAAATATTTTTTCATAAGCTTGTCTACCATCATATCTTTTTTTGGTGAGGTGCTTGTTCAAATCTTTTACCCATTCTTTTGTGTCTTCAATGTTTCTTATTTTTGAATTTTGAGAGTTCTTTATGTATTCTCTATACAAGTCCTTTATCTGACATATATTTTGCAAATATTCTCTCTCAGTTTTGGCTTGTTTTGTTTTTGAGTCTCTTAATGGTGTCTTTCACAAAGATATGTTTAATATTAATAAAGTCTAACTTATCAAGTTTTCTTTCATGCATCATGCTATTGCTGTTGAATTTAAAGACTCACCACCAGAGGGAGGAGGAAGACGGTAGAGGAGTAGGGGACCCTATTTCACCGGTCTCCTGAATTTAGCCAGATATCTACCAAGCCATTCTGAGCACCCACAAAATCAGCCTGAGATGTAAGAATATATATCTGGATCTCCAGAAGCAGAAAAACACCACCTGTCCCGAGGTACGAAGGGTGGAGGCGTGATTCTGCAGATATCTAAAGATGAACAGAAGGGGGAGGTAACGCCACAGTGGGAAGGTAATATAACACCAGAACGCAAAAGTGTCCCATGCTGGGGACCGGGCACAGACTCGCAGAGCGGTAGTGGTGGGGAAAGGACTTTAGTGCAACCCCCGGACAGGATCTAGGAGCTACAGGTGTGTGCAAGTGGACGGGGGGCGGCTCACAGTTTTAGAAGCACACGGGGCAGAGACATGCCCAGCCTTGGGATCTACCTCTGAGAGTGTTGCTGTGGGGCACACAACAGGGCAGACTGTGGTTTCCAGCAGCACAGACAGACACGGAGACTGTATGGCCTGGAGTGCTCAGTTAAGAGCAGACTCCAATTTCTCTGTTCTGAGCCAGAGGTTTGGATGTGGTCACTTCTGCTCTCACTTTTAGAAGAGACGTGGAAAGTCACTAGGGAAAGCCACCAGAGAACAAAAGCCCCCAAAAACCGGTTTCACTGAGCCCACCCCTGCCAGGGAGCAGGGTAATACTGCCTAAGCAGGGTTGCCTGAGTAAGAGTGCACTAGGCCACTCCCTGAGAAGACAGGCTGGAAGAACAAGAGGACAACAACCCTAGGGTCCCTATAAAACAGGTGCATCTTGCTTGCACCTGAGTAGTGGTTAATACATTGGACTCTGTACATTCCCTCAACCACCCCCCAAAGAATGACTTAGTGGAGGAACTCCCAACAAAGAAGAGAATCAGAGACTATGGCTTCTGTCACAGACCAAATGGATATGGATATAAGCAAGGTGTCAGAAATAGACTTCAGAGTGACAATTATGAAGTCGATATTAGGCTTGAAAAAAATTATTAGCAACAATATAGAAACTCTAAGGGCACAAATGATATTTAATCAGAAGGACACTATATCATTCTTAAGGGGTCTATCCAACAAGAGGATCCAACAATTGTAAATATCTATGCCCCCAACATGGGAGCAGCCAACTACATAAGCCAACTGTTAACCAAAATAAAGAAACATATTGATAATAATACTTTAATAGTAGGAGACCTCAACACTCCACTCTCAGCAACAGAGAGATCATCTAAGCAGAAGATCAACAAAGAAACAAGAGCTTTGAATGACACACTGGACTAAATGGACTTCATACATATATACAGAACATTCCACCCTAAAACAAGAGAATACTCATTCTTCTCAAATGCACATGGAACTTTCTCCAGAATAGACCACATATTGGGTCACAAATTGGTCTCAACCAATACCAAAAGAATGAGATTATTCCTTGTATATTTTCTGAGCACAATGCTTTGAAACTGGAACTCAATCACAAGAAAAAAATTGGAAGGAATTCAGACACTTAGAAGTTAAAGACCATCCTGCTTAAGAATGTTCCTGTCAACCAGGATATTAAAGAAGAACTTAAAATATTCATGGAAACCAATGAGAATGAAAACACATCCATCCAAAACCTATGGGATACTGCAAAGGCAGTCCTAAGGGGGAAATACATAGCCATCCAACCCTCACTCAAAAAAGTAGAAAAATCCCAAATACAAAAGCTAACCTTACACCTAAAGGAACTGGAGAAAGAAGGGCAAATAAAACCTAAACCAAGCAGGAGAAGAGAATAATAAAGATCAGAGCAGAGATCAGTGAAATAGAAACCAGAAAAACAGTAGAGCAGATCAACAAAACTAGAAGCTGGTTCTCTGAAAGAAATAGTAAGATCGGTAAACCTCTGGCCAGACTTATCCAAAAGAAAAGACAAATCCAAATTAATAAAATTATAAATGAAAGAGGAGAGATCACGACTAACACCAAGGAAATAGAAACAATTACTAGAAATCATTATCAGCAACTATATGTCAATAAATTAAGCAACCTGGAAGAAATGGGTGCCTTCCTGGAAACCTATAAATTACTAATACTGAAACAGGAAGAAATTGACAACCTGAATAGACCAATAACCAGTAACAAAATTGAAGGAGTGATCAAAAACCTGCCAAAAAACAAGAGTCCAGGCCCTGATGGATTCCCAGGTGAATTCTACCAAACATTTAAAGAAGGAATAACACCTATTCTCCTGAAGCTGTATGAAAAAGTAGAAACAGAAGGAAAACTTCCAAACTCGTTCTAGAGGCCACCATTACCCTGATCCCAAAAGCAGGCAAACATCCCACCAAAAAGGAGAATTAAAGACCAATATCCCTGATGAATATGGATGCCAAAATTCTTGCCAACAAGATCCCTGCCAACAGGATCCAACAGTACATTAAAAGGATTACCCATCACAACCAGGTGGTATTTATTCCTGGGATGTAAGGGTGGCTCAACATTCTCAAATCAATCAATGTGATAGAGCACATTTATAAAAGACAAGACAAGAACGATATGATCCTCTGAATTGATGCAGAAAAAGCATTTGACAAAATACAGCATCCTTTCCTGATTAACACTCAAGAGTGTAAGGATAGAGGGAACATTCCTCAATTTTATAAAAACCATCTATGAAAAGCCTAGAGCGACTATCATTCTCAATGGAGAAAAGCTGAGAGCTTTTCCCTTAAGATCAGCAACACAATAAGGATGTCCACTATCGCCACTATTGTTCAACATAGTACTGAAAGTCCTAGCCTCAGCAATCAGACAACAAAAAGAAATAAGAGGTATTCAAATTGGCAAAGAGGAAGTCAAACTCTCTTCACAGATGACATGATGCTTTATGTGAAAAACCCAAAAGACTCCACCCCCAAATTAATAGAACTCATACAGCAATTCAGTAATGTGGCAGGATACAAAATCAATGCACAGAAATCAGCTGCTTTTCTATACACTAACAATGTAACCATAGAAAGAGAAATTAGGGAATCGATTCCATTTACAAAAGCACCAAAAACCATAAGATACCTAGGAGTAAACCTAACCAAAGAGGTAAAGGATCTATACTCTAGAAACTAAAGAACACTTATAAAAGAAATTGAGGAAGACACAAAAAGATGGGAAAACATTCCATATTCATGGATTGGAGAATAAACATTGTTAAAATGTCTATGCTGCCCAGAGCAAACTATGTTTTCGATGCCATCAATATCAAAATACCAATGGCATTTTCAAGAAGCTGGAACAAACAATTGTAAAATTTGCATGGAACCAGAAAAGACCCCGAATCGCCAAGGAAATGTTGAAAAAGAAAAACAAAGCTGGGGGCATCACATTGCCTGATTTCAAGCTATATTACAAAGCTGTGATTGCCAAGACAGCATGGTATTGGCACAAAAACAGACATATACATCAATTGAAAAGAACAGAGAGCCCAGATATGGACCCTCAACTCTATGGTCAACTAATCTTTGATAAATTAGGGAAAAAACATCCAATAGAAAAAAGACAGTCTCTTCAATAAATGGTGCTGGGAAAATTGGACAGCTACATACAGAAGAATGAAACTCGACCACTCTTTTACACCATACACAAAGATAAACTCTTAATGGATTAAAGACCTCAATGTGATACAGGAGTACATCAAAATCCTAGGGAGAACATAGGCAGTAACCTTGTCAACACTGGCCACAGCAACTTCTTTCAGGACACTTCTCCAAAGGCAAGGGAAACAAAAGGAAAAATGAACTTTTGGGACTTCATCAAAATAAAAAGCTTCTGCACAGCAAGGGAAACAGTCAACAAAACTATGAGGCAACCCATGGAATGGGAGAAGATATTTGCAAATGACATTATAGATGAAGGGCTGGTATCCAAGATCTATAAACAACTCAAACTCAGCATCCAAAAAACAAATAATCCAATCAAAAAATGGTCAGAAGACATGAACAGACACTTCTCCAAAGAAGACATACAAATGGCTAACAGATACATGAAAAAAATGTTCAACATCATTAGCCATCAGGGAAATTCAATCAAAACCACACTGAGATACCACCTTACACCAGTTAGAATGGCAAAAATTGACAAGGCAGGAAACAACAAATGTTGGAGAGGATGTGGAGAAAGGGGAACCATCTTACACTGTTGGTGGGAATGCAAGTTGGTACAGCCACTTTGGAAAACAGTATGGAGGTTCCTCAAAAAGTTAAAAATAGAGCTACCCTATGACCCAGCAATTGCACTACTGGGTATTTATCCCAAAGATTTAGACGTCATGAAAAGAAGGGTCAAATGCACCCCAATGTTCACAGCAGCAATGTCCACAATAGCCAAACAGTGGAAGGAGCTGAGATGCCCTTCAACAGATGAATTGATAAAGAATATGTGGTTCCTATATACAATGGAATATTACTCAGCCATCAGAAAGGATAAATACCCACCATTTGCATCAACATGGATGGAACTGGAGGGGATTATGCTAAATGGAATAAGTCAAACGAAGAAAGACAATTACTATATGGTTTCACTCGTATGTGGAACATAAGGAATAGGATGGAGGACATCAGGAGAAGGAAGGGAAAACTGAAGAGGCGGGGGAGGGGGGAATCAGAGGGGGAGATGAACCATGAGAGACTATGAACTCCGGGAAACAAACTAAGGGTTTCAGAGGGTGGGGGTGGGGGGATGGGTTATGCCAGTGATGGGTATTAAGGAGGGCACGTATTGCAATGAGCACTGGGTGTTATATGCAAACAATGAATCATGGAACACTACACCAAACACAAATGAAGTACTGTATGGTGACTAACATAACATAATAAAAATAAATAAGTAAAGACTCACCACCAAATCCAAGGTGATATCATTAATTTTGGAAAATTCTCAGCTGTTACGACTTTTACTCTGTTTTTTCTTTCCCCTTCTGGCATTCTATGTATGTATGTTTTACCTTTTGAATTTTCCCCCAGTCTTAGCTATCCTGCTCTATTTTTTTTTTTTTTTTTTTTACTATTTTATCTCTTGGAATTTCATTTAGAGAAGTTTCTCTTGACATATCTTCAAACTCACTAATTTATTCCTTGGCCATTTCCAGTCTACCGATGTGCCCATTAAAGGCATTTTGTTTGCGCTTTTGATTTCTCACATTTCTTTTGATTTTTCTGAGAATTTGTACCTCTTTGTTCATATAACCTATCTGTTTTCGCGTATCATCTCTGTCTTTCATGATCATAGACATGATTGTCTGAAAATTCCAATATATATGTCATATCTGAGTCTGTTTCTGGTGCTTGCATTGTGTCAAGACTGCTTTTTTTCTTTGCTTTTAATTTTTTACTGGAAGCTGGACACTGAGATGATAGGTCTTTAATGAGGTGTTTTGTTTTGTGTTTAATGTTAATCTGCCTATGAGGTGGCCTGTGTTAGATGTTTGTTTTAACTCTTCAGCTTTGTCCTGGTTTTTCTTTCCTGCTGTCCTTCATTTCCTCTAAGTAATCCTTTCTTTTTTTACACAGAGTTTGTACCTTGGAGTTCTTTTAGTTGTAATAAACTTTTATTATATTGGAGTCCTGTTGATGGGGGAAATGTGTGGAGGAAGGCAAGCATTCTATAATCGTAAGATTATATCTCAGTTCTTTCAGCAGGTCTGATTCCCTAGGCTATGACCTTCACAAGTATTTCTCATATATTTTTTTTTTGTCTCCCCAGATAAGACAAGAAAAATACAGGTTCCTGTGCCCTTCTTCCTAGTGGGGATAAGGCTCTAACAAAGTCTTTTCCCAGGACAGTACACCTTTGCTATAGAGAATAATATGGGCATATTTTAGTTGATTACTTATCCCCACCCAGCCAGAATCACAAGGGGATATTTTTAGTACTTTATCATGAAAACCTGGTAGATTCCTAGAGGTAAAATCTATTAAAATCTTGGGGTCCCCCCAAAACTCTGACTTCCAGGAGTGTCACACTCATGTTTGTTTACTTTCAAGCTCCAGCAATTTGTCAACTTGCACTAATTTGTCAAAATTACCATTTGTTTGTACCATGTTATGGATCCAGTGGCTTTTGCTCCAGATAAGCAAATCTTCGCTATGATTTTCTGTATTTTCCTGTATCTCCCAAATCACGGTTTTCCAGAGCAGAAATTCAAGAGAAAAAACAGGAACCAGAACAGGTGTAGGAAAATCTAAACTGGAATTGAAAAATCATCAGAGTCTCAGTGTGGACAAGTCTGAAATTTAAAACTCCAAGAGGAACTAATTATGAAAGGCCCCCAGTAGTTTTGTGAGTTTTATGTCCAGGGGTATTACCAGGTTTTCGCAATAAACATTGGAGAAAAATCTCCTTGTGATTCCACCAGAGGGAGGGAAAATAAACAAATCTGAAATACACCAGATCATTCTATTCTTAAAAAGGCCTGCCCTCAGGGTGAACTATTTTACCAGAGCCTAACATACTGGGGTTTCATCAGAGCCTAACCTACCTGGACAAAGGGAAATATTCAACTGCATCTCCTCCTAAATATCCTGTCTCACAGAAGAGCCTGAGAAGTGACTGAAGTTCACAGTTCAGAAACACAGACTTGACTGACCAAAGAGTGAGACCTAATCATAGGACTATAGATTTTCTCCCCGCATTTTCCCACCACACTATTAAAGCCTTGTTTACCATAGTTCCTTTTATGTGGTACACCATGACTGCCTATCAAAAAACATATATTCGAAAAAATAAAAGGCAAAAAAAAAAATTTTTTTTAAGATACTGAAAGAGCATCAGAACCAGAGTCAGATATGGCAAGGATGTTGAAATCAACAGACCAGGAATTTCAAAAGATTATATTGAATATGTTAAAGACTTCAATGTGAAAAGTATACAACATTTAAGAAGAAATGAATAAAGTAAGTGGAGAGATAAAATTTCTAAGACGAAATCAAAAAAGAAAAGAAACAATCAAAAACACTGTACCAGAAATTAAGAATGCCTTTGATGGACTCATTAGCAGACTCGACAAAGCTGCGGTAAGAATCTCTGAGCTTGAGAATATGTCAATAGAAACCAAAAACTGAAAAGCTCAGTAAAAACAAAACAAACAAAAGACCAAAAAAAAAAAAAAAGGAAAAAATGAAAAAAAAATCCAAGAACTGTGGGATAATTATAGGAGGTGTTACATGTGTAATAAAAATATCAAAAAGTGATAAAGAACAGAAGAAAGATGTAAGCAATAATGAAAAGAATTTTCGTTAACTTATGTCAGACACTAAACCACAGATTCATGAAACTCAAAGAACACCAAGGAGAAGAAATACTAAAAAAAACTAAATTCAGATATATGTTATTAAAATTTTAGAAAATCAAAGATAAAGTCTTGAAAGAAGACAGAGGAAAAAGAACATATTACCTATAGATGAGCAAATATATAATTTGTATCCAACTTCTCAAAAACCATGGAAACAAGAGTAAAGTAAATATATAGTGTTGAGAGAAAAAGACCAACATATAATTCAGTACCCTGCAAAATGATCCTTCAAAAATGAAGGAAAAATAAAGACTTTATAAAAAAAAAAATGAAGACATTTGTTATCATCAATAGACCTGTCTTGCAAGTACTCATAGAGAAGTTCTTCAAAGAGAAGAAAAACGATATACACTAGAAACTCAGGTATACATAAAGAACAGAAAAGCATCAAAGGATAAGTAAAAGTAAAATAAACTTTTATTTTTCTTATTCTTAATTGATAGGACAGATAATTTGTTCAAAAATAAAATAAAAACAATGTATTCATTATGGATTCAATTTGATTATATATTTATCTATAGTTATGTATAACTTAAATTATACCAATAATACAGGTGATGGAAGGGAGGAATTAGGAACATTTTGTTATTAGATATCTGCAATACACATGAAGCTGCATAATGTTATCTGAAAGTATATCTGGATTATTTGTTAATGTATATTACAAATACTGGGGGAAACATTAAAAAATTAAAAAAATACACAGATATGCTAAGAAAGGAGAAAAAATATAATTTTATAAAATGCTCGGTTAAAACCACAAAAGGTAGAAAAAGCATAGAAGACAAAAACTGGAACAAAACACAAGAGCAACTATGAGAAAACAGTAACAAATATGGTAGGTATTAATCAAATTATACCAATGATCATTATAAAACTCAATGGTTTAACTATATCAATTAAAAGACATAGAATCTCAGAGTGGATCAAAAAACAAGACCCAACTATATATTGCCTATAAGAAACCCACTTCAAATATAAAGACACATACAGATTAAAAGAAAAGGGCTAGAGAAAGATCTACCACAATAACAACAACCTAAACAAATTTTAGACAAAGCCACCTCTGAACAAGGAAAGTTTTCATGGATAAAAAAGAGCATCACATAATGATAAAGGAATCAGTAGTCCAAGAAGACATAACAATGCTTAATGTGTATGTGTCTAACAACAGAACACCAAAATACTGAGGCAAAGGTTGATAAAATTACAAGGAGAAATGGATGAATCCACTATTATAGTTTGAGATTTTTAACACCGCTGTATCAAAGTGTACAGACACAGAGGGCTGCAAGTCAGTAAGGACATGGTTGACCTCAACAATATCATCAATCAATACATATAATGGATATCTATAATGTACTTCACACAATAACAGAATGTACATTCTTCTTAATCTCAGGTGCAATATTCACCATGATCGATGATATCTAGGCAATAGCACAATTTCTAACAAATTTAAAGGAACAGAAGTCATATAAAGTCTTTTCTCAGAGCACAGTGAAACCGAACTAGAAAACAAGACAAGTAAGGTAGCTGGATAATCCTAAACTATGTGGAGATTAAATAAGACACTTCTAAATAACCCATGAGCCAAAGGAGAAATCATAAGAGAGATTTTAAAATATTTTGAGTTAAATTAAAGGAATATAAAACTTAGCCAAATTTGTGGGATGCAGTAAAAGCAGTGTTTAAAAGGAAATCAACAGCATTAAATGAATATATTAGAAAAGAAAAAAATGTAAAATCAATCATCTTACTTTCCACCTCTAGAGACTGGAAAAAGAAGACTAAATTAAATTCAAAGTAAACAAAGGGGGTGGAAAATTGAGCAGAAATCAATGAAGTAGAAAATAAGAAATCAAAGGAGGAACTCAACAAAATCAAAAGCTCGTTCTTTGAAATTATCAATACAATTCTATCCATACTAAGCAACAGAAAATAGAAGACACAAATTACTAATATCAGAAATGAAAGAGTAGGCATTACACACCCTACAAAAATTAAAAGTATAATAAAGAAATATGATGAAAAACTCTGCCTACAAATTTGATAACCTAGATGAACTGGACAAATACCTTAAAAGATACAATCTGCCAAAAATCTCTTAAGAAGAAATAACAATCTGAACAGACCTATATCTCTTAAAAAACAAAAACAAAAGAAATAAACTAAATTCCAGAATCAATAACTCATAGCATTCCAAATTGGAAAATGCCAATATCAGGTGGCTTCACTGGTGAATTCTAACAGACATTTAAAAAAGAAATTATTAATCTTCTTTCAGAGGATAAAAGCAGAGTGGATGCTTCCTAACTAATTTTTGAGTCTGGTATTACTTGAATACCAAAACCAGATAGAGACACTGCAAGAAAAGAAAACTATAGTCCAATATCTCTCATAAACATAAATGCAAAAATCCTCAACAAAATGTTGGTTAATAGAACCCAAATATGTATAGCACAAACTATGCATCATGGACAAGTGGCATTTATCCTAGGCATGAGAGTCTGGTTCAACTTTCAAAATCAATTAATATAATCCATAAAATCAACAGATTAAAACAGAAAAAGCACAGGATCATTTCAATAGAAGCACTGGACAATCCAACATCAATTCCTGATAAAACAAAACAAAACACCTCTCAACAAACTAGAAATAGGGGGGAACCTCCTCAATTTGATAAAAAACATCTGCCAAAAAGTTACAACTAATATCATCATACTTAATGGTAAGTAACTTAAATCTTTTCCACTAAGATCAGGAGTAAGGCAAGGAATGTCTCCTCTTACCAGTATTCTTCAATATCATACCGAAAGTCTTAGCTAATGCAGTAAGACAAGAAAAGGGGGTAAAAAATATACAGACTGAGAAGGAAGAAATAAAACTCACTTTTGTCCTAGCTGACATGATTGTCTATGCATAAAACCCAAAATAAAAATTAAAAAACAACCTCCTGGAACTAATAAACTATTATAGCAAGGTTGCAGAATAAGTTTAATACACAAAAGTAAATCACTTTTCTATATATCAGCAATGACTAAATGGAATTTGAAATTAATAACATAATCCCATTGACATTAGCAGCCAAAAATGAAATATTTAGGTATTAATCTAACAGAATATGTACAAGATCTATACGAGGAAAGCTATCAAATTCTGGGAGATATAAAGGAACTAATGAATGGAAAGATACCCCATGATTGTGGATAAGAAGATTCAATATTGTCAAGATATCAGTTCATCCCAAATTGATCTATATATTTAATGTAATTCCAATCAAAGGCACAGCAAGATTTTGTGGATATTGACAAACTGATTCTAAAGTTTACATGGATAGGCAAAAGACCCAGAATAACCAACTCTTTATTGAAAGAGAAAAACAATGTCACAAGATGGACATTCCCCAACTTCATGACTTATGCGAAAACTACAGTAATAAAGATAGCATTGTATTGGTGAACAAAGAGACAGATTAATGGAACAAATTATAGAACCCAGTCTTAGACCCATATAAATACAATCAACTGCTCTTTGACAAAGCAGCAAAGACAATACAATGGAGCAAAGGCTATCTTCTCAACAAATAATGCTGGAACAACTGGTTATTGACATGCAAGTAAATGAATCTACATATCGATCTTACACACCTCACAAAAATTAACTCAAAATAGGTAATGGACCTAAATATAAAACACACAACTCTAAATTCTTGGAAGATAATACAGGAGAAAATTTAGCTGTAACCTTCAGGACGGTGATGACTTTTTAGATATAACATCAAAAGCATAGTCTGTGAAAGAATTGATAAATTGATTATTAAAATGAAATACTTCTGTGAAAGACAATGTCAAAAGAATGAGCACACAAGCTTCAGATGGAGAGAAAATATTTGCAGAAGACACATCTAATAAAGGACTGTTATCCAATATATACAAAGAACTCCAACTCCACAATAAGAAAATGACAACACAATGAAAAATTGGACTATAGATCTCAACAGACATTTCACCAAGGAAGATATATAGATGGCAAGGAGGCATATGAAACGATATTCAGTGCCTTATGTTATTTGGGAACTGCAAAGTAAAATGACAGTGAAATACACTAAATATTTGTCAGAATGTCTGAAATCCAGATTAGTGACAACACCAAACATTGGCAACAATGTGGAGCAACAGGGGCTCCCATGCATTGCTTGTGGAAATGTAAACTGCTTCATCCACTTTGGAAAACAGTTTGGTGATTTCTTACTAAACTAAACATATTCTTACTTTACAATCCATTAGTTGGGCTCCTTGATATTTATCCAAAGAAGTTGAAAACTTACATCCACACAAAAACCTGCACATGGATGCTTTATTCATAATTTCAAAAACCTGGAAGCAGCCAAGATGATCTTCACTAGGTGAATTTATAAATAAATTGTGGTACATACAAACAATAGAATATTACCCAATGCTAAAAAGCAATGAGCTATCAAGACATGCATAGACATTGAAGAAACTTAATGCATATTATTATATGCTATTACATGAAAGAAGTTAGTTTAAAAAGGCTATATATGGTATAAGGACAAAACCATGGAAAGAGAAAAGATTAATGGTTGAGGGGAGGGAGATGTGAATAGGCAGAGCTCAGAGATTTTGTAGGACTGTGAAACTATTCTGTAATGATACTATAATGATAGACACATGTCATTATAATCATGCCACAGCCATAGAAGGTATAACACCAAGCATGAACTCTGACGTAAACTATGGACTTTAGGTAATAATGATGGGTCATGTAGGTTCATTTACTGTATCAAATGTACCATCCTGGTGTGGGATGTTGATGGTGGGGAGAGGTTGTAGGTATGTGAGGATATGTGATATGTGGGAACTCTGTAACTCCTGCTCAATTTTGCTATGAACTTCAACTGCTCTAAAAAAATAAAGCTTACGAATAATAAAAAAAAAAGGTGTGGTAATGTAGACAACCAATGTCCAGGTGTTGCTATTGAAATGGGTGATGTTAAAACCACCTCATAAAACTGGTAGTTCCTACTAAAATTCTACATATCAAACCTTAAACCCAACAATTACACAAGATAAATATGTTTATTAACAAAACAAGCAAGCAAAAAATGTTTGTATATGAATAAACATAGAAGTTTTTGGCATAGTATCATAAAACTGGAAACAACACAAATTTCTATCAACTATCAGGCTGGATAAACTCATTATAACTTATCAGTACAATGAAACACTATTCAACTATTAAAATGAATTACTGATACAACTTAAATGAATCTCAAAAATATTGTACTGAGTGAAAAAAAGCCACACAATAATAGCATATACTGTATAATTTGATTTATAATATAGTCTAAAACAGATAAAGCTAATCTTTTGATAAGAACCAGGACTGCATGCGTGTGAATGTGTGTGGAGTGAGTGTCAAGGAACATTGCATTGACCGGAAGAGGTCACAAGGCCATCTTCTGGGGTGAAGGAAAAATATTCTTTATTTGAATGATGGTAACAGTCATGAATCCATTGTCAAATTTCATCAAACTATACACCGAAGTTTACTGTATTTTACTGTATAAAAATATACAACAAGATAAAAAAGAGAAAATACTATTTGGCTGTATCCATTCATTATGCAATCAAGTTATTTAATTTTTTCCTCAGTAATTTAATTCTCCTTTCCAATATCTCCAAGAGTTTTTAACTTACAACTACCCTTTATTAGTTCAATATCCTTCCTATTCTTTCTGGGGATATTTATCATGTCTTTTTGTTTAATGATTGTCCTCAAGGCTCTGTGAGTTTGGTTTTTCCCCTCATTTGTGGATTGTTCAATTTTTTGCCTCTGTTTCACAGTGACTTTGCTTTTCAGATAACTAATTTTGTTCCTTTGTCAATTTGCCTTTTAATCTCTAATGAAAGTCAGCTCTTTTCATTATTAATGACAACCTGGCTTTTGGCCAATAGTTAGGCCTTAGCTTATGTTTTTATAGATGAGTTGATAGGCAGAATCCCTGTTGTTGCAATTTAGGCTTATCCCTTTCTTTCTACCACATCCTCTGTTCCTTAATAAAGAGCCCATTGCTTTATCTTGTGGCCATTTATCCTTCACTGAAATTGCAGAGTGCACAGCAAGGATTAGGGCGATGCTCAGAGCCAGTCAGGTAGCTTGCATATTTCTACACTATCCACATAACAAGCAGGCTTCAAAACTATCCTGGAACTGCCATTACACACACACACACACACAGACACGCACCCAAGCACGGGCGCACGCGCCTGTGCTTGCATATATATATATATATATATTCTTATCCAGACTCAGGAAAGCACGTCAGCACTTCATCTCTTTTTCTTGGTTCATTTCTATAATTCTTTCAAACTGTGGTTTTTATGTTACATTAACAAAGAAAGATTCCTTGACAGTATTCTTCCCTGAAATAATTAATTTAAAAGCCTTCTGTACTCCTTAAGGTTAAGTTGCCACAGGAATGAACTAATCACTGGGATTAATAGCCATTTTATTTGCTTATTTCCCCCTATAAGCCTTATAAAGGCATATAAATCCTGCTTTCAATTTCATTTCCAAACTACCTAATCTATCTTTTTATATGACTTTAAAAAAAGAGAGAGAAGTGTAAAACACGTTCAATCCATAAGGACAGCCAAACTTTGGTTAGATCCATTTAGTGGAATAAAAATTAAAACACAGTCACACAGACGCACACACATTACCTTCACAGAAGGCATTATTATTTCACTGCTTACTCTGAATAACAAAACAAAACACGAAAAAAAAAATCACACTCAAGGTACTTCCTACTATGGGATTCAACTGCCTGGCCACTTACAAACTGACTTCCCTAAAGATCAGTGTGAATCTCAGATAATGCATACTCTGAGACTGAATTCAAACATTTAGGTTGCACGCAGCCCTCCCACTGTTTCAACTTTGTCAAGACCTGAAATCTTGGCTCAGCTAACACTCAGACAGGTGTGGACTCTCCATTAGACTCGATCTGCGTGAAAAATCCTAGATCTTCACATTTTGCGTGACTGACCTTTGGTAAGTTACTTAAAGTCTGGAAGACTTAATTTGTTCACTAAATAAAGAGAATTATCAGATTTTTCTACAAAGCTTTCTTATGACTTATGTAACACTATGAAATAAAAATCCATATTTATGAATGAGTAAGTATGGTCAGAAAACAAAGCAAAGAGTTAATATCATGAATTTAAAATCTACCAATATGGCAAATTATCGACAAAAATATAACAAGGCAATTGTGCAATAAGACAGAGCACTGTAAAGTTTCAGAGGAAAGAGCAACTGCATCGCACCATACATACACTGGTCAGGCTGTTTAGACAAAAGAGTTTTACAAGATTCACCATCTTAAAATAATAAATGAAGCCAAAGGGACAGGTTAAGAATTGGTGGTGGCAATGATTCCAAATTTGTCAGTCAGCTTTGAGTTAACTAATACACAGATTAAGTGGAAATTATTGTTAAGGACAAGCCAGATACCATGAGAGAGGGAGTGAGTTTACAGATAGAATGGAACAGGATTGTGGAGTTTTTGCTTTTCTTTTCTTTTCTTTTCTTTTTTTTTACAGAATCTGAGAAACAAGAAAGAACCAGTAGAAGTTACTGAATATACTGAATAGATTATTAAAATTAAATAAACAAATAAGTAAATTTTTTAAAGTAGAAGTTTAGCAAAGACAATTTGGTTAAGGGTTGGAAGATAACATTTCCATTATTAATAAAGTAATTATAATGTTTCATGGCTTCACAAATAAAACTATCATATTTCTACACTGTTTCTAGTAACAAGAAAATTAATATTTGCCTATATTGAATTAAGATTGCAACTCTCTTTCTTCTTCTATTAGCTCTTTTTTATTTCTTTATTTGTTGTTGTTAGATATTGCCTGGCCTTTATGCTCACAGGCTGTAAATTCAAAATTCAGGCTGTTTATCTGTAAAGTGTTTAAAGTTAGATTCTGCTGAAATTGTTAGAAAGGAGATTGAGTTATAAGGCTCCTTCTCTAAAAAAGTGGGACCCAAAATACATAATTTGAAATAGATAGCACAAGTTGCACTTTATATTAAGTAAGCAGTTTCAGTATGCTTACCATATGAATACTCTGCTAAACTTATACTTGGGAGTCTGGTTAAGGTTAGGAAAAGATCTATATCAACTTAATGAACTCTACTTCTGCTGACATACTCAGAAAAGATAGTTTAAATTACAAGATGTTACTCTTACACAGAATTGGAATTTTTAACATAAGCTAGAATTCAAAGAATTCCATTTTAAATAGATCTTCATGACGTCCTCTTTTACTACACAGATTTTAAGGATTTATTTGCATGGTATTGAATATCACTAAATGTGTTCTTACTACAAAGGCTCAAAGTAAACTGTCTGGTAAATAATTTGCTTAAGAGTGCTTATTAATGTTTCCTTCATTTATCAATAATCTCATCAAAATACATCAGTTTTCCATAGACACTAGGAAGTGTGGGCAGAGATATTAATAGAAATATACATATATATTAAAACACAACATTGACAGGGATATCACATAGGTATAGGTATACTTTCATTCTCCTTGCAAGGACTTCATATACAACCTCATTACAGAAGAGATAAGAAAAGGAGAAAAAAAAGTTTATAAAGAAATCTTAATTAGGAAAGTATTATTTAATTTTGATTATTAAAAATGGACGGCACTGGAGGAGATAATGCTAAGTGAAATAAGTCAAGCAGAGAAAGACAATTATCATAGGTTTCACTCATCTATGGAACATAAGAAGTAGGAAGATCGGTAGGAGAAGAAAGGGATAAAGAAGGGGGGGTAATCAGAGGGGGAATGAAGCATGAGAGACTATGGACTCTGAGAAACAAACTGAGGGCTTCAGAGGTGCGGGGGGTGGGGGAATGGGATGGGCTGGTGATGGGTAGTAAGGAGGGCACGTGTTGCATGGTGCACTGGGTGTTATACGCAACTAATGGATCATGGAACTTTACATCAAAAACCAGGGATGTACTGTACGGTAACTAACATAATATAATAAAAAAATATTATTATTAAAAAAATATATAGAACACCTTCACTTGCACCTTTGGAAAAATAACATTTAGCCAAAGACATAATATCTGAAAAAAGAAACAAGTTTTAATCAGATTATTTGAAATAATGACACTACAGTTTGAGCATATCGGTTTGAATCTATTTACTATTTTTTTATCTCTGAGCATCAGTTTTCTCATCTGTATAGTAGAAATGGAATTACTGTAAATTATATGATATAGTTATTGCCCAAGGAAAAAAGTAAGTGTGGGCAGAGATATTAATTGCCCAAGGCAATTTGGATAACAAAGTATATAAATCAATTATGTTTTTAAATCTCTAAAATGTATTATCCTCAAAAACAGAATTTTTAAGTTAAATAGCAAAAGCATCTAATATTTCGAAAGCCTTATACAAGTTTTAAAAGCATCTGTTTTACAAGTACTACCTTCTAATCAGCAAGAACTTAAAATAGAAACAATAAAAAATTTAAAAACATAATTCTTTTATTTCCACTAATGTTTCTTATTTACCTATTATGCCATGTTAGGAGGAAAACATTATAATATGAATGCTAATTTCTCACGTATTACTTCATGTTGGAGGGAAATTATTCTAGCATTGTATAAAATGATGATAATATGTGACAGAGATAAATCTTTTGGGAAAAAAATCAATAAATACTTGATAGTCATTTTTAATACATATAGTTGGTGGCCTGACCATGAGCCACATAGGATAGGTGAGATAAATCTCTTGAACAAAAAAAGTAAAAATATTAATAAAATAAGAGAAATCAGAAAATGTATAATTACAATTATTTCCTCATTTCTGCATCAAAAATAAATACTATCTAAAATGTATAAAGCAAGTTATGATAGTAACTCAATATCTAGTAAATATATTATAAGGAAAATATTACTCATAGAGCAATAAAATGTACGTAAGGAAGGAAAAACAAAAATATAATAAAGATACAAGTAGAAAAGATACAAGTAGAAAAAGCCTATGATATCATGACCTGAGCTGAAACCAAGAGTCTGAAGCTTAACCAACTGAGCCACCCAGGCACCCTTATTTTGAAACGCGTTCTGACTAGACACTGAATATTGATCTTGAACTCCCTAGCCTCTTAGTTCTTACTGGCCTCCAGACCATAAAAAATAAATTTCTGCTTTTTATAAGCCACCTACTAAGTTACTTTGTTATAGCATCCCAAATAGACTAAGTCAGGAATTCTTTCAAAACACAGAGAAACAGATTATGTCTGTGCTCTTCAAATTTTTCAAGAAAACAGAGATTAAAAACAAAATCCAAATACTTTTCATCAATCCATAAAAACAATGACACTAAAACCTAGAGGAAAAGCTACATTAAAAAAAAGAAAATATATATATATATATATTTTAAAACTCTCCTATGAATTGACAATAATAATATATTAGGAAGTAGAATTCAGAATATTATTTAAAGAATCATCACAATCAAGTGACATGAGGAATGCAATAATTTTTTTAGTATTAGGAAATCTACTGTATAATAAATTCTACTAAAAATTTTAATACATGTTTGCAGAATTAAAAATATTTAAGACACAGAAACATGGGGATGGCATAGCTCTTATGCATTCAATAGCCACAAAAATTAAGCCAGACGATTTAAACATTCACAATGTTTCCTGAACCCACCAGGAGGCTAACATTGCTAGACCAACAACTAACCCAAAATCTAAGGAAAAACAGGCACCTAAAAGGTATGTGGAAATTTATATACAAAAATAAATGCCACTAGACACCAGTAAGGACAGTTCGGTTCCTCAAAATGAGGAAATGGTAAATACCAGGTGTGGTCTAGTTAAATAATATAGAAGCCTTGGGGGCTGCAGATATAAAGAGAATCCATACCCACTTGCAGGCTTTTCTCCATAGACTTCCATGGGCACTCACATAAACGACTGGTGAAAGCCCTGAAAAAGGTTTCCTGTGACAAAGCACTGAGTAGAATTCTACAACATTCACTGCAAGAAAGACATAAAAATGCTCCTAGATGTTTCTCTCCACCTCCTATAGGTAGTCAAAGCCATAACATACTGAAAGAAAGAAAACAGATACCATTTTTCAAAGAGAATTCATGATAAGCTATTGCAGCTGTAAGAAGGAAACCAAATACAACCTGCTGAAATAACTAGAAGTGTGTGGGAAGACCCATTCGGAGGTGCAGTAAAAAGAGAAGACTTAAAACTGATGTTGGAAGTGATACTGAGAAATCTGTCAATACCAGTGCAGAGCAACTGGAACTCTTACACATTGCTTGAGGGAATACAGAATGGTACAGCCACTCGAGAAAACAGTTTGCTGTGCCTTACGAAGTTAAATATATACTTGTATGTAAATATAGCAAATATATAGCAAATGTCACTAGCAGAATAATGACAACTTTCCCCCCTCCACCAAAAAAGTGTCAATTTCTTACCATGGAACCTGTGAATATGTTAAGTTACATGGAAAGATGGAATTAAAGTGGCAAACAGAACAGTTCGCTCATCAGTTGACCTTAAAATAGGGAGACTGTACTGGATTACACAGGTGGCCCAATACCATCCCCAGGGTCTTATAAGATGAGGAGAGAAAACGAACGGTAGGTCAGAGTCAGAGAGAAATCAGGAGCTGCTACAATCCTTGTTTTTGAAAAATGAGAAAGGGGCCAACGGAATGCAGGCAGCAAAAAAGTGAATTTTCCCCTAGAGCTTTGAGAAAGAATGCAGCCTTGGCTGACATACTAGTTTCAGCCCAATGAGACCTGTTTTGGACATCCGACCTCCAGAAATGTAAAAAAAATAAATTTTCATTGTTTTAAGCTGCTAAGTATGTGGTAATTTGTTACAGCAGCCATAGAAAACTAGTACATCATATGGCTCCGCAATCCCACTCCTAGGTATTTAGCCAAGATAAATAAAAGCATGTTTACACAAACACCTGCGCATGATTCTGTACTTTTATACATAATCACCAGAACTGGAAATAAACTGAATGTTCTTCAGTCAGGGAATGGAAAAAAAACGGTGATATATCAGTACAATAAAATTTACTCAGAAAATCAGTACAATAAAATTTACTCAGAAAATAAAAGAACAAACCATTAAGACATAAAAACATTGCTTGAATATCAAGCGCATTTTGATAAGTGAGTAACAAAAGACAAAAAAATATTGTATGATTTTGTATATGTGATATGCTGAAAAAGAAAAAAAAAACTATGCAGATAGCGAATAGGTCAGTGGCTGCAATTACATGAGAAAACAAAATGAGGGGCGCCTGGGTGGCTCAGCTGGTTAAGCGTCGGCCTTCTGCTCAGGAACGTGATCCCAGGGTCCTGGGATCCAGCCCCACATGGACACCCTGCTCAGTGGGGAGTCTGTTTCTCCCTCTCCCTCCGCCCTTCCCCCTGCTTGTGCACATTCTCTCTCTCACCCAAATAAATAATCTTAAAAAAAAAAAAAAGTGAGGTAAAAAAACCAAAAACAAATCTAAGTATCAGGATGCAAAATCATTGTATGTATACTTTCAAAACCAAAAATAATAATCTAACAAACTCTTTAATCTAGTAAAAGGATATCTTCATGTCTGTGTATCACTTACTAAATTTATATTTTTTTAATATTTTAATTATGTCCTTAATATACCAAAAACCTTAAAGCTTTATTAAAATAAATAAGTTTAAAAATGTAAATATAAACATAAGCTTTGCAGAGAAAGGCATCACAAACCAGAGATGCTAATTCTCTCAGATTTATATATAAATTAAATATGAACCTAATTAAGACATGATCCCTGTTCCTGACAAAGCTTCAAAAACACTTAGAATTTCCTGAGTGATAGGACTGTCTTGTTTATGCAAATGAGGTGACTCATGTTGGGCCTCTAGATAGTTTTAGTATGGTGGCAGTCACTAGAAAGATCAACTACATGATTAGAAGGCTGGAACTTTGAGCCAGTCCATCCTCCAGGGAGGGAAGGAGGTCTGCGGCTGAGTTCAATTACATGCACAATCATTAAATCAATCAGGCCTATGTAATGAAACCCCAATAAAAACTATGGACACCACACTCAGTGGAGTTTTCTGGTTGATGAACACAGTGGTAGATTGGGAAGGTGATGTGCCCTGACACCATCGAGAGAAAGCATGAAAGCTTCATGTCCAGAACCTCCCTGATCTGGCCCTATGGATCTTTTCTGCTTGGCTGTTTCTGAGTCACATCCTTCATAATAAAACCATAATCACAAAAATAGCATTTTCACCATGAGTCATACCAGTCAATTATCAAACCTGAAGAGGCTAAACAGGGACCTGAAATTTGTAAATGGCCAAGGAGAAGTTCAGTTTGAGGACACCCAAAATTTGCAACTGTCATCTGAAACTGGGACATTCTTGTGAAGGACTTTGCCTATAGTTTGTGGAGTCTGCACTAACACTGGTTAGTTACTGTAAGAGAACTGATTTTTTTCAGGCCACCTGGGTGGCTCAGTAGTTAAGCATCTGCCTTCGGCTCAGGGCGTGATCCCAGGGTCCTGGGATCAAGCCCCACATCAGGCTCCCTTCTCTGCTGGGAGCCTGCTTCTTCCTCTCCCACTCCCCCTGCTTGTGTTCCCTCTGTCGCAGGCGGTCTCTCTCTCTGTCAAATAAATAAATAAAATCTTAAAAAAAAAAAGAGAGAGAACCGATTTTTTTCTATAATTGGAAAAATTGGATTATTAGCTCTACTGGATTCTGCAACATACCATAAAGTTATGGTTTGGGAGAGTAAAAAGAAATCAAATGAATAAGTAGAACTTCTTAAAAAGTATTATAGCTAGACTACAATGCATTTGGATTTAACATATAATAAAAGATATTTGAAATTATTGGTAGAAAAACTGGTTAGTGGATTTTTTAATTATTAATTAATTGATTAATTCATAGCATTTGGATCCTGAAAAACAAATTATGGATGGTTCAATTTTGAATGTAAAAATAAAACTATAAAATCATTAGGAAAATATAAGTCTAAACTCATTCATAATTTCAGTGATGGAAACCTTTTCTTTCTAAATAAAACGTAAGTATCAAAAGCTACGAATGAGATTAATCAATTTCTTCCATGAAAATTTTAAATTTCTGCCTAAGAAAAATTGCTACAAATGTGGGAAAATTAATGAGCAGGGGGAGGCGCAAAGGGAGATACAAAATTAAGATACTTTTCAAGTAGACCACAGGAAGCTAATTAATTAAAATGGAAACATCTAGCAAATTAATAATAAAAATGATGAATAGCCAAACAAAGTTTTCAGAGTCTATGGACAGCAAATCACACTAAAAACAAACAAACAAAAAACCAAAACTATCCACAGAATCCATGCAAATAGGCTCATCCTCAAAGATAATTAAAGTGAAACAAATCAAAAAGCAAGGTGAAGAGGTTTTTTAAAGGTTAAAATGTTTGATAATGTTTAGCATTTTCAAGTTTGTAGAATAAAATATTATCATCCTCAACTTTGTAGAGCTGTGTTCATCCATATGGTAGCCATTTGCCATGTGTGATTATTTAAAATTAATCAAAATTAAGTAAAATTTACAAATCAGTTCTTTAGTCATATAAGCCATATTTCAAACCACATATGGGTAGAGTTTATTTTACTAGACAACACAGATTTATAGAACATTTTCATCAGCACAGGGAGTTCTTTTGGATAGCACTATCCTAGAGAATAATTTACCTTATTAAAATGAAAAGCACACAGACACAATACAAGTTTTACCCAAGCAAATTCACTACGGATTATTTCCTATATAGATACACTTTCAGCATTAATTAAGCTCTACGTAAAATTCTTGAAAATGACTACAATATTATTTGTGATAGTAAAACATAGAAAACAATTCAAAGAGCATCACTGAAAGGGTAATTAAATAAAGCATGGTATCCCAAAATCACAGGTTATTTTTCAATTGTTAAAAAGAATGTGTTCATGATAACTAGAAAATGACAGTATATTTTGAGAGAGGCCTTTGTGTTGAACAGACTTCTGGGGGCATGTGGGTGGTTCAGTCAGTTAAGTCTCTGACTTTGGCTCAGGTCGTGATCTCAAGGTCCTGGGATCGAGCCCTGCATCCGGGGAGTCTGCTTCTCCATCTCCCTCTCCCTTTGCGCCTCCCCCTGCATACTCTCTCTCTTAAATAAATAAATAAATAAATAAATAAATAAATAAATAAAATCTTTATTAAAAAAAGACTTCTATTTTTCACCTTACACTTTTCTGTCCAGTTTGAAGTTTTTGCTTTATGTGCATGATACTTTTATATAAATAAATAGCTAGAAAAAAGGAACTACATGACTCTGGAAATACATAAACAAATAAAAACCATATTGATCTAGCCAAAGGGATTACTGAACTGATAGAGCAAACTTCAATTAGGCCAAAAATAATATGATTATGAACTATAAGACTGAATTATTAAAATTATTGATCATAATGTATCCTCCTGCTTCTTAGGTAGAATACACATGGTATTGGGTACTGATTATGAAAATGTATCAAATTTATGCATATAGCTGTGAACTCAGACATTTTATTCCTTATTGAAAACTTGATTTAAACTTTCCATCGAACTCATTGATTAAAGACATTCTTGAGAACTACAGAACTAGAGTTTGGGCAGAACTACCACAGCCATTCTCTGAGACCTGAGGTCTTGGAAATTAGAGCCCAGGATAAGACCACTATAGGGGGAAAATAAGGGAAGGGTACTATAGTAGAAATCTCAGGTAAATGTCCTCAGTAAACCTTAATAATGTATTTTTTTCTCAAAGACTGCTAGAAAATGTATGGTTATAGATTAGCTGTTTCAGTTTTTGTTATAAAGCATTTACTTGTTCTAGTTGATCAGAAACTTTGGGTCTTTTAACTTTAGGGCAAATGAAGGAGAGTGATACATTGGGGACTCTTGATCAATATCCCTATTACTTTCTCCTGAAACAGAACGAAAATTGACAATTAGATCTGAATGAAATCTATTTCAGCAATACAATTTTATACGTTCCCAGGTTCAACTAAATTTTTCATTGCTCTCTGCCACCCAAAAACATTTAAACCCAGAAATAATTTCATGGATATGTTTGAATCATGAAATATGGAATACAATATTGAAGTAAATGTATTACTCTGGAGATCTGCATGCCTGGCAAAGGCAATTTTATTTCATTCCATTCTGACTGTCCAAAAGTATTTTTTTTAGTGAAACTGACATTTAATGTTGTAATTTTATATCTGATCAATGAAGCTTTTATTTATATCAAGGGCTTTCATGATGAGAAAATAAAAGTTACAATTTACAACTCCTCCTCTCTATCAGGGCATATTTCCCAGGATTGACCTTCCATATTAATTCAATTTAAAGGTTTACTGGAAAAAATAAATAAATAAATAAATAAATGCCTTAGCACTTCAAACTTCTAAGGTTGGTTGCAAAGTAAAAATGTCAGAATCAACATCTACCCCTTCACCAGCACTGTCTGCGGTACATTGTGCCCTCCCTTGGTACAATTATAGTCCTTCATTTACTTAAACGTCCCAACAGCATCATATAAAGATGACCATTTCCTAATTCTTGAAATTTATTCTTTCTTTGCTTCATGCTATTACACATTTTATCTGTTGTCTAATTCCTTCTCAGTCACCTTTCCAGACCCTCTTTATAATAACTGACAAGTAAATACCTGTGAACAGGGCTAAGTCCAAAAACGTTTTACCTACCTTTCACCTCCCATTCTTCTTTACATTGATTTTATCTACTCTCATAACTTTAAATGCCATCATTACGCTGATAATTAACTTCACTATATATCTACCTCCAAATTATTTTCTAAAGTCCAAAATCATAGATTCAACTAATTTACTTCACATCTATACTGAGATTTCTCACAATCTCTTTATACATCTTCAGAAATGAAAGCTTACATTCATCCTTCAAAAAATGTCTTCCTTTATTAATATTAATTTATTTAAATTGCACACCCATATCCTTATGTCCTCAAGAGAGGAAGCTTGGGATCATCCTAGAAATCTGCCCTTCAAATCATACACACACAGTTTTATCCATTCCATACCTCTCGTATGTCTATGCTTTATCATCTTCATTACCTTCAAACTTACAGAACCACATCATCATTTTCCTAAATTTCAAAAAATTGCTTCCAATAACCTCTTTGTTGCAATTCAAATTCTCTTTGTAGTTTCCAATAAAAGAAAAGATCAATTAGATTTTTAACCATTATAATTCAAGTACCTATTCTACAACTTAATAGGCAACCTTTAAATAGTTTTGATCAACAAATAAACCCATCCAACTAAAACACTGCTTAAAATTCCTTTTTGTGAAATTTTGTTAATAACATAAAAATCAGCTGTATCAGTAAGCATAATTCAATTTATACATTACTTTTATATTCCTTGCTGATTTATGGCTTTGACTGTTCAGTATTTATTTCAGTTTAATAGGAGTATACCTGAACCTTGCTCTGGAAGAGAGAAGCACTCCTTCTAGGAGTTTGGTGTCGTGGATGCTAAAATTCTGCCATTTCTTGGCTGCAGTTTAAGTTCTATTATCTCATCAGCAAGAAGTAGGTAGAAAGAGGCAAAAGGAAGAAAGTAGGATTCTACAATCTCGGTGGTAGACTGGATTCTTATGAGCAAGTTTTTATTTCCTCCCTATAGTAGTACTACACGTGCTCACTGGAGCCAGAGTATACTTTGTCATCCCTTGGATAGCAAAGGACTGCCTTTGGCAAAGCCAATGAAATATGAGGGTAAGTGAATTATCACTTATCACATTAGTGACAGTTTCGAGACAAAGACTTAGGGAACTTTGTATGTTCCTACTTATCCTTTTCACCTTTTTGAGTCTGCTATCTGCCATGAGAACATTCTTGTGGTGGCTGAACTGACAGATAAATGGAGAAAACTCCATGTGTAACATGAGGACAATAAAATCGTGTATAAAATTCTGCAAATCAATTCACATAACTTAATTTCTCTTGGTCCTTCCTTCAACTACCTACATTTTACCAGATTGTCCCAAAGGTAGTGATAACTCGTTTTAGTTTAGTTTTACATATGGATAGAATAGTTGCACCATTGGCTAAGCAACTAGGAGCACGCCTACTATGCTGATACATAATAAATATATAAAAAGTCAGAATTAGAGAACAGATCAGTTGTCTATCTATTTTGGTCTCTCTGTTTATTTTTTTTCCTTTTTTTTTTTATAGTAGGCTCCACACTCAATGTGGAGACCAACATGGGGCTTGAACTCATGACCCCAAGATCAAGACCTGAGCTGAGATCAAGAGCCAGTCACTTAACCAGCTGAGCCACCCAGCTGCCCCAATCTTAGTTACTTTTGTATGTACAATTCATTACTATAATGCTGACAAAACTGAAGACCAGTAATTGAACAGTGGTAAACTCAAGAGTGTAATGCCACTCAGTGCCCATATATCTTCTGGTGAGACTTATTTTTGATGTCATGCCTTAAACCAATCTATAATATCAATTAATGTTAAGTCCTTTTTAACATGTATATGAAGACACAATATCATGAGTCCAAAAGTTTTTGAAAGAATTCCCCAAAAGATAAAACATTTTATAATCTCAATCTATCTTACATTGAAAGTCACAGCATTAAAACTGGTGACTTTGCCATATTTTGCCTTCTATGTCCCACCACTTTGTTTTCCACATCCAAAAAGATTCTTAAGTATATATATATATGTTTCTAATTTTTTCTTTTAATTTAGTTTTTACTTCTGGACATGGTATCTAAGGCTTTACGTAGGAAGAATGAGGTTGGACTATGATTAAGAATTTAAGAACAGAAGACTTTGAAAGGAATTTTATTATGGAAAGCAAAGAAAAAAACAAAAACAGGAAAAAGGCCATAGTAGAACTGCGCTTTGAATGTAAGGCAAATGTAAATTCAAAACCAAGAAACTTGGTAGAAAGGAGTTGGGGGATTTTGCTAAAGAGAACTCAGTATAGAAGAACAATTATGACACTGCTTTGTAAGTTTGTTGTTGTTATTTACTTATTTGCTGGTGAAGAGTCCATTGTCTACATATACACATCACAAAGATTTTGTCATTCATTACTTCCTGAAATTTATACTATTTAGAATTATACTATAATATTAAACATATATTTGACACTGTATATTCCCTTTTCACTTTAGAAATTCTGATATTCCAGTACCCCACCTTTTTTTTTTTTTTAAATATTTTATTTATTTATTTGACAGATATAGAGACAGCCAGCGAGAGAGGGAACACAAGCAGGGGGAGTGGGAGAGGAAGAAACAGGCTTATAGGGAGGAGCCTGATGTGGGGCTCCATCCCATAACGCCAGGATCACGCCCTGAGCCGAAGGCAGACGCTTTAACCGCTGTGCCACCCAGGGGCCCCTAGTACCCCACCTTCTAACCCCAGGGTAAAAATTGCTGATAACAAAAGGTTTAATGATGACCAGCCAAGCACACATAGCATCATCTATCAGTAACACAGGAATGTAAGAACAGAAAAATTTGAAGGATGTGCTAAGTGATATCAATATAATGAAGAAATATAAGCTATATTATATAAGGAAAAATGGAGACAACTAAGAATGATTAAACTAGATGAGACAATTGTTGTAGAAGTAATAGATATATACTTGAAAATTTTTTTTAAAGATTTATTTATTTGAGAAAGGGAGAGAGAGAGAGAAAGCATGAGTAGGGAGAGGGGTGGGGGGGGGCAGTACAGGAAGAATGCTGGGCTTGATCTCACAATCCTGAAACCATGACCTGAACTAAAACCAAGTGTCGGATACTTAACCAACTGAGTCACTCAGGTGCCCCTATATCTTTTTAATTTTTAATTAATTTTATAATTAACTTAAAAGTGCAAATAAAATGAATCCCTCTTAATATAAAAGAAATGAAGATATATTAAAAGAAGAAATGAACATATAAGATAAGCTTAAAATCTCCATTGAACACAACCAATTCTTATCTTCTTTCCTTCTCTTTAAATAATAATCACACTTAACAATTTTGGGTGTGATCCCTTTAGGTAGCTTTTATAGTTTGTATCTACACAGATACAGTTTAACATTTTTTTTTCTTGTGTGTTTGTTTTTGGTAGTGGATCAAATGATTTTAGACTCTATTTCTTTTCTGAAACTTAATTTTTAAAAAACTAAGGAAGTGCTTTGCCGTAGATTGAGATTGATAGCTATACATCGAGTTCATTCTTTCAATTGCAATATAGTATTTTGTTCTTTGATTATATTTAACTACTAAAATTTGATGGATATTGAAGTTTTAATTCTCTATTTTTCACTACTTTAGAAACTGCAGTTAACATCTTTGAATATTATTCTTACAGATGAATAAGATATTCCACGGGGCAGATCCAAGGAATGAAACTTTGGATACCATTAATTTATATGCATTTTCAGTGGTTAGCACCCAATTTTATGAGCCAACTACAAGAGATTATGGGAAATATAGTTTTTTAAAAAATGAAATGGAGTTATTATCGACTCTTGTACTCCTCCAGTGGCCTCAGTTTTAAACAAACATTTATTAATGTTGCAAATCTGTAACACGTGTTGGCAGAAGCAATTGAGAAGTAGGCTTAAAAACAATTGCAAATGAACTTACATTTTTAAGTTAAAACTTAGTAGTTAACACCAGAGGTATAATAATTATTATTAAAAGAAAATTTTTAAATGTATTCTAACCACCAAGTGTTCTTTCTTTTTATTATGGTGATATTTGCCTTCAGCCTCAAATTTGGCTTTTACCTCAGATCTGTACTGTTCTTAACATTTCACTATTTAACTAAAATATCTATTTCTTGCCCCTTTCTAGTATATATATAGAGACATACATGCATATTAGGTTGCTTTGTGTTTTATCACAGTGGCTGTAACCTTAAATGTTTGTTATCTAATTGTGGTTTTGGGAAATATATTGAAATCTCTCCATATAACTTTGGCTTTAAAAATTCTCCTTTCTCTTCTATTTTTTTTTAACATTATATATTTAAAGCTTATTAAAGGGACCAATTTACTCAATTATTGTTTACTGTTATATTTGAATTTAACATTTTATTTTATCCCAGTGTTTTCTCCTCTATTTAGCTTCTATCTTACCTTCTTGTTTTATTTTGATTGAGGTTTCTTTCTTTCATACTTTACTTCAAGCTTTTGAAAGTCAGTCATTCCATACCTATAGTTATCCCTAAAAAAGCGGCAAAAAATTATATCATTTTATGTCATCATCTAATTTTTTTTTAAGATTATTTATTTGAGAGAGAGAGAGAACATGAGTGGGAGGGGCAAAGGGAGAGGAAGAGAGAGAATCCCAAGCCATCTCCACACTGAGCACATGGCCCCATGCGGGGCTGGATCCCAGGACCCTGAGATCATGACCTGAGTCCAAGTGTCTGACGCTTACCCAACTGAGCCACCCAGGTGCCCCATGTCATCATCTAATTTATTATGTCTTATCTTCACACTGAAATATCTTTTACTTTTTTACCTGTATAATATCTGTTAATGAAGAATCAAGAGCCTTGATTATACAATAAAAATGATTTTAAAATGTTAATAATTTAAAAATTGGCCCCTCCTTCTATAAAGGCAAAAAGATAGTCTTTTATTTTAGGGTATTTCCCTCCACTATTTGAGGGAAAGAAAATATTTGCATAGCGTACTAAATAAGATTGCCCATTCCTCCTGAATCCCAGAATGAACTTAATGCCTGTGTCCACTACAAAAAGAGAAAGAAAATAATACAGCAAAAAGAAAGAAATAAAGTGGTTTTCAAAAACCATTTGAAGATATTTTACTACAAATAATAAAAATGTAAATTATGAAGCTTCTTAGGATGAACTGATTCTAATATTTTTCCTGTCTTCACATTTGGTGGGGCAGTTATCTTTCCAAGGAGCTTGTAACTGACTCTATATAGACAAGAAGGGTGGGGAGCGAGGGGGAGAGAGGGTGGAGACAAAGGGAGGAAACAGAGTGGGGAGACAGAGGAAGAAGACAGAGGAAGGGGACACAGAGGGAGAGCAAAAGAGAAAGAGGTAAACGTTTTTGAATCAAGAAGCAGGGGTAAAATATATCTCTATTTACTTTGAGATTATATATATTTTTGTCATTTTCTGACCTCCATAAACTACTTCGTATTCAACTTAATTTGTATGAACTGAAATTAGTCAAAATGTTTTCTAAATTTTAGCAGTAAATTATTGTCAGATATAGTTCTTATTGCCGAAAGAAATTATTTTTATCTTTTTCTTGTACTTTAAAGAGACAGTAAAAATTATTTTTGTACCTTAAAGAGATAGCACTAAAAATTCACTATTTTAATGTGACATATTATTTTAAAAGATACTTTTTTTTTTAAAGATTTTATTTATTTATTTTACAAGGAGAGAGAGAGAGAGAGAGAGAGATCACAAGCAGGGGGAGCAGCAGAGGGAAAGGGAGAAGCAGGGAGCCCGATGCAGGGCTCGATCCTAGGACCAAAGGATCATGACCTGAGCCAAAGGCAGATGCTTAATCGACTGAGCCACCCAGGCACCCCAAAAGATACTTTCAAATAGAACCTAACATACTTTAAAAAGCAGACATAAAAGATACCACCTCAACAATTAATCTCGTTTTCTTTCTGCCTTGTTAATTTCTAAAAAAGTGACAAAGAATTCATTACAAATGTACATATTTGATTTTTAAACTTAAAGATAATGTTCAACTTATGAATAATCATTTACAATTTCATAAACATTTTCAAACACATGTATTTAAGGTCAAAAGAAATTTTGGACTAATTTTAAGAAAATATTTATATGTACATTTTAAAAATAATTTTAAGAAAATACATGTATTTACATTTAGAATCTTGAATCAAAATCTAATTAGAGGTAACGTTACCTGTCTTCCTCAAATTTTTATATTCATATGTTTAAGTACAATTATGGACGGAAATGTGTCCCCCTCAAAATTCATATATTGAAACCCTTATCCTCATACTTTAGAATTGACCTATTTAGAGATAAGGCCTTTAAAGAGGTAATTAAGTTAGAATGAGGCCTCTTGGGTAGGACTTAATCCAGTCTGATCCTAGGAAGAGACACCAGGGATGAAATGCACATGGAGAAAAGGCCATGTGCAATCAGAGGGAGCAGCCATCTGCAAGCCAAGAAGAGAAGCCTTAAGAGAACCAAACCTGCAGACACCTTGATCATGGACTTCTAATGTCCAACACTGTGAGGAAATAAGTTTCTGTTGTTTCATCCACCCACTCTGTGGTGTTTTGTTATGGCAGCCCCAGCAAACCAATACAAGTGCTATTCAGCAAATATCAGCAATCTATCTAAAAACGTCACTTTCTATTTCCTGTTCAAATTGCTGACTTCAGAGCACAGCAAAATGGGAGCTATCTGCAATATTTTTATGAATTAATATCACATGAACTAAAAAGGACAAAAGGTTTTATCCATGAATACATTATAGAATACTTATACAAAGAATATACTTGTCATACATAAAAATACATAATTCAAGGAAAATAATGTTACATTTAATAACTCGTGTGATTGTTCAGAGAGCAGATTAGAATTTCCTTAAGTAAAATTAAACCATGTCCTCTTTTCACAGTGATATTTACCACCAGTCTTTTATTGCTATAGTTATTGGGCAACATAGCATTCAAAAAACAAAAACAAAAACAAAACAAAACAAAACAAAACAAAACATATTATTGATAAAATTACCTGACCAGAGTCCTATACAAATTACTGAGATTCAGTCTTTGGCTTTTATGGGTATTTCTAGCTTTAATCATCTTATTTTATCATAATATTAATTCATATATTCATTTACTTTTGGTTGAACACTTTCCACAGATATTCCAGAGGATAAATATTGAAGAAATAACCAGGAATAAGACATGGAACCTTCAGTTCAAACAAGTTCATAGTCAGTTTGGATATGAAGGACATGTGAAGTATCAACAGTGAACAACTTTTATATGTGAAGTTGTATTCAGGATAAAGGTAGCAAGATCCAAGAGGTCAATTCTGGAAAAATTGAGCAATAGACTATGATAGTTTGACTTAAAAATTAGCTAGGACATCTAAAAATTCACTTCTTCTGTATTTGGAACAAGATAACTTGAATCAAGAATGAATACTTAAATATAGCCCCAGAAATGGAACTAGCTATTAGTTGAATACTGACAATGGTTTGAACAGTGCAATTCAGATCTGGAAACCATTTCTACAGACAAATCTGTTTCAGCAGATGTTTTGGGGAGGATGGGATTTGTTTCTTGATCAATGGTAGAAAATATGTACAGTTACCATAGAAAGAATCCCTAGGAAATATGATATAAGGCAAAAACATGTTATATAACTTGATGTAAAATTTTAGTCTTCCACAATCATATCTTATAAATTCATACTAATGTTGATTTTGTATAGAGAAACAGAGCAGAAAGAACTAGTTAAAATGAGAGAAATGGAATTTTTAAAAATAGTTTTGGGAGGCTCCTGGGTGGCTCAGTCGTTAAGCGTCTGCCTTCGGCCCAGGGCATGATCCCAGAGTCCTGGAATCGAGTCACATCAGGCTCCTTCGCTGGGAGCCTGCTTCTTCCTCTCCCACACCCCTTGCTTGTGTTCCTTCTCTCACTGGCTGCCTCTCTCTCTGTCAAATAAATAAATAAAATCTTTAAAAAAATAGATTTGGCTTTTCTCTCCTAGGGATAAATATGAAATATTTCAACACATATTTCCAGAAATATTCAGATTTAAAGTGTTATCTATGTGATGAGTAAATGAAAGAATATATTCAATTAATAGGAGTTTTGTTATTAGGTATTACTTGTTCTGAATATGATAATTTCCTCCACTAAGAGAGATACAATAATTAATACTAAATAAGCACCTGTTATTTCACTTTTGATAATTTATTTTTTAACCTTTATTTCTCACATAATTTAGACTGGTAAAATTTTCACAGGGCTGGGTACAGATTTAGGTCCACTAACACAGTAAGGAATAAAATGCTGTTCAAGGTCTCATTTTTCTTTTAGTGGAAAGGGTGGAAAAAAATAGAATATAAACATCAGTTTCAACTCTAACCACAGAAAATTTGTAATGAATGCAAAACCAAAAGATTGGTGTAAACCTGGTAACTGTCCAGTTCATAGACTAGACCTATTAAAATACTTCTTGAGGAAACTGATCTTTACACAGTTTCCTTTCATCACTCACACTCAAGAGAACATATATAGCATGCACGCACGCACACACACACACACACACACACACACACACACACATTTACTGCATTCAAACCCTCACACTACACCCAAACACACATGGGCACATGCTGGTGACCACATACAGCAGAATATACAACTCAGATAATTTCATAGTAGCCGTCAAGAGTCCTATTATCCTCAATTTTAGAGAAAAAGCATTTAATGTTTCCTTATTGTGTTTGCTTAGGTTTCTTGTGCATATCTTGTAACAGCTTAAGACATTCATGTCAATCCCAGTTCTTTAAAAAACAATTATAAATATGTGTGGAATTGCATCAAATTATTTTTCTGCATAATTTTGTCAAATGATTTTTCTGATTTATTTTCTCTGTCTAACCACTTTCCAGTCATACAGAGTATAAACCAAAATTCAACATGATAAAACACATACACACACACATTAGATTCTATGACCTAATATTCTGCCCTTAATTTTTGGTCTTACCTTATGAGTGAAATTGGATTCTAGATTTCATTTACCCTACTAGCCTTTGTGGAATCTGGTGTAAGATTATGCAATTTTCTTACAAGTTGGAAATTTCTCTTTTCCTATTCTCTGGAAAAGTTTGTGTGGATTAAAATTATTTTTATCTTTAGTGTTTGGTGGAATTCATCAATGAATCAAGAATTGATCTGGTTCTGGGGTTTTGACTTTGTGAATTATTTTGAAATAATGATTTTTTAATTACACATTGTAAAGTTTCTTACTTCTTCTGTAGTCACATCTTTACATTTCAAGAAACTTATCCAATTAATATGTTTTCAAATTAATTGCCTAAATTTATTCAGAATATCGTCTTATCATGTACTTAATATCTGTAGTACTGCCATGTTTTTTTTTTTAATTTTTGATATTATTCTTTTGGGTTTGAAACTTATTTTTGTTTTCTATTTGTCCTAACTATTATGTGTTATTTTTGCTTACTCCCTTATATTTTTCTCCTAATTTACTAGTTTGGAAGTTTTATATATATAGTAAGTACTGTGGGCATTTCAACTTCTAATATAATTAATATTGTCATCATCCCTGGACAGTCTATGAGATTTAGGAAGTTTTAACTTGCTTCCTCATTCAAAAGTGTATGTTTTCAGAGTTGTATGATATAAATATGTATTACCTCCTTTTTAAAACAGATGTTTAATTGTTTTTTTTTCAAACTTGTAAGGTTAATTTATATATACATATACATATTTTTGACAATATTTTTAAGCCCAGTTTTTGTCTTTTAGAAACTGCAAGCATAATTATTACATAATGTGTCTGATAATGAAAACATCTAAAAGATTTTTTTTGTGTCTCTTTTCTGTTGATTCACATGTTCTGGCTTCTACTGCCTTCTTTCCTTGAAAGGATTTGTATTAACATTTCATTAATTGCCTGGATGCACTATTAGTTTAGTAATCTTTAAATTATTATTTTGTATTTTTTGATCACTCATGGAATATGAACTTGCGTGACAAATACATCCTTCTAATACGGGAAATTACAAAGTCTAAAGGACTTTCTGCCTTCTTTCCTTAAAAGCAAGGCACATTTATGGATAGTTATCATATTATAGATGTGGTGTTGCTGAATTTATTTCTGGCTCATCCTTAGACAGTATATAGAGCTTTGCGTACCAGTCTTCTAGCGACAGTTTCTACTTTTTGGCTCTACCTTGGATGAGTGCTGGCTTTTGTCTGTCTTCATGCCCCATAAGATATTGTAAACAAAGCTCAGGTTTTACACTTTTAAAAAATGGTGTTAGGGTAGAGTGCCTTCAGGATTCCCTTTGCCTCACTGGGTCCCCACCGCCATTTAGCCTTTGACATTGTAATTCTTTAGTCGCTTGTCATCACTTTGCTTTTTTTACATATTACTATTAAAAACTATTTAAAAGTATGTTAAGCACTGGGGATCCTCAATGTCTATGCCGATCCACCTGACCTTCACCGGTGTATCTTTTCATGCAGAAAAATGAAACAGGGTGGGGTGGGAGTTAGCACTTTCTCCAGTTTTAGCCTCCTGTTTTTAATATAGTGATTAAAGACTTGATGGTTACTTCCATTTTCTTTTAAATACATTATTTTTAAAGCAGTTTTAGGTTCACTGCAAAATTGAGAGTAAAGTAGAGAGATTCCCCATTCAAAGTGTTGCACAGGATCCTGACCACAGTTGACACTTTCTCTGGGTTTGGCTTAAAGACATCCCCAAGCACTCCACTGACTCAAGCAGCACTTATCCAGGCCTACAAGATCACCCTTGTTTCCCGTTGAGGTTTCCTGAGCACACTGCATCTGACTACAGACCTAGATTTGCAGCCCGTGCTACACAGCAGTGGGCTCATTGGACATACAACGTCCACTGCTCCATATCACCCCAAAGCCACAGGGATTATTGAATGTTTAAACGAAATTAAAGGACAGACTTCATTGGCTGATGGAAGAGAATAAGATAACCCCAGCCTGGACTGCGTCTTAGGTAAGCCACCTGGTGTCCCAATGCAGCAATTCTCCGAAAGTGCACTTCTCATTTGTGTCACATGTCCAATTAGGCCATCTGCCCTTTCCTTCAGATTTACAACTCTTTTTTACAATTATTGACACCTCGGGTCCCTGGGGGATCCTGTAAGGACTCTGCATTTGTTCAGTTCTTTTCTAAAGACTCAAATACACGAGAGATCAAAATGTCCATCAAACAAAGGACGAGAGACTATGTCAGAACATTTTGAAATCTTTAAAAAATCAGGATTTTATAAATCAATTCTTAAACATAATGTACCTTTCTGACTCAGTTATATTAAACTATTTTTCTCTAAATATGTTTTTGTCCCTTTTGCACTCATCCTTTCCAGATGAAAGGTTTGGATGAGAATACAGGATGATTTTAAAAAAATAAGTTTTGATTATTAAATGGCACACACTGATAATAACAGGGAAAAACAAATAAAAAATCTAAAATCCTGGTCCCTAAGGAGGCAAGAAGGGAGAAGGGAGAACATTAAGGATCTTTGTTTTAGAAAACTGCTCCTGAAAGCTTTCCTCTTCTAAAGCAAACACACATACACACACACACACACACACACACACACACACACACAAACACACAAACACCCCCTAGGCCATTGTTCCAAGCTTCTGGGACTGTTTTGGATTCAGACTGACTTTGACCCCATAATCACACCTGACAGTGCCAACTATGAAGCAATAGCTACTGTGTGTTCCTTATAAAACACTTCACTCCAGATGTTGTCCACACTTGTGAAGCCAGATGTCTGATATCATGGACAAGAAAAACTATTTGAAACTGACGGCGACAGGCAATCCTAAAACCAAGAACTACGCTGATTTTTTTGGACTGGACTAGAAGCCTAGGGCTGGAGACCTGAAAATGGGGCCACATTGGGCCCTGTTAACTTAATTACCATATGCCTTATTTGGGGTATCTTAACACTGTAAACTTTTTGTTTCCAGGGTTACCCCATGCGCCTTCTCAGATTATACTTCCTGTATGTGTTCCCTACCACAACAGGACCTCAGGCCTGGAAGGCTTCGGGTCAGCTTCAACTTACTGGCCAGAATTATGCTATAGAGAATCTATGCCTCAGACCAGGCAAAAAAGATTCATATAGCAATTTGAGGAGTTCCCTGGCTCTCTAAAGTAGACTTTAATGGGCTATGACCCATCTTTTCCTGCCTTGATAACTGTTGGGCCTGATGGTTACCTTCAGTCTCACAAGCAGACCTGATTATCCTGCTGGGAGTGATCTTGCTAAGTGCCTTGGTCTCCTGCCCCAAATTAACTGGGGTATTATCACAGCTCCTGAAAGTATGACCTATTTGGATTCATGATTGGGTAGCTATGTTTCTTGCTCAGGTCCTAAGAAGTCAAGGGATGGGGTTAAGGAGTCTTGCTCCCTTCCAAATATCTATTACAGAGTTCTCAGGCCAAATGCAGGCAGTTACAAAGGCTTTTCCTGATAGACCTCACAAGGTAAACTGCCTCCTCACACCAGGCCTGGTACACAGTCAATGCCTGATAGTCTGTAAAGGTGTTACAGTCAAGGACTCAGGGCCTCCTGGCTGCCCTGCTCTTCAGCATGTCTGTATTCCCACCCATGTGTTTCCATTTAGAGATCTCCTTACTGACAGAGGACAGAAAAACTTAAAAGACCATTTTCTCCACTCTGATTCAGTACTCACTGCTTTCCCCAATCTCAGGCTTCCCTCTTCTCCATATCCTTCCAACCACCCCAGTCCATACAACTGGAAAAATGCTCAAGTCTCTTGTTTAGGGCTCCCCAGCCAAGACTGCTGATTTATTTGGCCTTGACCATTCCATGAGAACTGAGTGCTGATTTCTGATATATACGTGGGAAAAGAAATGGACTAATACTTTCATTTTCCTGAGGGAAAAAACACACTTGTCAACTTACAGTTATATTCTCTATCTTTCATTGAGAATAATATTAAGATAATAAAAATAAGATAATAAAATTAAGATAATAAAAATAAGATAACAAAAAATAAAATAGCAGAGGGACTTTGCAACGATTCAGCACTTATAAAATTTTTAGAGGATTTCCTTCAGGCAGAAAACAGACAAATAAACAAAATCATCATAAGCTAAGAGGATAAGCAAAAAGATACAAACCTGAGGAATTTAAAAAATCTGTTAAAAATAACAATGGTAATATCTAATTTGTGGAGTGAAATAAGTAAAAATAAAATATTGGACATTAGGGGTACCTGGGTGGCTCAGTCGTTAAACATCTGCCTTCAGCTCAGGGTGTGATCCCAGGGTCCTGGGATTGAGCCCCACATTGGGCTCCCTGCTCTGCTGGGAGCCTGCTTCTTTCTCTCCCACTCCCCCTGCTTGTGTTCCCTGTGTCTCTCTCTCTGTCAAATAAATAAATAATATCTTTTAAAAAATACTGGACAGGGGCGCCTGGGTGGCACAGCGGTTAAGTGTCTGCCTTCGGCTCAGGGCGTAATCCCGGCGTTCTGGGATCGAGCCCCATATCAGGCTCCTCTGCTAGGAGCCTGCTTCTTCCTCTCCCACTCCCCCTGCTTGTGTTCCCTCTCTCGCTGGCTGTCTCTGTCTCTGTCAAATAAATAAATAAAATCTTTAAAAAAAAAATACTGGACATTAGTAACACATAAATGAGAGTATCAGAATTAATGTATTCCATAGTCACAATTTTAATCAGGAGAAATCAAACCACATCAATTCATCTAAAAATCAGTTAAATGTTCAAGTTAAAATACAACACTAGTTGCATAAATACTAAATAAAATAAAGAAGAAAAAATAAATAAGGAAGAGAGAAGAAAGTACAAAGCTTCAATCAACCTAAAGGGAGACAAGAAAAAAGAAGGGGGGGAAATAAAAAGCATAATATATAGAAAGCTCATAATCTTATGAAAAAAGTTCAAATATAACATAAATATAAAATATATAATTACAAATGTAAATATGAATGAATTTGGGGCACCTGGGTGGCTCAGTAGGTTAAGCACCCTACTCTTGGTTTTAGCTCAGGTCATGTTCTCAGGGTCCTGACATCAAGCCCTGCATTGGGCTCCATGCTCAGCAGGGAGTCTGCTTGAGACTCTTGATCTCCCTCACCCTCTGCTCTTCCCCTCCCATGCACTCTTTCTATCTCTAAAATAAAGAAATCTTTTAAAAAATAAACAAATTAAATAAATATGAAGGGACTAAATATCCAGTTTCAAAGTAAAGTTGATTAAAATGATAAAGCCTACATATAGGCTATCTAACCAAAATGTTCTGAAATGCTAAAAAGTCAAGAACAGAAAAAAGAAAAAAAATATATATGACAGTAAATATTAGCAAAAAGAAGCTAGGGTGATTGTATTAATATCAGAAAAAAAACTAAGTAAAATGATATACTAACAATAAAAGGCTTACTACATAATAATAACTTTCAATTCACCAGGAAGATACAAGATTTTAAAAAGTGGATGCCCTGATACCAGACTCAATTATCAACAGTAAGAAATGAGGGGCACCTGGGTGACTCAGTCAGTTAAGCATCCAACTCTTGATTTCAGCTCAGGTCATGATCTTAGGATTATGAAATTGAGCCCCATATTGGGCTCTGTGCTGGGCGTGGAGCCTGCTTAAGATTCTTTCTCCCTCTCCCTCTGCTCCCCACATCTCTCTCTCTCTCCCTCCCTCACTTAAAAAAAAAAAAAAAGAAAGAAAAAAAAGAGTAAGAACCTACATCTACAAGCAAAATAGATTAAGACACCATGAAAAATATTAGTTTTCTTGCTTCAATAATTTACAGATCAAGCATACAGCAAAATCAGTAAAATTATAAAACTGAATGCTATTCTAAGCTAGACAGATATAAACTATTGAGTCCTGTAAATGGAGAATACCTATTTGTCTAAAACTGGCACCAAACAATGATTATCAATGTGCTGGTCCAAAATGCTGCATTCAATAATTTATTAAGTTCGAATTTATTCAGACCACAAACTCTGACTCCAATGCAACTAAGTTAGAAATAAATCATAGATAATTAAGGGGAAAAAAAACTCCCTTTATTCAGAAATTTAAAAACATACTTCTACAAACATGAGTCAAACAAGAAATCCTGTTAGAAGCTAAAAAGATAGACTGGTGATGGGTAGTAAGGAGGGCACATATTGCATGGTGCACTGGGTGTTATACGCAACTAACGAATCATCGAACTTTACATCGGAAACCGGGGACGTACTGTATGGTGACTAACATAATATAATAAAAAAACATTAAAAAAAAAGTTCTGAGAGCTGGTTTACAATGCAAAATATTATACATTGGGGTACCTGGGTGGCACAGTGGGTTAAGCATATAACTTTTGGTTTCGGCTTAGGCTGTGATCTCAGGGTTGTGAAATTGAGCCCCTCGTCTAGCTCCACACTCAGGGTGGAGTCTGCTTAAGTTTCTCTCTCCCTCTCCCTCTGACCCTCCCACTCATGTACACACACTCTCTCTATAGTAAATAAATAAATCTTAAAAAAATAAAAATATTATACATTAAAGCATGTGGGATACAGCTAAAGCATTATTTAAGGAGAAACATACAGACTTTAAAAACTACATATGAAATATGAGAAGCTAATAAAAGCACACAAACAGAAAAGAAACAGGAAATGAAGTAACTAAGGAAGATAACAAGAGAAAATTAATAAATACAGACATTCAGTATAGAAACACCTAAGTTCTTTTTTTCTCTAAAAAATGCAATAAATTAGGCAAACAGTTGGCAACGCATATTTAGAAGAGATAAACAGCAAATTTCATGAGACATTAAAAAGATTTAAGTAAATAAGCTGATAATATATATATTAAAATCACTGTGGAGACAACTCCAATATAGCTTCTATTTGCCCCTTCTCATTACATATATATACATTATATATATTATGTATATATTATAATTATATATAATAAATAAACTGAAATTATTGTGGTAGACAGCTCTAAGATAGCTTCTAACTACCCCTTAGTATTCGTACCCTTATATAATTCCTTCCCTTTTGTTTTTTTGGTTTTGTTTGTTTGTTTGTTTGTTTTTTAGAGAGAGAGAGCATGAGCCAGAGAAGGAAAGGCAGAGAGGGAGAGGGATAGAGAGGATCTTAAGCAGGCTCCACGCCCAGCATGGAGCCCCCATGGGGCTTGATCTCACAACCCTGAGATCATGTCCTGAGCGGAAATCAAGAATTGTACGCTTGACTGACTGAGCCACACAGGCATCCCTGGACTTAGCAATTAGCTTTAAAAAAAAAAACTCCCAACAGCAAAAGTGACAGGATGTCATTTCTGAGACCAGGTTACACAAAAGCCTCCATCTTGCTCCTCCTCTCTTGCTCTTTAGCTTGTTGGCTCCTTTGGAAAGCCAGCTTCCATGTTGTGTGATGTGCTATACAAAGAGGCTAATTCAGCAAAGAATTGAAGGAGTTAATCAACAATCAATGAAAACTTGAGGACCTCAGTCCTACAGAGACTGAGAAACTGGTTCTGGCCAAAAACACATGAGTGAGGTTGTTAAAAGATTATCCCTCAGTCAAGCCTCAGATAAGCTCTTGTGCAAGAGGCACCTGATTGAACTGTACCCAGTTGCCTGACGCCCAGAAACTGTAAGATAATAAATGCTTCTGTTTTAAGTCACTAAGTCAGGGGTAATTAGTTCAACAGCAACAGATAAAAAAATGCAAACATAAAAGTACAAAAAGGAAAATTGCAGGAAATCTCAAATGTGCTAAATCTAATAGCACACAGACGCAACAGTGATAATTACTAATAGTAAATGATAAAAGTAAATACATAGACTGCATCATAATCACAGTAATAGTGTTTGATATTAAAGAATTGAGCAACATTATTTAACATTAAAAACAATTTAAAAAAACCCCAAATGATCACCACAACATATTCACAAACGTCTAATAAAATTCTACATTAGTAGTAGATAAAAACTGGAAAGTGCTAATAAACATTATTAAATTAACAAAGCATTTACAAAAATCCTACAGCAAGCACAGTATCAAATGGTGAAATTATTTAAGGATTTCAAAGTATTTATCTTAAGATCAGAAACAAAACAAGTATGTCAATTAGCTAGTCAACATTTATTTTAGGCTTTAGCTAGCAAAGTAAAAAAAAAAATAAAAGTAATAAAATGAGTAAAAAATTAAAAGTAAGAAATAAAACTGCGATTATTTTTTTTCTTTTTTCTTTTTTTTAAGATTTTATTTATTTATTTGACAGAGAGAGAGACAGCCAGCGAGAGAGGGAACACAAGCAGGGGGAGACGGAGAGGAAGAAGCAGGCTCCCAGCAGAGCAGGGAGCCTGATGTGGGGCTCGATCCCAGGACCCTGGGACCACGCTCTGAGCCGAAGGCAGACGATTAATGACTGAGCCACCCACGTGCCCCAAAACTGTGATTATTTTCTAATTGCAAAATATTTTTTATTCAACTGCATTGAATTAAAAAATATATCTGTTTATAAAAATTATCATAAAGTGAGTGCAAATGCTTGAAGTCAAAATCAGAGATTGACAACACAATTAGTAAAAAGTTAGCAATGGACAACATGGATTCAATTCAATAGTAAGAAAAAACAAAAGGAAAGTTGGCAAACATATATAGACACTTTGAAAAGAAGACATACAAATGGCACATAAACATGTTCATTATCACTTACCCTACTGTTAATCAGAGAACTGTAAATTAAAGCTCACAATAGTATGTCATTTCACACTAATCAAATTTACAAAAAGTAAAGGTCAAACAATATCTTGGGTTGTAGATGATGTGCAATTATGAGAACTCCAAACTGCAATAGTATAAACTAGCACAACAATTTTAGAAAATAAATTAGTCTTACTCCTAGTCTTGACAAAACAATACAGCAATTCTATTCCACAGCACTAAGAAATAAATATAAGAATATTCCTTAGAGCATTTTTCTTTATCTTTTTCTTTATTTTTTTTAGAGAGAAGAGAGAGTGTCTGTGTGAGTAAGGGGTGGGGGAGGGGGGAGAGAGAGAGAGAGAATCTTAAGCAGGCTCCACACTCAGCACCAAGCCCAATGCAGAGCTTGAGCTCACGACTCTGAGAGCCCGACCTGAGCCAAAATCAAGAGTCAGATGCTTAACTAACTGAGCCACACAGGCACTCCTCCTCGGAGCATTTTTCTTGATACCAAAGTACAGAAATCAAACCTATATGATTCTTAACACAATTATGGATACATTTTTTATGCATACAATGAATATTCCAGTCTAATAAAAAGGAATACTACAGGATACATCCATTTGGATGAATAATCATGATACTGACTGACAGACTGAAATCATAGAAGAATTCCTTCAGTAAAGTCCATTTATATAAATTTCAAAAACAAGAAAAACTAAGAATGTGTATTAATGGACACTAATAAGAGTTATTAGAAAAAATTATATAGAAAAAAGAGAAAACCCACACATTTGTGGGGTTAAGAAAAAGGTTTGTATTGAAAGACCACTTGGAGCTCCTAAAACACTCCCAATATTTTATCTTAGTCTACCAGTGTGTGGAAGGTGTATGCTTATTATCAACCTTTAAACTATAGGCACATAATTCAGTATGTACATTTCACAATAAAAACTTCTACAAACTTTTACATGAGTTTTAAATTTATGAAATCTTCAAAATTTTTACTTCATTTTTATTCAAAAATTATTTGTTGTGAAGCTTTAAGAAAGTATTTTCTAGCAAAAACATCTACTTCTTAACCACTGCTTTGAAATGAGTAATATCTTTACCATCTCTGAAAAGGAAAAAAAAAAAGAAAACCAAAACTGAGGTTTTATTGAAGGCATTCTTCACCATATGAGATATGTCACATAGTATCTTTGAAACTGTTTTTGAATTTTTTTGTGTGAACTCATTACTTCAAAGAAGATCATTCTCGATTCTTCACAGTATTCAGAGAGATCTAGATTCATGCTTTGTTGAAAGGAAAAATACTGGTATTCACATCGTGTTAATATCATAAATGCAAGAAATACACAATCAGAGAGAGAAGAAAAATGCAACTTCTTTGAGTTTTCTACATACCCCTCTGAAAGTTGTTGAAATACTCTGCTACCAACTAAACTGTGTATGTGTGCATGTGCGTGTGTAAAGCTCAGATCAAGGAACTGCTCTAGTGCAATTAAAATGCTAAGTTCAGAACTGTGTAAACAATAGTCACAATTATTTAGTAAAGTTTTAAAGCCCATTTGACTAAAACAGTTTTGCTGAAACTATTGTAAAACTCTATGTAAAAGCCAACATGCAAAAAATTTTATTTTTTTAAAGATTTATTTATTTATTTAGAGAGACAGAGTGAGTGAGTGCACAAGCGGGGGGAGGGACAGAAAGGGAGGGAGAGAGAGAATCCTCATGAAGACTTTCCACTGAGCATGGAGCTCGATCCCAGAACCTGAGATTATGACCTGAGCCAAAACCAAGAGGTGGACATTTACTTGACTGAGCAACCTAGATGCCCCCTCACAAAGAATTTTAGATGAGTTTATTTGAATCACTTTATTCCAAAATGTTAATGCCATAAAGGTGTCTAAAACTATTTCTCAATTCTTTTAGCTGAAAAACAATATTTTGTGTTTAGTTATAAGCACTCAGACAAGTCTTCTAATATCAAAATATACTATCTTCTTTAAAATAGTTTTTCGGGACGTCTGGGTGGCTCAGTTGGTTAAGCATATGCCTTCAGCTCATATCATGATCCCAGCGTCCTGGGATCGAGTTCTACATCTGTCTCCTTGCTCAGCGGGGAGCCTACTTCTCCCTCTGCCTGCTGCTCCCCCTGTGAGTGCTCTCTCTCTCTGACAAATAAATAAATAAAATCTTTAAAAAATAAAAGTTTTTCATATGGATGGCATTTATTCAAATTTCTGCTTATGTTCTAGGCAAAATCACATGTAACTTATGAAAAAAGTGGCTAGGCCAATATTCTTCTGATGATACTAGCAGACTATTAAGTAATCATTTATTTTTTTCAAATGTTTTTGAGAGGTATTTAATTCCATAATAATCAATTATTAAAAAGACAAATGTACATCTCCATCAAGGTTTAGATGAGAAGGGTTTGTATGTCTTTGAGGACCTAAGAAAATACGGATTATTTTAAGTGTCTTACCCAGATCTTTATACACTGCAGCAAATTACAAATGTTTCGATTTGAGTGTGTTCAACAGGTAGAGAGAGTCACCCTTTTAACTGCATGAACACGAGTCACCTTATTCTTCACTATTCTCCATTTATATGGTGAAAACAACAAAACAGCTTCTTGATTCTGTGTGAGCATGTATGTCTCTCTCTATATATACATATACCCACATATATACACATATATAATACACGAGAGTGCAAACAAATTCTAATGTTGCAATGTTCCTCATAACAATTACGAAAAGTATGAATTACAAATGATACCTGAAAATTCACAGGGCCATTGTGGGGATGGGTTTGGCAGGCATGTGCTAAAAGATAATAAAATGAATTAAATTTATTTTATATTATATATAGGAAATGAAATGTACATAACAGATATGAATTAGTGTATTGACAAACTGCTAAGGAAGTGTGCCATGTTTTCCTTAAATATACGCAAAAAATGTAAGGTTGATATTTGGGGTTTAACATTAAGTCTCTGCCAAATTTTCAGCTATTCATTTATATAAAAATATGGCAGAAATGATGGATATACTTATCACCATGAACCTAATATTATAGTATGATCTAATACAATAATTGATAGGAAATGTTAATAACAGAAGGCAAATGTGTAAGAATCATGACAAACTTTTAAACATTTTACCATATGAAATAGTCTAACACTATAAAATAAAAACTAGGGTCTGGACAGAGCATTTTTCTAAATACCTCATAAGAATCAATTTTGAGGCAACAGCCTCAAATATCTATATGTTTCTTCCTCTCACCAATCCATTAGTTTTCAATATATATCCAAGAGACAGGACAGTACAAAATAACTGGTATGAAGTAATGAGGAACAGAATTGGTATAGTATATCCTTACTTTATTTTTCTTTACAACATTATGAGGAACATACTACAATGACATTTGAGTTAAAACACTAAGAAGTTACGTAGGTTGTCAAAATCCACAGGGTATGAAATAATATAGACTGGGTTCCAAGGCACGCAGGCGGCCTCTAGATCTCGCACTGCTCCACAGGTCCAAAATAAGCCTTTTGAAATAATTTGAAGAGTGGAAAAACTGCATTTTGAAGTTTCAGAAGAAGAAGAAAGACTATAACTATGAAATTTATCTATTGTATCAGCCATAAAATCTTCAAAAAACTGGAAATTTCATAAAGCAAGAAGATACAGCATTTATCAAACAATAAAACAAGGGGAAAAAAGAGAACGAGAAAAGATGACAGAATGAAATAAGATTGTAGATAGATCATATAGGACAAGGTAATGCTGACTAAGATGTAACAGAACATGAATTAATATATAAAAAACATGTAATAAATGCCTAGCACAAAGTAGTATGCAAGCAGACTAAGCTATTATAACTATATTAATCACTCGCCCTAAAAAAATCAAATATGATCTAGACTCTATTGTTACTTTTCACTTGTTTTCAAATGGGCAGGAACTAGATGGACAATCCTGGTTCTCTGTGATAACCAATTCCCCTTTTTATATCTGAATCTTGAGCATTGTTTTATCTTCATGACTTCACTTTCAGTACTAGGTTCTAACAGTCATTTCATAATTAGTATATGGTGATTTCTTTTTTCTAAACTGCTATGATTCTTGATTTTTTCAATGATTCTTAAATTAATGAAACTGGCCAATCCAATTGAGAGGTGCACAGTAAATATGGTATATATATATTTTTATCCCCTCACTTCTGGTTCTTTACTTATAGTTTATCACCCCTTTTCATTCATTTATTTGATAATACATATTGAGCACCTATCAAAGCCCAAATATATTGTAAGTACTATTTTGTTTGCCATGTATCAGACTATGTTCTGGCATTGGCTATGATGATGGAGTACATCTGAACTGAAAAGTAAATTCTGGATGCAAATGGAAAAATTCACAATAATCTGAAGGTAAAAACTGAGAGAGGTAATGAGACTCAGACACTATGCCACCAAATATTTTCAATTATGAGAAATGAAAATAAGGGGAGAAACAAATCACATTTCAATAAGAACTGAATAAATATCAACGTGACCTTACAAGTCTCTTCATAAACAAATGAGAAATCTGTGAAGAAATGTCTACAAAGTAGGTTTGGGGAAAATTTTGTCACTTAAGATTATTTTGACCTGCCAAATCGTAATTCATAAACATTTGTCATTTGACATAAAGTTTTCTTACATATTTAAGGTTTCAAGAAAACACAGTTCAAGTGACTCTTCTAAAAAAATAGATAAACTCAGTATTTTTTTTTAACCACCTGAGGGAAAGATCAAAATTAAGAACTTAAGAATGCAAAAGAAATCACTGTATTAAAGCCATTAAAATTAAAAATAAATTTAGAAAAATACTATTCATCTGGTTAGAAATCTGTATGTAAATGTCAATAATTATCACCAACTGAATTCATGTGAATGAAAAATCCAAATTATAGTAGTAGACACATAGTCAACAGACCATGTCAACAGACTATCATTGATAGTACCAATGATAAAGTAGTCCTGACATATTACATAATATTAGCATATGGTAAATAATGAATATTTTGGTTTATCCCAGTTTTCAAATTACAGGGTATAGCTAAAGGAATTATTTTTGAATATTTAAATCATTAATAAAATCTACAATAGATCATATCATTTTAAAAATACTAGAAAGATAAGGCAAAGCATATCTAATCTTTACAGAAAAGGAGTAAAGAAAAGAAATGTGTAAAAAGAGGGGCGCCTGGGTGGCACAGCGGTTAAGCGTCTGCCTTCGGCTCAGGGGGTGATCCCAGCGTTCTGGGAACAAGCCCCACATCAGGCTCCTCCGCTAGGAGCCTGCTTCTTCCTCTCCCACTCCCCCTGCTTGTGTTCCCTCTCTCGCTGGCTGTCTCTCTCTCTGTCGAATAAATAAATAAAATCTTTTAAAAAAAAGAGAGAAATGTGTAAAAAGAAAAATTTTAAATGTGTTTCAGTAATAGGACTAAATATGAGTTATATCAATAAGTATAGATAAATACTTTCCATTTAAAATATCCATTTAGGAAATGAAGAAATCTACTGATAAAAAAATTAATATAACTAAGCTATAAAAGGGAAATGGAAAAGACCACAACATATCAAGAACTGTTAAATTCACTGCTAATTAAAGAAACACAAATTAAGATATCAAGGAGACAGTATTTTCAATTGTCATACTTGAAAATCATGTGTTTAAATATTATCTAATTATTTGATGTGATGTTTTCCACATATTACAGTATCTACCTATTACAGATAAATAATCCTTTCTATATAGAAAATAACTATAATCTGTATAAAGAACAGAAATGTATTCATATGTTGAAAGAAAAAAAACTTAGCTATACAGAACAGTTTCTAGGTGGTAGAACTTGCATGCTTTTCATTATCTGATTTGCATTCTTTTGGTAATTTCCAGATTTTAAAAAATAAATAGGTGTTTCTTTTGATTCAAGGTAGGTTATATTAATTGTCATAAAGTATAAGAAGAAAATAGTACTTTGAATGATTAAAGTACAGGTTTACAAAAAACAGATGGCAATTCTAAGGTAATTTATCCATAGACCTTCATGAGTAGTATCTTTCAGTCTATTACACAGAAGTGTATTCTAACTTTAATCCTAGATCCTCTAGATATATGGAAGAAAATATGTCCTTGATTTTTAGACCATTATTAAATAGGTATATTAATCCAGTTTTATTATGGTTCCAATCCTAAAGCTTCTACTTTAGATGCCTGTTATTTGTCCCCTATTTATCCTGTCACAGTGAGAAACCATCTGACAATCACTTTTTTTTCTTAAAAATATTGTATCATGCTGAAAGCATTACAAAAACTAAAACATTACAAATGAGCTCCAACAAATGTTCCAGGAAATTTAGCACTTAGTAAATAAAAGCTTTCAATTGCAGGTAAATCAAACTAGTATCAAATTATCTTTAAGTAATAAGTCAGAGAATGGGTTTAAATAGTTAAAACATACTGAATTAGACTGGTTTTAGACACAGCAGGATCCCACTCAGTTGATGTCACCCATTATCCGTCTCATCTCTCATGTTCTACCATCTTTTAGCCCTGTGTTGTAATATGTAGGCTTGGTTCTCTAAGCAGCATTTCTAGATAGATTACCCCCTCAACACACACACACACACTAGGGCTGCATTGTTTTTATATCTCCTGGTCAAAGTAGAGGCCCTTTTATCATCCATTTGATTACCCCAATAGAACTCTGACCCTGCTTGAGAATATGCCCAACAAACCACTTACTATACCCAGAGGGCTGGCTTTGGTCAAGTAACCTCTGTAGAAAGAGCTGTAATGACTTAACTCCCAATCCGAACAGAATTAAGGGAGGAAGAAAATACCAAAAGAAAAATTATGTGAGGCAGAAAAATAACCCCTTGGAAACAGCCTTTTATTTATTCTTGGTGGCTAAGACGTTGAAAGGTCAAAGCAAATAATGCCGTTTCATTTTTAGGGCTGCCTCTGGCAGGAAACTTAGACTGTACTTTTCTCAGACAGGTAGAAGAAACCATTAGACACTTCTTGTTCTAGCTCTTCTTCCTCTTCCCATCAGATAAGTGTGGCAACATGTCCCAGGTGAACTTTGAGATCTTACTTAAAGTCTAAATTACTTCATAATTAGCCTGAATATTCTAGACATTCTCTATCTCATTAACTAATATATACATTTCTCCCTTCTTCTCATCTAAGGACATAGGTTACTCAAGACAGGCACTAATCGCATTTTCTTTGATATATTGTGAGAAGAGATCATATTAGTCAATTATGAACAATTTATCACCAGGAGACCTTGTCTACTGCCCACCAAGGAGCATTGGTTAAGAAGATTAGAATGCTCTAGCATATTTCAATATGGTTCCTTTTACTTTCATCTTCCTTCAGAAGATCAAGGGAATTTTTCTGCAGTATCCGTGGCTAGAACTTGCTCGAGTTGCTTACAGCTATCAACAATTTGGTAAGATATACCTTTCTGAACAAAGACGAAACATTTACCCTTTTCTCCCTATTTGACTCCTCCAAAATTTGAAAACTATCAAAATGACTTTTATTAAATACTTGATTGCTTGCACCATATAGGCCTAATTTGGGGAACCACCTGCATCATTGCTTCCTGAAATGAGACATAAACTTTTAACTAAACTGACCTATCCTCAGGGTTAAGACACTGGTTCAATGAGATATGGAGCAACACACCAACTCAGGACAGGCTCAAACCTTTCTTATATCCAATAGCCCAAGATGTTAAAATATCTCACAAATCTTTGAACAAATTCCTAGGGGTCCTGAAATAACAGACTTAGCTTCATCGTGGGTTCCTTTCAGTTTGAAACAATGGCTACAAATTGGCTTTTAGACCACTGCCTGCATAATGATTATAGGACTTGGTACTATAAACCTGCTTAGATTTGTACTTTCTAGGTTACAACGTGCCCTACCCCTGACTTTTGGCATATCGGCTACTACCAAGGCACTTAACGTCCTCACCCCTGACTTTAATGCCTTGGCATCATCACAGGGTGAATCAGCATATTTCACTGAGCAAATTTTAAATTTTATTGTGGACAGTTCTACTTTAAGTGGAGAATGGAAACTTACCTAAGTTTCTACTAGTTTAGTGGCTTCTTCTGTTTCATGTCAAAAAAATCTCAAGAGATCATCAGTGTATATATGTGGTGATACTTCTTGGTATTAGTTTACCTTCTAGTCATTTTGTTTCTCATATTTTTAGTCTCAGATTGTAAAAACAGTAATAAGATTGTTCATGTTTACTATTTATACAGAAAGTAATAGTATAAAGCAATCATAACAGTGGGAGATTCATTGATGATATCCTTTCTCTTATAGACAGCTTAACATGGCATCCCTCCAAGGGATCAACTTTTATCATTTACTATTCACCTGACGCCCTAGCAACCTGTCCATTGGAACATAAAGTTCCCTTCATAATTCCTTCAGAGTTGGGGAATTTATGCTACTAGTATTTAAGAATTAGGGGACTTAAGAAAAATAGAATCCCTGGTGATCTTATAGGACTCCTAGAGCTTTTATTTCCACCGTGTTTTATAAGTCAAATAGATTATTGGATAAATATAACTTTGAACAGCTCATGAAAAAGCTGTGCAGCAAAATATATACACCAAGATTTCTAGGCCTGAAATAATTAAGTGTAAGCAAGAAAACTGGAGCAAGCCAATCTTCTAATCTTCTAATCATGAGCAATTTTTTACCATTCTTACTTGATCAGTCAGTATATTTAAAAAACACATGCTGAAGTCTTTCTAATTATATCACAGTAAGACAAAATGTATTTTCTGATAAAGGTTATTAGATAACACATAGTTTCCTAAGATGGAGTTCTAAAATATTCTAGTTCATATCAGTCCAGTTGCTTTACACACCACTAATTGTTTCCATTAAGCTTCTGGCATTTTAGAATCATTGATTAAACACCCATGGTGCATTAAACAATTATGTGATATACAACTCTGATACGGATATATTTAATTGCTTCTGGCAAGCCTTAGTTAAAAAATAAATATACATTTTAAAATATAACACTGATAAAATTAATGAGCATATTCTAAAACCGGAATTAAATAAAAAAAGGGTTGATACTGAAAATTCAACAGAAACAGGAAAAGTAAAAGCCCCTCATCTTGCCGGAATCTTTGTCACTACCCGTCAAAAACAAAAGTGGGAAAGCTTTGATGAGTCCAGTTAGTGCAATGCATGGATCAAAGTGTCAGACTGATAGGATCAAAGGGAACAAAATGAAGTGGTAATGTTGTGCACCAGATTTGAAACCACGGCAATGATGAGAGGTTCTCACAGGATGGAACAGGGAAGCTTTGATTAGTGCACCTTGTTTGTACTGTGAAGGCATCAAAGTGGCAAATGCGCCTGGATCAAATGGGGCAGAATGCAATGGGTAATGGAGCACTCAGAGCTCACTAGAATTTAAGCAGAGATGTTGATGATGTGGTGGAGGCCAATGCACACATCCCCATCTGGCAGCTGGGAAGAAGAAAAGAAAGGCAAAAGGGGGGGGGGAGGAATAATTTTAATCACTTGAAAGCTAGCTGATTATGGCACAACCAAAGAATCAAATAGCATTTGCAATTATTGCATGGGATGTGAAAACTAAATCATTTTTTAAAACTGGGAAATATTACCAATTGTTTGCTGTCAATTGTGCTTCATGTATTCTTTGTTCATTCTCAATAGTTCTGTCTGTTAATTCACGAAGTAGATGATCTTTGACTTTATATACGTGTAAGTCTATATTTGCTGGGGACAGTTGTATGTGTTTTACCGCTTTAGAGTACACTGCCTAAGATTCATTTTACAGTTAAATCTCACTTACCGTGTTTGCAGGGATTTTGCATTCCCTGGGAATCAATTCCGTTTAAAAGTTAAGTCGTAAGGCATCTGTCTAACTCACTTGATTAAATTCTCTTTTTCCCCTCATTCAAAAGTTACAAGTTACAAGTAGTGTTTGTAAATAAAAATAAGCATACTATTGGAATATTGAAACATTTAAAGAAAATATTCCCTGATATAGCATAGTGATAATGCTTCAGATAAAAATATAGAAAGGCGTTTAATTATATTAACAGTACAATAAAATTACATATGTCTAGCATTATGACTAATATTATTAGCTACAGAATGCAATTTCTATGTCTGAGGCTGTGTGCTAGTTCCTTTATATTTATTCCCATTTATCCTTACAACATCCCCATAAGTGAGTATTGCCATGATGGGGGAGATTTTCTGGTGATTTGGGGAAGTAATAAATGTATTTTTCAACCAGAAGGTAAATTAACCATGGTGACCAAGAGGACAGATTTGGACTGCTCGCTTAAAATCTGTGCATTGTTTCTCACCTTTCTGATGGCTTCCTTCTTCTATCAGGGGAGTAAACTTGGCTACTCCACTGAGTTTAGATGTCACCTGAGACTTGCTTTAGCCAATGGAGGATTAGCAACCATGGTCAGTGTAGGGATAAGTGTGCTCTGATTGTCTGGCTTTCACTCTTGCCTTTTTGCCCTTCACTTTGAGAAGGATATGCTCCAGATAGCCACTGGTCCAAGAGAATGAGCAAACAGAGCAGAGCATCATCTAACACAAAGCCTTCAACTGAGCAAGCCCAGCTGAACTTTAAACTCAGCCTAGCAGAGCCAGGACCTGCCTCCTGAATAATTAGCAACACCAGTTTGGTATTAATTGTTACAAAGTTTTATTTTGGCAACGACCCTCCAAAACAGCATTATGCCATTTGTATGTTCACATAAAGAGGTCATTGATCAAATATGCACAATTATTTGATTGAATGCACTATCCTTTTAAGCAGAGATTATAGTTGTTACCCAGGTACTATTACTTCCTCGGTTATTACTCTGCCCTCCTCCTATTTTCCCCAAAAGTACTTTGCCTGGGTTAGTAACTTGTGAAATCTCTGTGGAATGTATTCTGAAATTTGTTCTCACAAGAGCAACAGGGGGTGGAGAAATCTAGTGCCTGTACCTCTTGAGTACTGATACTCAGTGATGCTGATTATACATCTGTTCTCTCAGGTTCTTGGGAAATCTCTGTGTTGTCAAAAATCTTGTATTTGTTTTTTTCCACTATCATTTCATATCATTTTCGAAGGTAAGTTTGTTTTTTATAATAAAACCATCAAATAATTGAGTCTCAAAAATTATGTTTCATTGTATTTTCTTCGTTGACTACTTAGAGTTCAAGTGTGGGCAAATGAGTAAATAGCCAGATTTATGTTTTAAATATGTTATTGATGTGCTTCTGAAAATGAGGGAAATCTCTACTTAAGATGAAGTTATAGGGTTATAAAACCTTGCCCAAAGAATGGTTAAACCCATTGTAGTAATTTCCTTTATTCATCAATTGAAACAGATACTTTGGGAATACGGGAAAAAACTGGAAAAAATTTAGGTTTTTCTCAACAATGAGCTGATATAGAAATCTTAGGTATATAAACACTATAGCATAAAACCAAATAGTAGTGAATAGTGAAATCAGGAAAGAACAAATCCTATTTATCTTTTTGGATACTGTTTTAACCTGAAGACTATAAATTGTAGGGTAATTAAATTAATTTTTAAGTTATTAAATTCAAATGCCCCTGCTNAACTATATTATAATTTAATAATATGATGACATGTCCTTTAACAAAAAGAGACAATATAAACATAAATAATACTTTATCGATGAATTTATTAGTACAAATTATTAACCTCCTCCAAATATGTTTACTGATATCCTGACTCACACACATAACTATGCCAGGAAGTTTTCATAAAATCTGACTGCACAATAAATATCTGCAGTTAGTTAAAACTCTTTCAAATAACGAAACGTACAGCTCATAATATTAGGATTGTAACATTGGTTAATTTAGTCACTCAGTTTTGTACTAATTGTCCTGAACAGCAGTAGGCATTCTGTTAGTAAAAAGACAGCTCACTTTACATAAATTTGAATGTGGCATAAATGAAATTAGACTCTCCAAACCCAAATGAACTATATTCCCCAAACCTAAATTACTAAATAACTGAAAAATCAACGTGCAACCCACCCTCAACATTAGAAGGTTAGCTCTTGATTAAAATTAACAATATTTATCAGAAAGTTTAAAAATCAGAATCCAGTACATTAGATTCATCCTCAGATATAAGAGGAAATCTTAGAGTATATGAAAAAAGAGTGCTCTTGTTTTTTTCTTGCCTATACTATTTAGACACGTGTCAGTATGTATTCTACATATTTTAACTTTGGTGCTATAGCTAATGACTTTGAATGCAAATATTTCCAATAAAAGATACTTTAAAACATACATAACAGATAATTAGTAAAATTTTAATGAAACCTAAAATATTCTTAATGCTTTGTGTTTATGTTAGAAAAGATAACTTTGTGATATAAAAAAAAATTGTTTACCATGACTCATGATGTTAAGCCATGAATCCAGGAAAAACAAACAAACAAAACAAAACACTTTTATTTTCCTATTTATATTCTTATTTCTCAGCATGTACAAGCATCATTTAAATCATGGTATTTAATTTACTTGAGGAGGCTAATATTCTGGTTTTTAAAATCACTGAATAAACTTATAAAAATATTATTTCAGTTGGTTTAGTTAAAACTACTGAAAGAATGTTATGACACATAAAGTTGATATATATATTATTTTTTTTAAAGATTATTTATTTATTTGACAGAGAGTGAGAGAGTATGTGCACACAGGCAGGGGGAGCGGGGGAGCGGGGGAGCAGAGGGACAGGGAGAAGCAGACTCTCTGCTGAGCAGGGAGCCCAACGTGGGGCTAGATCCCAAGACCTGGGATCATGACCTGAGCCAAAGGCAGACACCCAACCGACTGGGCCACCGAGGCACCCCGATATATATTATTTTAACAGAAGTATTAGATGTGTAATTTTTAAACCACCAGATACATGTAAAAATTGGATAATATACATTCAGTTAATTTCTACAGCCATTCCTTCCTTCATTTATTCATTTCCCTTTCATTGGTGTGGTGTCTTACCAAGTGCCTCTAATGAGATGCGCAGTTGTGAAATGAGAAAAGCATCTATAGGAAGTCAGATAGATGCGTTCTATTTGAACCTCAGTTTGACCATCTGTAAACATGGGAAATGTGAGAGCTTGCTCTTTGGTTTAAAGATGAGATGAGTTATATCAAAACTGAGCAGAATGCAAGGCATGTGGTAGGCATCTGTGGAAATTTAGTAACTATTAGTCATTATTATTTGTCTGTACTAAGCCCCATTATTTGCTTTGGCCTCATGGGTTTGCTTTTACATGCTTACTGTGTGTAGAAAATGGCTTCAAGTTGGTAGCCTAGATTCCTGTGGGAATATAATTAAAGTCAGAGGCACTGGGCTTGGTTGACCTACTCACAGAAACCCAAATTAAAGGAACCACTATTAATTCAGAAAACAGACATTTGCCATGGAAGCCGTTAAAACCCTTTGATAGTCTAAGGCACCTTATCTCTGACTATTGAGATAAGGGTTGAGGTTTGGGAGTTTTACATGGGGAGACGGTAGGTATTTACATCCACCATATTCACCGCCTCAGAGTAACACCTTAAACTGAGAGACAATTATATCGCAATAAAACTGGAAAATCACTTAAAAATATACATAAAAAGGATAAAAGGGAAGGAGGAAGAGGAGGGGGGAGAGAAGAAGGAAAGACCCGTGTAACTTCACACGTGACAGGGAATAGTAAAGCCTGTGCCATACGTTCAGCGGGCTGCCTCTGACGGAGCTTCAGTTCAACAAATCCTTACACCATAGGAATTACACCTTGTGTGTTGTCTACAGCCTTGTACTTAAATGGCACCGCTTAAGGGCCTGAAATCAGCTTCTCCTTCATTTATGTGTGATGACAAATATAAACCAGGCAGCCACGACACTAGAAGAAATTAAATCTAGTCTTCATCTGCTTTGAAATTTACAGTGAAAATATTTTAGACAGCAGAGAGCTTTCTTATTAATCTTTAAAACAGAGCAGTATCTATGTCTATTAAATGATTCTCATCATATCTCTTTAAAATATCAGTCCTGTATTTTATGCCTATGATGGTTTAATCACCTGGGCCAGGCAATCACCTGGCTTTATGTCTGCTGTAGCTTTTAACTGTGGAAAGGGTCTGGTATTATTTGTGGAAGAGGCCGTTGGTTGGAATGAATATCAAACTGTTGCTTTTACAGGATCAATATTCTTTATAATTGCTACTGGCATTAACAGTCATCTCTGAAACTGCTCCTGGAAAACTCGGCTGATGGATTGGTATGCAGAATAATCAAAAGAGCTACTGGAGATAATGACATTTCTTTATCGGGAATTGCTTGAGGAAGATTTTCCCTTTTAGCAAGATGACTACCACATATGGTTAGAAAGTTTAGAAAGGGCTTTCCTTTCCTTTTCGGCCTAAGGCGAAACTATAAACTCAAATAGGCTTTGTCCCTTGTAAGATGTTTGCTTTCTTCAGCAATTCTTAGATTAATGGGCATAACAAGAACGGGATTCTATTGTGTGAAACAGCAGGTCAGCATTTGCTCATGTTCTGACTGCTCCTGAAAAAATTCAGATTTTTCTTGCAAACAACAGTTAAAACATTTCCTTTTACTAAGTACGTTAGTTAGTGTTTTACAAGGCTGATGAAAAGTAACAGGATTAGAAACTTCTCCTTTTTGTGAGCACTGCCCTCAATTCCTTTTTCACACATTCATGTGAGTGCGATGTGGCAGTAAAAATAAATCCATGTTCTTTTTACTAGACTAAGTGAACTTAAATGAATCCCTACTTTATCTTTTCTCACATTATTAGCATTTTTTTTAAGGCATTTCATTTAGTTTTTAGGTCGGATTTGATTAAGAAATGTATTAAGAAAATTAGAAATCACTCAAATGGCAAACACCAAAATTTTTCCAAGGGGCATGCTGGTTAGTGTTCCTTCTTACCTCTTCCAAATGCAGTTTTTCTCTTTATTTCCTCTTTCTTGTAGCTATTCACTAACCTATTCCCTGGGCTATCCCCAACATCCATGCTATTTTATCCCTCTTTTTACCTTCCCACAGCAGAATCAGGGTTTAGGATGGTAAAAATGATGTTGGTTTGAGGGGAAAAACGGTAAGTAAATGCTGTAGCTCAATATTATTGTCCATTTTATCTCAGTTCCTGTTCTTTCCGACGCGCGCACACACACACACACACTCATACTCTCACACACAAGATCCCAACTAGTCTTCTAGAATGATGCTATCCAGTAAAAATATAATACAAGATACAAAGGTAAGCCACGTATCTAATTTTAATATTTCTAGTAGTCACATGAAAAGCAATAAAAAAGGAGTGTCTGAACAAATGATTTAAATAAATAAAACCTAAGGAAAACAATAAAAAGAAACATAAAATTAATTTTAAAAGATATTTAAACCAAGAGATTTAAAATATTAGCATTTCAATATGTAATCGATATACAAATATTAATAGGATTTTTGTGATTAATGTGATTCTTTTTTCCGTCTGGAGTCTTCAAAATCCAGTTGTATTTTACACTTGAATTATTGTAGGGCACGTATGCAGGAAGGGCAGGGTTGGCAGTATGGATTTTGCCGGAGGTTTCTGGCAAAAAAAGCCACCCTTGGCCCTGCCTATTTCCTGAGTTCACTGTCCAGTATACACTTATAAATTCTATGAACTACCCGCTACCTATCTAACAGGTTATTTTTCTACTTAAGTGTTTTTGGTTTGGGTTTTTTTGTTTTGTTTTGTTTTGGATTCTTTTTACAGGTGTTTTGCCACCAGAGACCCTGATTGATACGAACTCACATCTCTTTCAAGGGCTCCTTTCCCTCTGCATACATTTAAACCATCCTTAATAAGCAAAACCATTATTAGTTTGTTCTAAATAAATTGCAGTCAGTCATGCTTATCAAATTAACAGCCTAATTAACTAGATACACTGCTGTATGTATAATATATGGATTGAGCCAAAATGGAATGTTAATGCTCCATCTTTAACCTTTCTTTTCATTTCCCTCCTAAGCAGATTTCTTCGATACTATCAGGTAAGTATTGCTCTTTTCCACTCTCTTCTCTTTTTTATACTTACTTTGAATTAATTTTCATTTATATGATGGCAAAAAAGCATATTTAATCTCCTTTTTCCAAGATATTCTTTACACAATATTGGGCTTTATCTGTGAAGTAAGAAGCTGTTTTTGGATACTCCTTGTCTAAAATTCTTCAAAGCCAATATCCTCCTGGCCCCTGTAAATTTTACGATAATATCTAAACTCCTCAGATTGAGTTCTAAGGCTTTTCCAATATTAGACCTTTTATCTTTATATCCAGAATCATTTCTAGGTGCTCCTCATTTCAAAAACGACATTCATATAAGCTTTTGTGACACATTTTTGTCACAAAACAAGACACAAATCTCACACTCTTATTGAGTTAAACACTCCATTTAAAACTTCCGCAATACCTTTATTGCAATGTTCCTGCATTCATTATATTGTATTGTAATTCTTTACTCATTTTCTTATCTTCCCCTTGTATATTCTAAAATCTCTGGAAAATAGGCTCAATGAATATTTATTGGATAAATTGAAAAATAAATAGGCAAGTCAGCAAGAAAACCCATTTAAATAAAGATGAACATATTTGTTTTAAACTTAATTATAATTGATGATAATTGCTCCATTCTGCAGTATTTGTTGGAGAAAAACTACTTGCACTCTGAAATTGGACCTGACTCTGAATAATTGTTATACCACTTAGGAGTCCTATGACTTCAGGGAAGTTATATGACCTATCTGAGGTGGAATTCCTTCATCTCTACAACAGAGATAAAATGTCTATTATAGACACTACAAAGATTAAAGGAGATATAAAAAAACAAATGTATTAAATGCTCAATGTAGCACACAACTTTTAGTAAGCACTCATTACATTTCAGTCATTATTTATGATGTTTAAAATATTCAATATTTTGATTATTCAATAAATTTTATTATGCCTATTGAGCACAAAGCAGTAATTATTAGCACTTGTCTATAAGTCCTAACCTAGTAAACTTTTAGAAAAAACAGAATTTAAAAATCACAAGAGATTAGCTATCTCTTACTGAGTACACTTGTATCTGAATGTGTTGTGTGTATGTGCGTACAGATAGAGAATAAAAACAATTTCTATTTTCTTTTCTTTTTTTTTGTATTCCCAGTTGCATTTTATTTTTTTAATATTTTTTATTATATTATGTTAGTCACCATACAGTACATCCCTGGTTTTTGATGTAAAGTTCGATGATTCATTAGTTGCGTGTAACACCCAGTGCACCATGCAATACGTGCCCTCCCTACCACCCATCACCAGCCTATCCCATTCCCCCACCCCCTCCCCTCTGAAGCCCTCAGTTTTCTATTTTCAAAATTTAACGAGGTTGAGTTCTACATAATAGTGACCTTTTGTGTCAGCATCCTAAATTTTATGAAATAGAGCAACAGTCCCTAAATTTGTATTTTCTTTATATCATCTTTTACTGTAAACAATAAGGTACAATTTGCTCACTTGTAATAAACTTATTTAGGTCTTCTCAATAATTCTTTCCACTAGGGCATCCAATATCCTTGTTGAAGAATCTTCCTGGTATGCTTATGGATATCTCTGTCTAATATAATGAATTCCTTTTTCTATCTCACTATTGAGTTCTGCTACCCTCTGTTTACTTAAATGGGTAGGTGTTAAGTGTATCTCTTGGAGCACTTAATTGAATATAGAGAATAAAACCCATCATTCCAGGACCTTTGATCTTAATGATATTTTCTGGGGCAATAAGAATCACACTATATCTCCTAGATTTAGGTAGATTTTCAAAACTTTGTATGAATATATGTTCATTTAGAAGCCAATTGGTAATGGGCACAAGAGCCTAATAATTTATCTCCATTCTTAATTTCCAGACTTCTTCGCTGGATCTCTCTGCATTCTCAATGTGATTAAAGCAAACAAAGAAGAGGTGTTGCTTAATATTCTAATATGGTGTTTCTCCTGTGGGACAAAGAGGTCCCATCCTGACTGAACTCCCTTAATTCATTAAGATTTTACTCATTTCAAGGGTATGTTGTCTATCATTCATGCACAAATGAATTCACAATAATTTTTCCAATTATGAATTTAGTATTAAGATCACTCTGAGTTATTTTATTATCTTGGCTTCTCCACGACACTTGGTCTAGGAAGTAGTCACAAGTTTAAATATGATCTTACATTGGATTTACCTGATTATTATTATTATTGTTGTTATTATATTACCTGATATATTCGGAAATGCATGGTTTCGATAAGGACAAATTTTTAGTAATCTTATTTCTATTATATAAAATCATACGTGGGAAAAGAGTTAACATGTTTAATTAAAAAAAAACAGATAACAGGTTCGTAATTTAATGGTAAACTGTGCATGATTATAAAGAGTTAATTATGCCAAAATATCCATTCCTTAAAGGGGTTATGTGTATTTTAACATTATCATACGTTACATCTTTAATTCTAATTTAATTTTATGAAATGCATTGATTTTTATGTCGTTTCAAGAAGTAGTCCCTGTGAGGTGACATTGCTGAAAAGTAATGTCACAGAATTAAGCAAATGCATTTGCCAGGTATTGACATTTTGACTGAAGGTAGCACCTTCTATGACAGTACTAATGGGACTCATGAAAAACAAGAACCTGAGTTCATTTAGCTGAGGAGTATTCTGTAGTAGGATGAAAGAGAGAAAAAAATCCATTACATTCATGGACTTCTGAACATGTTATGACATAAAATAATTGCATTTCTTGAAACAGAGTCACTTTAGTTTTATCCATTACCTATAAACCCAAAGTCTATTGCTTCTTAGCATTTTGTCATATAGTTAACTTATAGAGTTGACCTTGAAACTGAAATATAAGAACTACAGGTACAAAAACTCAGTGTTTCAGCAATTTTCAAATTGAAGATTCACATTGGTACCATTATTATTAACATTCCTATAGTGTACACTAAAAATCATAAGTAACACTACAGAATTCAGAATCATATTTTTACTGAAAAAAATGCAAAAAGATTATTTAATTAAAAAAACAAACAATGATCTATTGTCTTCCAGCTTAAGACACAGAGGCCTTAAATCAAACTTCTCTGGACGAGTATTTCTTTCTCCTGTGTTTTCAAATTAAAGACTGTTAAAGCCCATTCACTTGCAAAGCCAACATTTATTGGCCAATTAAAAGTGCTTGGTGGAAATACAATAGAGAACAAGTAAAGACTCTTTTTTCAGTAATTATTACTTCCAGTGTCAAAAACTCATATTAAATATTATAATAATATGTTCACTAACAGAATTCATATTAGGATACAAAAAAAGGGCTATAGAAGCATAAAACAGGATCATGATCTAAGCTTACCCTGAGAAATCACTCCTATACCAAAATGCATACATGTTAACTAGGTAAATGGAGTATAAAATGAAACAAATATCAAGAATAGCAAATGTAAGGACCTGTGACTGGAGAGGACAGTTGGGATGGCATACTAACTACAAAGTCAGGAGTAGTGGGAGATACAGCTGGAGAGAAAGACGGACTAGACCATGCAATGGCATGTCAGCCATGTTAAGACTGCGTATTTTATCGGGAGAGAAATGGGAGCTACTGAAAGTCTTGTTTGTCTTCTTTTCTTTTCTTTTCTTTTCTTTTCTTTTCTTTCCTTTTTTTTCTTTCCTTTTCTTTTCTTTTCTCTTTCTTTTTCTTTCTTCTCCCCCTCCTCCTCTTCCTCCTTCTTCTTTTTTAAGATTTTATTGATTTGAGAGAAAGAGCTAGAGACAGCTTGAGCAGGGGTGCAGGGAGAGGGAGAAGAAGCGGGGAGCCTGATGCGAGGCTCAATCCCAGGACTTGGGATCATGACCTGAGCAAAAGGCAGATGCTTAACCGACTGAGCCACCCTAGCGCCCTTGTCTTTCTTTTTAATTTTTTTTTTTTTTGTAATGGGGGTTTGACACAGTAAATTTAAATTTTGAAAACATCATTTTGACTGCAGTGTAGAGAAGTACAGGAGAGGAAGTTAAGAGGAGACCCACCATTTCCCTATCCTTCACAGATTTATCTACTTTTTATCTTATTCCTGTTTTCCTAGAACATTTTCTTTCTAAATGTTCTAGGAATAAAATGTAGCATTGTTCTAATATTTATTTTTGTACAATCTTTTGATGCTAGACCTGGGGGGCACATATGAATCTATCATCTTACTGCCGGTATGTAAGAAGTAGCTAGATAGATCTGAGTCATAGCGGGATGTTATTGATCCCGAGTTACCAAAGTCTGTGGAGTCTACATAAGGTTATCAGATGCTTATATGTATAATACTTCAAAGTTGAGAGTTAAGGTCATATCTGCAGATTTTACTGTCCAAAATATTCACCTATTACAATATGGCTTGTCATGTGAGATGGATTATTCTGCTGATAAACAGCAAGAACTAAACCTTTTAAAATGTTTATCAAATATACTCATCAAACTGGGCTTGTGTCACTGCATTTCCTGCCCCTCCCCCAATAACGGAATTCATTCTTTTAAGTCATTTTGGTTTTGCCCATTTTACATTCTTCCAGTGATAGCAACGAGACCAAAACTAAGAAGGCAAATCACACACGGAAAATGATTGATTGTACTTTCCTAAATATCATCAAGACTAATACATAGCCCTTCTTTTCCTCTATAAAATAAAGTTCTGTCATTACATTCTCTTTGATAACTGAATTGTATGTTTGTGTGCACACGTGTACTTAACTACAGATTTATTATGTTGGAAAGTTAGTAATTATTAATGTAAACAAGAATAGATACAATTATCAAAGATAATTGAAACCATAAGAAGATTGAAAATAAAAATCTGATTATACTGACATTTTAAAAAACAATCCAAATAATTTTGTTAAAAAGTAAATAAAAAAAAAAAGTTTGGTATAGAGTAGTTAGCAAGGTGGGAAGAGGACAGGAGTGACCACCAAAAAAACACAAAGAAATTTTCGTGGAAAGGGAAATTATTTTATAGAACTGTATACCAAATCATAGAATGGAGAGAGATGAAAGAGAGAGAACGCAATTTTTAAAAATGTTTCTGTTTTGGGGCGCCTGGGTGGTGCAGTCGTTAAGTGTCTGCCTTTGGCTCAGGGCGTGATCCCAGCATCCCACATCAGGCTCCTCCGCTGGGAGCCTGCTTCTTCCTCTCCCACTCCCCCTGCTTGTGTTCCCTCTCTCGCTGGCTGTCTCTATCTCTGTCGAATAAATAAATAAAATTAAATTTAAAAAAACTAAAAAAAAAAAGTTTCTGTTTTAGAAAATAGACATTTGATCCATTCATGAGAGTGGGCATTTGGACCTTCCAGATAACTCAAAGACAGAATGAAATCATTTCAATGGCTCTCTAGAAGGGTACACCATCTATTGTGTTTCAATAAACACAAACTCTCTTTTCATTAGGATAAAGAGGTCTTATGTTGTTAAGGACTAGGCTTATTCTTTCCTTTAGAACCACTTTATTGTGGCATGCTATGTCTTGTCTTTGGGATCTAAAAGGAGTTAAAATAGATAAAGAACCTGTTTTATGAAACTCAGAGAATACTAATAACAGAAATAGAAATAAAATTACAACTACTATAAGTTCCACAAGAAGAAGTACATAACAAATAAATAAAGTTTTCTTTTATGAGAAAGTTAGACAAAGTATTGATAAGGAAGCATAAATTGAGCTGTGATGTGAAAGATGCCAGAGGTCAGATCATTTAAATACACCAAACGGTAAATATAAATGTCCTTGGAAAGGAGAAAGGATCATAGCATATGGATCAGGAAAAAGACTAGAGTCCCTAGACCTGAAATAGCTAAAATGAGATTAGGCTAAGTGGAGTTTAGAGAACAGAAGAAACTTCATCCAAACCTTATGGTAGTTTAGTCTTTCCTCTTTCCAATGGATAATCAGTCTCCAACATATAAATAAAAACAATTAGATGAAAAGTTATTGAGTAAGGGGACATAACTAGGGGGTTTTATCAGGGAAGAAAATAAAGGGGTGGAAAGAAAAGGTCTTAACTGAGGTTGAGATGCTGGGCCTCATATTAGGAATTCTTGCCTGAAGAGTGCCAGCCAGTGGCTTGGAAGAAAGACTGCCCGAGACCTTTTCAAGCGACTGAACTGTACCTCATCCACAGAACCCAGCACAGCAGCCCCCATGCAATTTATTACAGCAGTTTCTTTATGGGGTTAAAGAAACATAATAATAATAGTAATAATAATAGTAATAACAACAACAACAACAACAACACAACTTTCCCTCAAGATTTTGCAACCAAATTTCCACCTAATTTGGGATAACATTAACATGGTAAGATTTTGTGTCTTCGTAGTCCATATTACTTGATCATCTTACAAGAAAACCTTCCCTCCACACCAAAGTTAGTCACAGTCATTAACATAGGATAAGGAGAAGCTCTTACGTCTGGAATTTGAAGATAAATTAAGGCATATTAAAAGATCCAAATTAGGGACAGTGGGGAATGACAATTCTCTTAAGATAATATTAGCTACTGCTTATTTACTGTGTATTCTGAGTCACACACTGTGATACACCCTGTACATATCCTAATTGTACTTTCTCCCCATTTAAATACCACTACTATATTCAGAATGCTAACGGTTATGAAATTTTATCAAAATAATTTAGCTATGTGTATTTTCCAAATCCACATCTTTCTTTATACCCATCAACAGTGTGGAGTGATAAAGGTAGATTGAGCTACGGGATGTCTGAAGAGATGTCATGGAATATAACAAGTGGATGCTTTGGCAAGGTTGATATTCACAGAGCGGTGGGAGAGAAAGTCAGGTGCAGAGGGAGGAGGAGTCAAAAAAAGGTGAGAAAGTGGGAAATAAATGCTTGGTTTATTCTTAAGACAGTTCACAGCAAGGAAAATTATAGAGATTGAGGTCAAGACAAAGTTTATCCTGAAGAGACTGAGTAGTGAATTTTAGGAGGAAGTGAAAGAAGTAACAACAACAAAAAAATAAATTGAAGAACACAGAGATAGAAAATGTAACTAATGTCAGAATTTTTCAGAGGTGACAGGCAGTGATATGATTGATAATGTGTCTCCTTTCCCTTAGAAAGGAGAATGGGTAAATCTTTCTTTGATGCAGAAAGGAGAACAATAAGACCAGTTTAAAAAAAAATACAAATAACTGCAAAAGCAATTATTTTCCTGCATAACAACATAACATTCCTTATTCTGGAATCCAAGCTCTCCATTAATTGGTACTAAATCACCCTTCCCTCTAATCATTTCACAAACCAATTCTTTATACAGGCTAAATCACAGTATTCATTGTAATCGTCATCTGAATCCGAGTCCTGTTTTTCCATTCCAATGTCTCATCCAAGTAATTCTCCTAGCGCAGATGTCTCTCCCTTCCCATCACAGCCACTCTCATCTACTATGTACAGTGCAAACTTGCGTCCTCTGTGAAGCTGCCTTAAAAGCACATTGTAAAATTATCAGGCATTCCTTCTTAGAAGGGACTGCATGTACAAGTATTAATCATTTATCTTAATACTTTTGAATATTATTTATTGCATTCTATGTAGATAGAGTATATCTACAGTTCTAGTTATATATAGAGTTATATTTAGGGTTATATCTATTTATTTTTCTAGTTATGGGCTGACTTATGTCTCCCATAATTCATATATTGAAATTCTAAAATCAGTACCTCAGAATGTGACTGTTTTGGAAATAAGGTCGTTAAAGAGGTAATTAAGTTAAAATGAGGTCCTGAGATTGGGCCTAATCTAATATGGCTAGTGTTCTTATAAGAAGAGGAAATTAGGAGACAGACACACACACACAGGGAAGATCAAGTAAAGACAAGGAGAAGACAGCGTGTATGAAATGAGGTGAGAGTCATCAGAGGAAATCAACACTGCTGACACCTTGATCTTAGATTTCTAGCTTCCAGAATTGTGAGAAAAAAAAAATTGTTGTTTAAGCTATCCAGTCTGTGGTACTTATGTCAGCCTTAGCAAACTAACTATAATATTATATGTTATACAGAAATATTATCTCAACAAAAATTATATCCTTCTTGGTATTTTTATATATATCACCCTTAACGTTTCATTCAGTCTTTTATACAAAGTTGTAGTAAAATGTAGTGGTTAAAAGTTCAGATCATGGAGAAAAACAGACTTGAGTTTTACTAGCTTCCACATAAAAACCGTATGAACTTTTTTTTTTAAGATTTTATTTATTTATTTCAAAGAGAGAGAGAGAGAGAGAGAACAAGCGGAGAGGAAAGGCAGAGAGAGCGAGAGAAGCAGGCTCTCTGCCGAGCAGGGCGCCCAATGCGGGGCTCAATCCCAGGACCCTGGGATCATGACCAGAGCCAAAGGCAGCCACTTAACCGACTGAGCCACCCAGGTGCCCCAAAACTCTATAAACTTTCACATAATATTTAACTCGTCTCATCCTAATTCCTTTATATTATAAGGACAATCAGGGTCTCTTCCTCATAAGTGTATTATGATTATTAGATGAGGATGTTAATATGGAACACTTAACATAATACAAGGTCTATAGCAATTGTTAGCTAGTATTACTCTACATAGTTCTTGATCAATATTATTTTTAAATTTTATAAATTTATTTAATACGATAACTCATTTTTAATAAATTCACTACTATGTCTTTATTAAATATTTTTCAATATTTTATTTCTTAAATTACATGTTATTTTAGATTATAATGTTAACATTGGATATTATTTAGCATTAAACAGATTTCTGTTGAAAAGCTCACATATATGATTTTCTTGATAATCAAAATTCATAATAAATTAAATGATTATACTTCTGGTAGTTTAAAATGAACCATTTATCATGTAGAGTGAGTTCATATATTGACTAGATATTTCTTACGTTAAAAAAAAAGTTGTCGTAAGGGATGAAGCACAGTAAAAACACATTTTCAAAAATTTTCTGAGTTCAATAAAGTTAAATGGAGATTCTAAACTAAATAGTAAGCAGTTATCCTGTAAGGTAAGGGAGCACAAAGTTGCCTTTCAGTGGTGAAGTTTCTGCCACATTCCTGAACCACTCAACTTCTTTGTGCATCCTAGAAGGGCAGTAAAATATAAAGCTTAGATCCTACACACTGTGCTGAATATAGTAAGAAACCCAATTAGCTTAGAAGACAAATGTCTGCATTTCATCAGAGTTGAAGAGTTAAGTATTTTTTTCAAAAAATTCTTGGGGCACCTAAGTCGCACAGGCAGTTAAGAGTCAGACTCTTGGTTTCAGCTCAGGTCATGGTCTCAGGGTCATGAGATGGAGCCCCGCATGGGGCTATGAGCTCAGCACTAAGTCTGCCTGAGATTCTCCCTCTCCCTCTGCCCCTCCCGCAGAAACAAATTTAGCTCTAGCTTTTTTAAAAATCCCCTCAGAAAAAAATGACAAGGTTTAAAAAAATCCGCTCAGAAAGAGGGACAAGGAATATAACCAGTATATAATCAGAAGCCATAAGCATACAAAAAAGACACAAGACAGAAGAACTGAAATCAGCAGAGATAATAAGCAGTGAAAAATATCTAAAGAGAAGATTTCAGAAGGTAAAATTTACAGAAAAAATATTTTAAAAGCATGGCTAATTATGTTTAAAGAAATAAAAATATGGAAGTATAAACAGGGAAATAAAGATGATAAGGAAAAAACTGTAAAATTTTATAATAAACCACAATAAAAAAAATAATACCTAGAAATGAGTAGGCTCCACACCAAACGTGGCACTTGAACTCATGACCTTGAGATGTAGAGTCACACGCTCTACTCACTGAGTCAGCCAGGCATCCCTGAAAAATACAATTGTTGAAAAATTTAAAACCAGTAAAAATATCAATAGCTTGATTGAAGAGAAAACTAGAAATCTGAAACATATTTCTGAAGGAATTTGCTAAAATACAGCACAAAAAGACAAAAAGATGAAAGGGGTGTGTGTGTGTGTGTATGTGTGTAAGTACATAAATAATACAAAGAAATAATAATAAACCAACAAATGCCTCAGGTTGGGCTAGGAGGAAGGAGTTCACAGATAACCTATAACATACGGTTTCAACTGGAATATTTTATTGCTAAGTTTAAATAACTTGAATTTTGTTTACAAATACATTTTTACTTCAATTTCAAAACTAAATGTATAAATGCTTACTTTTAATTTTTAATTACAATATTTTAAAAGCACAGGAAAGCTGGAATTACATTTAAAGTAATTATAAGCCTTGTCAAGTACCGAAACACAATCCCTACAAATCCACTGATCACAGACTATTAGCACAAGATTTTTCTTTTATATTCTCCACATAAACATTAAAAACAGTTGTGTGTCATTCAAAATATGAAAGAAACTTTTCCTTGCATATAAAATTGAAAAGCATCTGCATTAAATATAAAATTATTCTTGATGGAATTTGAAGTTTGTAAGGATTGATTGAATTTAGATTCAAAGCAAGTAAAAATCTGAACGAGTATGAAGAGTATTTTTCAAAAAGTAAAATTTGGCTTTCTGAGAAAAAGTTCACATATTAAGATACACAATTATTTAATAACCAATAGAAAGGTAGCTTTGTTCAATTATGTTCAATTGAGCCAACAGTTGAATATAAGACATTGTGTGAGACAGTGAACATATAAACATAAAACTCAGAAAATTTTCTTTCAGGAACAATCTTAGATTTAATACTTTAGTTATTAGCACATTCATTATATACTCTTTGATTAAAAATATAAACTGATATATAAAGTGAAAATTAGGGAACTTACATTTATGTATATAGTGTGACATAGCTGGAAAGCGAATTAGAATCTAAGAAGTCCAAATTAAAAGACCAAGACACTATCTTAGAATCTTACATTAAAAACCCATATGAGTAAGCAATATTTCTACATAAGTCTTGATATGGAGTTAGAATTATTAGAAAGTTTGTGGATACTAAAATGAATGGTTTATATTAACAGTAAGAACCCTCTTACCCTCCATGACACAGCTTAAAAATAAATAAATAGCCGAATCCAAACGCTAGATAAGACTCTACATACTAAGATATGTAAATTTAAGGATGACTATATATAAAGATATAAAATGGTACATGAGAAAATTTTCTTCCTCTCTAAGAAACTGGCAAGACTCTGAAATTAGTATTCTAAGGGAAAATGTCTATACTGGTCTGCGCTGCATTTTCCTATCATCCTACATTTCAAGTGCTGTACAAATTTCATTTTTCATGCTGTTCTTCATTCACAACATATAAACTAAACTTGACTACATCTTCTTCTCGTGTCACTTCTATTTTCTGCAAAATCTTTTTAGTCTTTGCATGTATCCGAAATGCTAAAATTTCAATCTTAATCATTCTTCCCTCAGAAGTTTGCTATCATCAAACACTAAAAATACTTTTTGACTGTTTTACTTATTATCCTACAATAATTTTCTTCTGATTGCTTTGCCCTGAATCCTTGTTTTCTTTATATATCTGTCAACATCTGCCATGCTAGATAACCCAATAGTCAGAGTAAATTCAGAGTACCAGCAAGGCCAGAAAGTATTCCTGCACGCACACATGCTCGTACACACACACACACACACACACACACACACACATATTCTTTAAGTAAATTACCTATAAGGTGCCCACAGAATCTGAAAATATAGATAACATTTTCTAACAGTTCAGACTATAATTCCTAATGATATTATGTATAATGGTCTGTATTTCCGACTTCATGGAACCTCTCTGTACACACACACATGCACACAGACTTCACACACACGATCATGAAGGTTTTTGCCTTGGGACAAATCAGAATACTGTTGAAACTTCCTAAATTTAATGACTTATTCTTAAACATATATGAAAATGTTCTATATTTTTTAGTGCAAGAAAACATTGTTTCAGATAGAACAGAAAAATAAATCCACCTGTGATCATATAAACATGAGAGCTATGTTTATTTCACATAACTTCATTAGGCATGTAACCCCTTTATACACTGTACACCTAATGAAATGTAGACCATGGAAGCAAAGGGAGCACAGGGAAGAACAGACCTTTCAGAAAAAGGGGTACAGAAGGCTTCAGGTAAGAGATGACATGTAAGTTGGATTTTGAAAGATGAGTAAGACATGGACAAGCCAATTCTTATGTTCCATAGATGAGAGAAATCATATGATAATTGATTGTCTTTCTCTGCTTGACTTATTTCACTTAGCATTATCTCCTTCAGTGCCATCCATGTTGCAGCAAATGTTGAGAATTCGTTCTTTCTGTTAGCTGAGTAATATTCCATTGTATATATGGACCACAACTTCTTAATCCAGTCATCTGTTGAAGGGCATCTCGGTTCCTTCCATGATTTGGCTATTGTGGACAATGCTGCTATGAACATTAGGGTGCATATGGCCCATCTCTTCACTACGTCTGTATCTTTGGGGTAAATACCCAGTAGTGCAATGGCTGGGTCATAGGGTAGCTCAATTTTTAACTTTTTAAGGGACCTCCACACTGTTTTCCAGAGTGGCTGTACCAACTTGCATTCCCACCAACAATGTAGGAGGGATCCCTTTCTCCACATCCTCTCCAGCAATTGTTGTTTCTTGCCTTGTCAATTTTTGCCATTCTAACTGGCATAAGGTGGTATCTTAGTGTGGTTTTGATTTGAATTTCCCTGATGCCGAGTGATGTCGAGCACTTTTTCGTGTGTCTTTTGGCCATTTGGATGTCTTCTTTGCAGAAATGTCTGTTCATGTCTTCTGCCCATTCCTTGATTGGATTATTTGTTCCTTGGGTGTTGAGTTTGGCAAGTTCTTTATAGATTTTGGATACTAACCCTTTACCTGACATATCTGATATATCATTTGCAAATATCTTCTCCCATTCTGTAAGTTGTCTTTTGGTTTTGTTGACTGTTTCTTTTCTAAATCACCATCACAAAGCTGACTCCTCCTTGTCATCCAGGTTTCAGTTTAAATATCACCTTAATTTTTAACCAAACAGCAAGTTTCTCACAGACTGAGTCAATCTTTATCTCAGCACCCAGTTTCACTCATTTTCTTCTTACAAAGATCACTACCTGTTATGTTACATAGGGTGGCTGGGAAATCACTCTAGAAAAAGTGACACTTAAGCAGGGACCTAAATGAGGTCATGTAAAGTTGTTGGAAAGGAATGTTCCATCAAAGGAAGCAGTAATGGCAAGGGCACATATTGGCTCTCCTTGGTATGCTCATGAACCACAAGAAAGCCAATTTGGCTCCCGTGGCAGAGTAAATGAGGAAGAAAGTCACAGGCTCTGTGGTTAGAGTTTGGATGATGAAGGGTTTTACAAATCATGGTTTGGATTATAACCTGAATATTATGAAAAACCATAGAGGGGATTTTAATAAAAGGAAGAACGTATCATTTATCCACATTTTTTTATTTTAATGTTTTTTTTATTGTATTATGTTAGTCACCATACAGTACATCCCTGGTTTCTGATGTAAAGTTCGATGATTCATTAGTTGCGTATAACACCCAGTGCACCATGCAACACGTGCCCTCCTTACTACCCATCACCAGCCTATCCCATTCCCCCACCCCCCTCCCCTCTGAAGCCCTCAGTTTGTTTCTCAGAGTCCATAGTCTCTCATGCTTCATTCCCCCTTCTGATTAAAACCCTTTCTTTATCCCTTTCTTCCCCTACCGATCTTCCTAGTTCTGAAACCTGGATGACAAGGAGGAGTCAGCTTTGTGATGGTAATTTATAGATACTGTTCAAGGGAAGAATAGACTGCAAAATAGTTTATTGTCTTAGACTCTGACATCAGTGAGCTTTTCTCACGATGTTAATTCTATCTGAAATGTTCCTCTTTTAGGCTTGAGTCTAGCTGCAACACAAGGATATAAATGTAATTCTACTATTTTTAATTAAATAACTCTGTTTATAAATTTGTGGGGCTGATTTTCCTGGTAACATTTCCTATGTTACCATAAAAGAGTACTGAGAAACTTGTGTTTAGAGTCTCAATAAATGTAAGGGAGATGCAACCAGATGTAATCAAGAGCCCACAGTTTCTTCCACAGGAACACATAATAAATGAAATTTCTTCTAGTAAAACCGGTATCCAATCCAATTTAAAGACATACATCTTTAAATAAACTAAAGGGAAGCTCCTCGATGCTGAATCTCCACCCCCAAGTGAGCCACATCGACTTGAAGTCATTGAATAGTACCACTTTTACGAGAGCTCATGAAGCAGTGTGGAAAATTTCTGTATAATGCTTAGTGTTGAATAAAATAAGTAAAGAAGAGACAGTATAAATCTTTGGCATCTGAAGTCTCTTGGTATTCTGAGACTTCAATCATGTCATTATTTTAAGAAATCAAAATGAAGTTTTGGAAGCAGGACTTTTAGAATGGTTGGAGGAAGGACTTGTGTAAATCCCGTCCTCAGTCCAAGTAAAAGAAATGTTCGTGTGCCCTAATGATATAGCCCCGGATATAGCAAAAACTGAAAGAACTAAAAAAAAAAAAAATAGCAATTTCATAAAACACAGTTGAAGATTTTAAGACACCTCTCATAGTAACTGATAGAACAAGTAGACACAAAAATCAGCAGAGACATAAAAGATTTAAACTACATATGTAACAAGATTGACCTAATCAACACATCTGTAGAACACAGACCCAAAAACTTCAGAACTCCTAACTCTTAAGGGAACATATAACATTCAGCAAACTGACCATATGCTGGGCCATGAAACAAGTCTCAACAAATTTCAAATGATGGAATAATAGAGAATGACCCGTGATCATAGAGAAAGGAACCAGAAAATCAATTGTAGAAAGATAACCAGAAAATAGCAAAGTGTTTACAACTTAAACAATACATCCTAGGAAACCAATGAGCTAGAGAAGAAACCACAATTTAAATCAGATAATACTTTCAGCTAAATGATTTATGGAAATACAACATATTGTGTGCTTAGGAAAAAAGGCTGTCACAATTGCAGTTCCTGCAATCATTAAAAAGAGAATACTAGATTTAATTGAGTCCCCTCAAAAATTATGTTGAATTCCTAACCCCAAGTGAATTTTCATGTTAATTGGAAATAAGGTCTTTGTAGATGGAATTAAGATGAGGTAACACTGATTAGGCTTAGCCCTAATCCAATATGCCAATATGACTGGTTGTCTTTTAAGGATACAGAGAGACACAGAAGAAGACTATGTGATGGTGGGGACAGAGAATGAAGGGACACAGCTACAAGCCAAGAAACTCCAAGGATTGCCAGCAACTATCAGAGGCAATTTCGAAGAGGCAAAGAAGAATTCTTTCTTATAATCACCGGAGTGAGCATGGTCCTGCTGACACTTTGAATCTGAAATTCAAGTCTGCAGAACTGTGAGATAATAAATTTCTATTATTTTATGTCAAAAAAGGTTAAATTTATTATTTTTCTGACCTCTGGAAATTAACAAAGATTTGCAACCATCTAATGAGCATTGATTTTTAAAAATAGCCGAGTCTGTAAAAGAATAGTGAACTTTGTGGCACTTAATTTACCTTTTTACCAAACTCACCTCTGTTGTATGTTGTCCTAAACAAACAAACAAACAAACAAACAAAACAAAAACAACAACCAGCTACCTTGTAATCATAGTAACTGAAAAACAACAGTAGAACAGCCAGTGAAATGGGCAGAATGGACTTAAAACCTCTTCAAGAAGCCCCATTATTAGTGAGCTTTCACTATTTAACAGATCTGTCAGCTCCTTGGGAACGTCCCATTTGCCAGACTTGTCATTATTTGACCTGCTTTATTTGGTTGGAAAAGCTTTAACTGTAGGGCATTTGTCAAAAGCAATGCATAACAATTGTTCAAATCATTATCTACCTGAGGTGGCAAAACTAGTTATAGAAAAAGAGATTGGTAAGAAACCATAAATGAGGATACAATGAATCAGAACTAAAGACAAAGATACAGTCATAAACTGCTAGAGGACAGCAGGCAGGGAGCTGCACATACACACAGCCCTGCAGTAAAGGCAAAATGGAAGATTCCTGGTTCCCATATGCAAGTATGAGCAGCGATTTGAATGACCGTACCAGAATACAAGAAAGGGGGTACACTTTAGAAAATAGTTTAGGAAGACCACTAAACAAACAAACATTGACAACAGCAAACGATTGGTGTATAATTTATTTGAAACTAGGTGAGTTTTCCAAAGCGGTGAGTATAAACTAAAAAAAAAAAAGTAGATTAGATTTTAAAAAGAAAGAGAGAAGAAATCCTAGGAGTTAAGTTAGATGAGGAGAAACCAGAAAACAGAAAACAGGAAGAGGCAGCCAGAGTAAAGGTACATGTGTGCTATCTTGGAAGCCAATTGAATAAAGGGTAAATAGGAGAAAGGAGTTCAAATATGGCAAATTCAGCTCCTAAGTCAAAAATGAAGGAATGGAAGATGAGGTAGCAAAGGGAAACTGATGGCCTTAAAATGACTAAAGATTCATAAAAGAGCGTAACAGTAATGGTGAGGCTTCATTGGGACGATCACTAAATTGATATTAAGACTTCTTTACAAATAATATATATAATTAAACTCATTCTAATCCCTGCAATAGATTTTTTCCTAGAGTTTCATGCTTCACATGATTTTTTAGGCCAATTCCACTACAGTATATAAAACAAACTGATTTTTAAAGAGAACTTTTTTTAATAATAGAGAAGTATACCCATCTACATAGCATCTGTAGTTAAAACAAAGAAAATCATATGAAGTATTTCAACAGAGAAAAGTTTATAGAGAAAATTAGTTACATAAGTGTTGGGGAGCTTAAAGTACAAAAAAATACAAACTAGATTATCACAGAGATAATAACTGGAGGAAACAACTGCTGGGAAGACTGTAAGAACAAAGGGAATATGCTGTATTATCAGACCCTGGAAGAGACTCTGCAGAGTTGGCACTCAGAACACTGAGTAGGGGGGTTTGCGAACTGGCCCCGTGACACTGGCGTGATTAGGCTGATCCTACAAATGACAAAAGAAGCAAGAGGCATGAACTATTATTGTCTTCCGTGCAAATGAAGGGCAGCTTCTTCCTCCTGAAAGACAAATCTACACAGTTTGCAAGCATGAAGCTTAATGTATTTTAAATAGTAAAGCATTACTAATTAATGAACAAATCACGTTATAAAAAATCTATATTGTAAATCCTTTGCTAGAACCTCATATTTTAACTTTCAAGATACATAAATCAGGAGAAGTACCTTATTCATCAAAAGATAGAGAGAATTCCGGGTCAGAGATCTTTCATTTTCATTAGGCATGCATATATAAATAATAAAAGTTACATTTATGGCAATTATTGTAGAAATTTTAGTAAGCACCCACTTATCCAAAAATAATCAGAAAATTGGGTCTTTTGGTTAATTGAACATTCTTGTTAATTGACATTTGTCAAATACATCACACATGGATTAACAGTGCTCAAAGAACTAGAATAAAATAACAGGCACTTGACATCAGAATTTTAACTCTACAGCTCTTCCTAGCTGTATAATTCTGATTCCCTTCAGGATATACAAGTGTTCAAACATTACTTAAAATATGTCATTGATTCAGATTAATCAACAAATAATTATAGTTGTGTAACATTTAGTAGTAGAAGGTGAAACTAATAAAACTGAATTGTTATTGACTCTTGGACACAGCTTGGCGTTTGATTATGTAAGTAAATATCTACATAAAATTGAATGAAGGTACAAAATGTTGTGAGAAGAAAAATAATTTTATATTTTTAGTTCATTTTCTAGATTAATGGGTGTACATCCTATCACATTTTAACATAATGATAGAGATCTACCTCAGCAAGATACATTTTTAATATAATTATTTTTCTCTATATCTATGTGTTCTTCATACTATATTTTTATTTCTCATTTGAATTTATCTGCTAGCAATTTTTTAGAATGCAATGAAAAAAACAAGCAAGAGTTTCATATCTGTAGTACAAAAACAATTTTATAGTAAACTGATTAAAGAGACAACATGTCTTCTGTTTTCTACTAATTACCACTAATTAAAACTAGTTTCGAGAGTTTTAATAATTCCTCAAATATAATGATAGTGATAAAAAGATGCATTATAAATGTGAATGTATGCTGAAAAAAATGACCCTTTCTTTATTGGACCTGTCAAAACCTATTATATTAACCACAGTTTAAACTCGTGTAGTAGAAAGAGTAGGTGATATTCTAATAAACAAAAGGTCATTTGCCCTCTAACTTTACAGGCCACAGGTATAGACCACAAAGAATAAAACTTTATTACTGGTTAAACAAAGTCCATACTGTAACACCACTGAATGAATTTTGAAATCAGAAGGTTCGAATTAACATCAACCATGGCCACTGATATTATTTTCCTTCTTTTTAATAAAAAAAAATTAACAGCTTTACTGAGGTACATCTGGCATACAATAAACAGCATATATTTAAATCTATACTTTGATAAGTTTTGACATATGTTTATACCTTTGAAACTACCAATACAATTATAATAATAAACACGTACAAATACACCCAAAAGTTTCCTTAAGACCCCTGGTAATCCCTTACTCCTGTATTTCTCACCCCTTTTCTAGCCTCTGGCAACCTATGATCTGCTTTCTATCACTATATACTAATTTGGATTTTCTAGAATTTTATATAAATATAGTCACACAATATGTACTTTTTCTCCATGTAGCATTTTTCCACTCCGAATAATTATTTTGAAATGTATTCATACTGTTACATGTATCAAAAGTTGATTCAATTTTATTGCTAACTACTATTCCATTATATGAACATACCACAATTTATCAATTTACTTGTTATGGACAAGTTTCCAGTTTTTGGATATTGCACATAATATGACTATGAAAATTCATGCGCAAGTTTCCATGAAAATTTGCTTTCAGATCTTTTGGCAGAGGAATGACTGTGTGAAATAATAGGTGTTTGATTATCATTTTAAGAAACTGCCGAATTGTTTTTCAAAGTGATTGTCCCGTTTTCATTCCCAGGAGCAGTATTTGAGAGTTCCAGTTGCTTCAAATCCCCACCAACATCTGATATGATCAGATGTTTCAATTTTAGATGTTCTAATAGGTATGCCATACTTTATTATAGATTTAATTTTCATTATGCTAATGACTAAAAATGTGTCTGTCATTTGTAATTCTAAGCTAAAGTGCCTGTTTATAACATCTCTTTTTCTAATTCTGTTGTTTGTTTTTTAACTGGTAAATTTTAAGAGTTCTTTCTATACGCTAGATTCTGGCCTTTTGTTAGATGTGTGATTTAAAAATATTTTCTCCCAGTTTGAGGCTTGTCTTTTGATTCTTTTAATAGTATCTTTTAAAGAGTAGAACTTCCTAACTTTTTGATAAAGTCCAATATATCTTATCAGACCCAAAGAAAATTCCACAGATGCATGTAAAATACTACATGAAATAATGATTGCACATCAAAATGCAAAACAATGTTCTCTTCTATTTATTTGAATCCTAATTCTACAAAAACATCATCATGATGATCATAATCATGATCATCCTCCTCAACACCAACATGCTCAGCTTAAGGAGTCCTCCAGTCTTACAAGAATTACTGGAAATGGGTAATACATGTTATTACTTTTCAGTTGAAGCCAGTCTCCTTTATATAACCAATGCAAACAAATGTTTCACACTTTTCCAAAGTAATTTTCCAGAAAAAAAAAAAATCTGAACGTTTTATTTCTGAAAGGAAGTGATACCAATATGTGAAAACATGCATTTCTCCAGAGTATTTATGTCTAGAATATTTTAAACACCCCTCCTTTTAGTAGACTGGATCACTGCCCTCAATTCATCATTTTCTACGTGTATTCAAACTTTTGTTTTTTTTTTCCCAAGTGACTTTGTACCTTCCATTAGAGTGACTGAGAGTATCCCTGACACCACTAATGTTGGGTGTGGCCAAATGACTTGCTTTAGCTGATGGAATATTAGTGAATGTGCCATGAACAGGGTGTTTACATGCCCATGGTTGCTCTGGCTTGCCTTTTGTGTTTCTGTAGGCACCATAAGAGCAGCATGCCCTCCTGTAGCTGTTGTCCCTTCAGTCTGAACCTCAGAATGGACAAGTAGTATGGACCAGAGCCTGACCTGAAGCTTGAAGCCAACCCAACTGATACACAGCACACCCTGAGATAGAATTGCCCCCGATAACTCACAGAACAGAGTAAGAAAATACATGTGTGTTTGAGCCTCTGAGTTATGAATCATTATTGTAGCAGTAGCTAATTACTATATTTATATACATAAATATGTGGACGAGAGGGTCTTAATGTACAACAGTCACCCTTCTTTTATGAAGGAGTATCACTCCTCCTTTATGAAGACATATCATTCTTAGAAATGGAAAAATAACATCCTTGTTTCAAGGAAGAAATTAAGTTACCAAAAGGAATTCTATAAATAAATTCTCAAGTTTATTCTTTAAAGAAAATAGGGAAACAAATAGTTTAGAGTAATAAGGATAATGATATCAACCAGCTAGCACTTCTTGAACTTTACATTCTTGGGCAGTTGATGATAAATGTCTTATAGATATTACATCTTTTAAGGCTCTTTAACTATACTTTGAAAAACAGCGTTAACAGCATTATATAACTCAGTGTTTCTCAAAGCATGGTTCCCCACACCAACAGGATCAACTTTATTTGGAAGCATGTTAGAAATGAAAATTATTGGGACCCCCCCCCCAGAACTAAATCACTGACTCTGGAACTGAGACGTAGGAATCTGTATATTAACAACCTTCCAGACTATCTAATGTACACTCAAGTCTGAGAACCACTGAAGATAGGGAAGGTTAGTGGAAGATACAGAGGTTAGTTTATACAAAACAGCTACTTAATGTTTGTTTTGGATTTTAAACAGATATTCTTGCTCTAGAGCTTTATTTACTAGTTGCTGTGCACACATGAGCTCACTTAATACTTGGCAAACCTACAAATTAGATATTGTCATTCTAATTTTTATAGATGAGGAAACTGAGCTCCTAAATTAATAGTTAATAAGTTGTGAACTGGTATCTATAACTAGATCCGTCCAACCCCAAAGGCAATATTTTACTCCTATACAAAAACTCATTCATAACAAATTGAAAATAAGTAGGGGATCAAGGAGACCACTAAATAGAAAATATAAGACTAACTATGCTGTCATAGTGTTAGTGAGCTGGGTCTTACACAGATAAATAAAGAATCAGAAAATCTTCAACTTATGAAACACTTCTACAGAAGCTATTCTGAAGACAGTTTTGTTGAAAGTTACTGTAAGACAAATTTTATTAATGAAAAAGCACAAATAGTTAATGTTACATATTAATTTGATTTTCAACTTAAGACTTTTGAAAGGTTATAAAATACTGGTCAAGGACCATTTCTTAGCAAGTAGAAAGCAGTGTTTAGCCCACAAAAAGTGGGTTTTTGTGTCTGTTTTTTTTTTGTTTGTTTGGTTTTTGTTTGTGTTTGTTTTTAAAGGAGCTTAAGTCTAAACTTAAAAACTAGGAGAGATTATACAAAAAAATCCATATATCCAGCTGCTTCTTACAAATCAGTTCTGGCAATACTCGAACCGAATAATAGTCGATAATAATAGTAGAGCTACCTGTAGTAAGCTTTCTCTTTTCTGTTAGCCATTTCCTATTAACAAATGCCATTTGGGTACCTGTCGAGTGTCCATGCTGGAGTCAACCATCCTTGGTCAATCCTTGCTTTACCATGTACTAGCTGTGTGAGCTGCGGCAAGGTCCACGGTATAAAATAGAAGTAACGATAATAGATCCTGCACTCATTTGTGAGAAATTGATGACTTAGTGCATGAAAAGTGTTCAGATTATTTCCTAGCATCTAGTTAGAGCTCAGTAAAGGTTAGCTATTATTTATCATCCTTTTTTTTTCTTCAGTAGGAAAGAACATTTCACTACATTCATGTTTTTCTCAGAGACAGGGCTGTCAGTCAATGGACTGGATGTTCCCAATTAAAAAAAAATAGGTGGTATGTACAAATAAAGTTAATTATAGGAATATTTAATAAGAGGACTTTTTAAAAATGAGCAGGCTGCAGAGAACCTCCAGGGAATAGTGGTTGCTGTCACCCATCCTAGGACTGAAAGGCCAGAGGAGGTACTGGCTTCCAGCCTTCTGAAGGAAGGAGAAGTTTGCATGGATAGGGATGACTTCAAAAGAGCTGTGGCTTTTGGCTCAGGGAAGCAGGCAGCTTGAAAGGATCCTGTAGGGGAGAGCAGGCAGAATAAATCCTGAGATCTCCCTTCCGTCTTTCTGTTCTTACGACTGAACTCAACTGAAAGTCGGAGGAATAAGGAGCTCACTAATACAGTCTATACAGTCAGTCTCCAGACAGAGATACAGCAGCGTGAGGATTAATTTTAAAAATTAGAGTATGTAAGTTAGACTATTACCCAGCATACAATAACCATGAAGTAATACTAGATGATTATTAATGTCATATTTTCCAGAGCATCATGGCTTCTACAAAAGCATTATATATTTCTGCTTCTTACCCTTAATTATCTGGTTCCCCTTAACTTGTTATACCTTTAAAACCTTCAGACGGTTAATCTGGATAGTTAAGTTAATTTTTATCCAGATAGTGTGGATTTCAATTTCTGTTCTCTTAAAAGTAATAGAAAGCCACCTGATAGATGATTAACTTTGAAAGTTTCAGTAAGTTTTGTACTGGTAATTGAGATCACATGATATAAACAGGAGGCTCTTAGCCCCAAAACACCTCACTGCGGCTCTCTGGATAAGACCCCAGAAGGCACCGTGTTGACAGAACTACCATCTCTTTAATGCGGCTATATACTGTGGTGTAATTTTTTTTTTTTTTACAGGAGTGTCCTTAAAAGACACAAGCACAAGAGAAAAAGCCTCCATATGCTGACATAGGGCTCCCTGCCTCCAAGGAGCTACACACCTTCCTGTTGAATGCTCAGTAAGCTAAGCCACCACACAGCACTTTCAAATAGCAATTCAATTTCTCCCACTTAAATATTGATAGGCAGAAAAGATTGACATCTGAGGAAAATCTAACATGAAGGGCAAACCAAAAAGAAAAAGAAAAATAATGGATTTTGAATAAAACAAGCAAAAATTATAGCAGAAGCAAAGATAAAACTATTAAAAAAACAATATCTTCCGAGAAATAAGAGGAGATCTCTCATCATGAAATAGAGTAGCCCAGACAAGTTGAAATAGAGAGTTTTGTTCTGAGAAATTCCAGTTGCAACTGAGGGCAAGGACAAATCTTACCAATGAAAAAGTAAGAAAGACGGAAGAAGGAAGAAAAGGAAGAAGGAGGAGGAGGAGAAGAAAAAGGACTATTTAATAAGTCCTGAGAGTCCTTCCTGTGAACATGTCCTTGAATTCTAGCTACTAGGCTTATCCTTTAGGCAATACTATAGAAAACAAGGATGGTGTGTTGGGTTTTTTTATTATTGAGTCAGTAATTTCAAGAAAAAAGAAAAGAAGTGGGGAAAAAAAAGGTCAAGACTTCGTTTATTTTGAAAACTATAGTTGGACAAATTGGACAGTCTGTCTAGGCTTTTTTTTAAGGATGCAAGGTAGGTGTGGTTACTTTGCACTTGTGTCGGCCAATATCTGTGAATATTTTCCCCCATCTGTGAGATAAAATAGACATCTAATCATAATGGTGCCAAAACAAAGTATAATCTTTGTTTTTGCACTTCAAATATATTAACATTTTCTCCAAGTACAGATAAACCATTTTTTAATTTCAAATAATTGTTTCTATGGAAAAATGGAGTTTGAAGTATCTTGAATAGCCAATAAACTGAATAAAGTCACTGGGCATATGTGTTGAGATTTTAAAAAAAAAGTTAAGGTTCAGCATATAGGAAGAAAGATTTTTGGGAAATTCTTGAGCAAAGCTTGCATTTCACTGTTAATTCTCAGTCTTTACTAGGTCAAAAGTATAAACTCTTTTTGATTATTATAGTCCATAACCAGAAAACACAGTTTCAAAGGGTTTGAGAGCTAAATATGAATTTAGAAGTCACTGTGTCCTACTCTCAGAAAACTGTGTCCTACTCCCAGAAAACTAAATTCCATGGAAGGTAAATTACTTCCTAGGATCCCATATCTTCTAATGACAGAGCCAAACACAACCCAAATTCTTATAGAGTCCTACTGGTGTAGATTTTCCAAATTATCAGGACACTTAAATAACAGCTTCTATTTGAAATGAAGCCGTTTCATCGGCAGACCTGCATTCAAATTTCCTCTCCCATACTCATGATGTGGCCCTGGGGAAATAATATCTTAGTTTTTACATATGAAATTGGAATCTTGGGGTGCTGAGGTGGTTCAGTCAGTTAAGCATCTGCCTTCAGCTCAGGTTATGATCCTAGGGTCCTGGGATGGAGCCCTGTACAGGGCTCCCTGCTCAGCGGGGAGCCTGCTTTTCCCTCTCCTGCTCCCCCTGCTTGTGCTTGTTCACTCTCTCTGTCAAATAAATAAAATCTTAAAAAAAAAAAAAACAAAACTGGAATCTTGAGGCATCTGGGTGGTTCAGTCAGTTAAGTATCCAACTTTTGATTTCAGCTCAGGTCAAGATTTCAGGGTCTTGAGACTGTGCCCCATGTAGGGCTCTGTGCTCAGCAGGGAGTCTGCTTGAGATTCTCTCTGCCTTTCCCCCCAGCTCATGTGTGAGCATGCTCTCTTCCTCTCTCTCAAATAAATAAATAAATCTTTATAAAATAAGAACCTTGATTTTACTATATTTTATGTTGAACTTGTGTTAAATAGTATGAAGAAAGAACTAAATTACCCAGTGAACTTTCAATCTATTAGGGATAAACTAACACATAAACTTTAAATGCAATATTAAATTCTGGAGCCATTACAGAAGTAGACAAATGGTTTAGTTGTACAAAAAAGAAGGAGTGATGAATTATATCTCTGGGATCCATGAGAAACTTCAGAGAGAAGGTTATACGAACTTACTCCTAAAAGAACAGTAGATTTTATCCGTAGAGATAAGGTGGTCTGGAGACTGATGATGGCAGGAAGGGAGTGACAGTTGTAGTGGTGGGGAACATTTCAGAGACTATTCTTAGCAAAAACAAATCCTAAGAACTTCAAGAATTCTAATACTTGATGGTGATATCTGAGGAGAACTTCAGTAAGAGCTGATGCTGAAAAGCCAGTAGAAGCAGAATTTGATGTCTCCTCAATGTCAAGGTGACTGGATATTTCTTCTTCCTTTTATAGGCAAAAGCAAGTAACTAAAACAAATAGTGGAGTATTTACGTTTTATAAATTTATAAAAATTGTGAACAATGAATTGGATGGAATACACACTCAATTCTAGGAGACTAGCTGGGCAATTATTATAACAGTCCTTTCTCTATAGTTAGTGCAGTCATTTATGGGAATGTAACTGACTGAGTAGGTACACGGGTTTTGGCAGAGGTAGGTTAGAAAGTGATATTCACACACAGAATCCGAGAGAGAATTACCATCTATATTCTGGTGACTGACTTTCATGATCACACAAATTGTGACACAATTCCTCGAGATTGGGAATACTGGGAAATGGAGTATATGGCAGGGAGAAAGTAGGGGAGAATGGAAATGTTAATTAGTTAGTTGCATGTGTCGATGAAATTCAGGAAAAGGAAAAAAATTGTTTGGGACCAAGAAATCACCCAGGTTTAACATGTATAATTTGAAAAAAGAGTGGCAATAAAAAGATTCCATCAGACTTTTAAAAATATTGATAAATAATAGAACATTTTGGTAACACTAAATTCACATCACAGAAAAAGGCTAAATTTCACTTAAGCTCTGCAAATGTACCATAAAAAGGAGTGCACTTCCAATTTAAGTTTGCTGAATCTATAAGTAGCTCTGATATTTTTCTCCACTTTATTTTTATGAGAAAGGGCTTTATCAGAGCAACAAGCTCCAAAAGCACATATTTAAAGCAGAAAATGTTAGATTTTTTACTTGGCTATCCACATTCAGAATCAGCTTTCTTCTGTACATGAAAATGTTGCCAGGAGTCCCTGAAATATTCTCAATAATCATAACGTATTCACTTAAAACTAAAAAATTCCTAGCCGTGAGAACTGCTAATTATTTTACCCAATTCTTCCAAAAAACAAACACTTTGACCCATTTGTATTTTATTCTAATGGACTGCATTATTCATGTGATTGAATGAGTGAGTAGGCAATGGAACATCATATGGTATAGGATTTCTCCAGATTTATGGTCAGTCATTACTCACATAGTTGATGTTTCCCTGGGTAAGAGTCAAGTAGCTGTCTCCAAATGTAACTTTTTCCCCCCAGTGGAACAAGTCATATCTACGTATCTCAGATTTGCTGCTGTGCAGCATTTCTGTAGACCCTTTAAAACTATACAACTCAGTATGAATTTTAGTATACTCATAATGAGGACGGTAATACCAAATACCTGAATCTACCTCCATGATCAAACTGTGTGTTTGAGTGGTGTTTCAAGGAATTTAAATCACAATAATCATAATACAAGCCATAGATCTTTTTAGACAAGCTGTTTAAATAAGATTTTTAGAAGTCTTTTAAACACAATATCCTTTGTGGACATATATGTCTCATAGTAAAGAAAAATACGTAGCATATCTAAAAATGGCATCCAATTAAGCAATACTCATGAGTGGTATATATCCTTTAAAGTAATATCAAGAAAAAAATACAAGATATTTTAATGTTGTATTTCCTAAATGTCACAATAGAATGAATAATTTTGTGATGTTAAAGTAATTTTCACATTCAGTCATAATTTTTAAATGATTTCACTATAATTCTACATAGAACTTTTGTGTTTCAGATGTCTGGGGATTTAAATGTCACTTACAAGCTCAATTGTGATTATGATTATTCAATTTCATACAGCCAATTTTTATCAGTTTTGCATATTAAAAGAATAATTTTTGACTATTTTAAATATGAAATCTTTGATTTGATATCAACCTAACAAATATACCTGATTGTACATGATGTGTTTAATTAGTTTGATGAATATTTATGCTTAGTTTAAGTTTGCTTATTGGGTGTTTAAGAGGTAAACCTTTTCTTTTTTTATCTACTGTCTTAAAATATACCTTAGTCTATGCCAACAATATAAAATGAGTTAATCAACTACCCCTGGAATGCTAGACTAAAAGATTTTTATCTTAAGTGTGAAATTCAAAATAACATACCTGCAAATGTACCAAAATATTTCACTTCACTTTGCATGTGGAAACCCAAGCTAAGAAAAATCAAAGATATGCATCTTTCCATTAGGAAAATGTTCCTCTCAGGAAAATATGTCATGATGATAAACCAGATATCAAACAATAAATTATATTCTATGGTCTATTAGTCATTATGTAGATCATGTGTACATATAAAATGTGTTTATGCAAGGGAAAATGGATTGGCAAGACATACTGTACTGCTTATTTCCTCAAGTTCTATTACTGATGATCTAAACTCTGAGAGAGAGAAAAGGCACTCATCCTATATTGCTATTCCTCTGTAGCTTCCTGTAAAATACTATGACTATCTCTACTAAGAAACAGTGGGTACAATTTACTTTTTAATTTAAATATTACAGCAAATCAGAATAGTGTTTGCTATGAACAGACTAGAGGAGTATTTCATATCCACTCTTAGTCAAACTTTGCAAATCTAAATAAGTAAATTAATTGATACATAATAATGATAAGGCAAGCATTACTCGTGATTCAGACACATTGGAGTAAAAAATACACCAGTAAAAGCCAGGCCTAGTTATAATGGACAAGAGCCAGGATGACAAAGGGCCACTGGGGAAGGGGGATGATAGCAGTTCTATTCTGATAAATAACGGTCTAGATTAAAAAAAAAAAATCTATCTTTCTAGTCCACTACCACCACCACTGCCATGAATGTGTGGGCACATTGGCTCAGAGTAATTATTTCTGGGCCATGAAAGAGTATATATACCATCCCAAGGATAGTTAGTGAAAATTCTCCTGCTAAAAATCACATGGCCAGTACTATTCCACTTTGATTTAGTAGAGTACCGATATCCATTTGGGTAGAAACTTGGCATAAGCACAGACTGTTTTTTCTGCCCAGTTTGGCTGTAATAGATACTTACAATTTTATTTTTTTCAACCAAAATAGAAGTTTATTGCTTTCTGACATAAGTATTTTAAGGAAGAAAATGGAGACTTTGCCCTATGAAATCCTCAGGAAATGAAGACTACTTCTACTGTGTTACTTGGTCCTGGGCTACCCCATTCTTAGGGTCATCTCATAGTTCAAAATGGCTGATTCCATTCCAGCTCAAGCCATAGTTTCTGCATTCCAGATAGCAGAAGGAAGAAGACAGAAATAAGAACAGACAGGGGTCTTTCACTTTTAAAGAAGATTTATAGAAACAACTACAGGACATTTTGTTATTACAATCCACTGGCCACAGCTAAGTATCAAAGAGGATAAGAAGTATAGACTGTTTTCAGGGTAGCCAGTGCTGCATGGTAAAAATACCTTCGACATAGGTAAAAATACCTGTAATATAAACCCAGCCTAAAAATACCTATAATATAACACAAATGTTAAACATTTGACTAAGTGTTCAAGAGAAAGTAAGATTTGCAAGCAATGCCAGGGGCACCTGGGTGGCTGGCTCAGTCGGCTGAGTGCCTGACTTGATTTTAGCTCAGATCATGATCTCAAGAGTCATGAATCTAGCCCCCTTGTCATGCTCAGCAGGAGTCTCTCATCCTCTGCCTCTGCCCCTCTCCCCTTATAAAGAAAATAAATAAATCTTTAAAAAAATAAGTAATGCCATACATTATGAAAAGTAAAAGGATTAAAGAACTCCAAACAAACATAGTTCTACACAGTTAACGATCATTGCTATAATTCTACATCACTTATGCAGTTTATACTTATCTACATTGACAGGAGAAAGAAATATAACAATAACCCACTGAGCCATCTGAACTTCATCACAATCATTTAATTTTTTAAATAAACTGGAATAATGTCAATTTTGTCTCTGTTCAAAATTATCATTTCATGTAAAGGATTTCCTCTCCTTCCCCATTTGGATAACTAAGAGTAAAATTATGCTTTTACAAACAAGATCTGACATAAGCCATTTTAACTGGCAAAATAGAGGATTTAAAATTAACTGTATAGAACTGTAAGTAGAAATAGAGGGTCTGCAATTGACTGTAGAGATGTAAATGAAGAATAAATCAGGCCTAAGAAACATCAGCTCCCATCAATGATCAGAGAAACTCAACCTAAAGCAACTTTTTGTCCTGAACTATTCAGAGAACTGCAGCTCTCTAAAGCTGTTACAGATACGCCTGCAAAATAATTCTTTCAGACCACAATAATCTGAGAACTACCCCACAAAACACACACATCTGCAACTGTCTACTGAATTGAGACTGTGAAGTCGACCAATTTAAATCATCTCTCTCTTTTTTTATTTGCTGAGTAGATATTTCCTTCTTGTCTCCTAAATGAGCAAAACTCTAAATTCATAGTTTTTAAACTGTTTAATAAAGGCTTGGAACAAGGAAATTGCCTCAAACTAGTAGGCCACAGATTTTGAAGAGCTGACAGGTAGGTTGAGACTGCCTTCTCAGTTACTTGCCATTGCTATATTTTGAGCAAATAATTGGATAACGCTTTTCTCTTCTCCAAAAAGTCTCAGGATTTTACAGTGATGTTCCCAGTGTCAGCAGTGGCTTCATCAACAGTTACGTAAAATGTGAAGACACCAACCAGGAAGTCCTGTTTCACACTTCAGAAAACTAATGTTAGTAGATGTGTGGGTGTGGAAAAATAAGCTGTGTATTGTAGCAAGGTGTGTAATGGAATGTTTGAAAAAAAAAAAAAAAGATTTCCAGAATATCATTGTCTAGGCAGTGGACAACCTAGTGATTCTGTGAAAAATGAACACTTTTGAGGAAGGTTTCTTTTTTCAATTGTTTCAGGCACAAATTTCTTTTATTCCTAATGTGACTAAATGCCATGGAGATTAAAAATCATTTTATAAGTGGCAGATAATCTAATGTCAATTCCAGTCTTGCTGTTCCTCATAGGCAGAGCTTTTAGAAAGCTAGAAGTGCCAACAATAAATAGAATACTATACCAGGATTCTTTAAATAATAATTCTAAGAGTCAAAGTAAATGACTTAAGTACACTAGAAATGAAATGTTATATTTAACCTTTCAGTGCACACTGGACAAATGAATGAAGAAACACAATAATGAAATTTGTTGTAAGACTATCAAATGAGATACTATCTTAATTAACTTACAAGTGCATGTTTTTGGCATATGATTGTTCCGGTTTGCAGAAAATCTCTTCCTAAACTGTTGGGTGGACAATGATTTTATGTTACTTCCCCCACACTTCAAAAAAGCATTTTCCATAAAATATTTCAGTTGTAGTTAATCAGAGTGGCTTCTATCTCAAAATAGCATCTTACTGAATACTGGCTTTCATTTTCAAAGCAACTTCAAATTTTGACCATAAATACAAATTATTACTTATAATTATGGGTTTGTTTGCTTGTTTGTTTGTTTTTTTGAGAACAATGTGCTGTAGGGAAAGCCACACAGGCAAATTCAAACTTTTGCGGATAGGGATGTTTCATTGTGGTAAGACCAAGGAGACCCGTAAACTACTGAATAACTGAGAAGTTGAGATTGAAAGTTGCCTCACAGGATTAAGACTTGCTAAATCACCTTGGAAAAAGAATCTTTCCGTAACTTGCTTCTTGAAACTTCTTGACAGGATACCAGGTAGGAAAGAAATTCATCTTTAGAGATATATTTGAGATACACTAATGTGACTCCAAAAAACAATGTACAACTTCTACTTTCAGCTCCAATACGCAAAGAACTTTAAAGACATCATTCAATTCCCTACAGGTAGAACAATAAAAGTTGAACAAACTATAAATCAGTAATTTCTGGGACCCATCAGAGAACTGAATTCCCAGGACAAACACTCCCTGAGATCTGGTGAAACAAGTGAACCTGGAGTGATAGTCAAGATCTCCTTACCTGGAGCACAAGCCAATGGAGCCCTCACCTGACAGGGACAATTACAATGTGGCTTTTATGGATTGTTAGAGGCTAAGTATGGACTTAGGTGAAAGTGGGAAACTTCTTGAGGGCTGTAGTCTTTAGGTGATTTGATACTTTCACGATATTTATGTTCAACAACCCCATTAGGTTTTCCTGGTGAAGATGTAAGAAAGATCCCCACATGGCTCTAGGAGAGGGAGAAGAGTAATTCTTGTTAATTATACCACTACAGCACAAGCATTCTCCCTAACAAAAGCCTACTTTTCTAGGGAAGACTTTATCAGAATCTTGCCCCAGAGCCTTGATAAAAGATCATTCCTCCCATGTATTCCCCTCCAGACTTTCTGTCTCACGTAGGAGGGGAAACAACTATAAGAGATATTATGAATGTCAGAGGCCAGAGTCACAGGCCCACTAAAGGACTGAGATAAACTGAAATGTTATAGAAACTTCCTCCTCAACATACTAACATCACATCAATAGGACTCAAATGTAACAACTGTGGATTACAGCTGAAAAAGCTAAAGGACACAGACTCTCTCCAAGGAGGAGTACTAAGGAAGAAGAGTGACAAAAACAAGAACCATCAAGAAACTTAAAGCTTCTGGCATTTAAACTGCAGCAAACAGAAAACAAAGCCCAATTCCTACTTCAATGAACATAAATATTCCCACTAGAGAACTATTTTACCTCAGTCCTATTATCAGATGCAATATGTTTGGTTCCTAACAAAAATCATAAGGCATGCCAAAGACTAGGGAAAAAAGCAAAGAAGAAAGCAAGCAAGCATAGGACCAGACTATGACATAACACAGATGCTGGAATTACCAGACAGACAACTTAAGAATAAATATGATTAATAAGCTAATGGCTTTAATGGATAAAGCAGATAATAAGAAAAAAATAAATGGGTAATGTAAGTTGAGAGGTGGAAATTTTAAGAAAGAATTAAAGGGATATGTTACAAATAAAAATATTGTAATAAAAATGAAGAATATCTTGACGATCTCATTAGTATATTGGATTTGGGAAAGAATCAGTGAATTTGAAAGATACATCAACAAAAACTTTCCAGATTTAAATGAAAAATTAGAAAAGAATATCTAGAACTAAGGGAGAATTTAAAAAGCTGTAATCATAAATCATACACATAAATGAAACAAAAAGAAAGAATAAGTATGAGAAATATTTGAAGCAATATGGCTGTGAAATTTCCAATATGAAGGAAAGTATAAGAAGTTCCAGGAAGCTCAAAGAACCCCAAGCAATATAAATAACAACAATCACTCCCAACCACAAAAAAACAAAAAAACAAAAAACCCTATACTTAGGCATAACATAATCAGACTATAAAAAAAAAAAATCAAAGGTATATTGTATTCAAACTCTAAAAAAGAAAGAAAAAAACGACAAAAAGTTTTTTAAAAAGCCAAAGACATCTGAACAAAAAAGAATCAGCACAAATTTTTCCTAAGAAACAATGCAAGCAAGAAGACAATGGTGTGAAATATTTAAAGCATTGAAAGAAAAAGAAATGAAAAACCTAAAATTCTATGCCAGTGAAATTATGCTTCAAAAGTTAGAAGTAATAAAATATTTTTACACTAAATAAAAAACAAAACAAAATCTGAGGAAATGTATCAACAGCAGACAGAAGGTATAAGAAATATTCAAAGATTTTTTTTCCGGCAGAAGAAAAATGATATAGGTCATAAGTATGGATCTACATGAAGGAAGGAAAAGCAATGAAGAAAGAATAGATGAAAGTTAAATTAAGTATTTAATTTTCCTATTTTAATCGATTTAAAAGATAACTGAAGGTAAGAATTATAGCAGCGCATTACAGTGATTATAACATATGGCTAAGAAAAAGGATGAAAGTATTTATCATAAAGAAAAGGAGGGAGGGATTTGGACTACCTTACTACAAGGTACCTATTACATGTAAAGCTGAGTAGTGTCATTTTAAAGCAGGGGCACCTGGGTGGCGCAGTTGTTAGGCGGCTGCCTTTGGCTCAGGGCGTGATCCTGGCGTTCCGGGATCGAGTCCCACATCAGGCTCCTCCACTAAGAGCCTGCTTCTTCCTCTCCCACTCCCCCTGCTGTGTTCCCTCTCTTGCTGGCTGTCTCTCTGTCACATAAATAAAATCTTTAAAAAAAAATTTAAAAAAAAATAAAGCAGATATAGGCTATTTAAATACCAGGGAAATTGCAATTAAAAAAAAAAAGGAGAAAAGTGTAATTGATATCCTGGGGAACAAAATAAAATGGAATCACATAAAATGCACACTTTAAAAACAGAACACAGAAAAAGGGCCTCTGTCAATGAACTGAATATAATTACAAACCTGGTTGTTATTGATCCTGGTTGTGACAGTATATCAATAACAACTTTAAATGTGATTGGTTTAAATATATTGATAATCACTTTAAATATGATTGGTTTAAATATACCTATGAAAAGACAACAATTGTCAGAATGAATAAAGAAGAAAATAAGACTCAGATTGGTTAAAAGTAAAGAGATAGAGAATATATAAAATGCTAACACTAATTGAAAGAAACTTAGTGTAGCTACTCAGACAAATCTGACTCCAAATCAAAGAAAACCATCAGGAATAAAGCTATAGATTACATAATGATAAGGAAGTCAATCCTCCAAAAAGACGTAATTATTCTAAACGTGTATGCACCTAACAATACGGCATCAAAATGCATGAGGAAAAACTTATAGAAGTGAAAGGACGACAGATGTATCTCGTTTAAAGTTGGAGAGTTTAATATTTCTCATAAATAATGAATAATCTGAGATGGAAAAATCACTAAGGCTACCTTTGACCTGAGCAACACTGTTATCAGATTGATTTAATCGAAATTTTATAGACTATTCCACCTAAAGACAGTACAATACACATTTCTTAGGCTCACATGGAATATTTACTCACATAGAGGTAGGAAAGAAATTTTTATTTCTTTCACTTTCACTTTCACCTAAGTCCATACTTAGGCTCACAAGGAATATATACTCACATAGAACACATTAGGTCTGGGGTACCTGGGTGGCTCAGTTGGTTGACCATCTGCCTTCAGCTCAGGTCATGATCTCAAGGTCCTGGGATCAAGCTCCACGCTGGGCTCCCTGCTCAGCAGGGAGTCTGCTTCTCCCTCTCCTTCTGCCCCTCCCCCTGCTCATGTTCTCTGTCTCTGTCTCTCTCAAATTAATAAAATCTTTTAAAAAAGGATAATTGGGTCATAAAACACTTTAATAAATTTAGAAGAATAGAAATTATAAAAAGTCTGTTCTCAAACAAAATGGGATTAAACAAGAAATCAAAACAGAAAGGTGGCAGATCTCAAAAATTAAGAAAATTAAATATTTCTAAATGGCACAGAATACAAAGAAATGTCAGAAGAAATTTAAAATATTTGAATTAGATTATAATAGAAATACAACTTATCAAATTTGCAGATTTCAGTGAAAGCTGTGTTTAAAGGAAAATTTGTAGCAGGGAAAACATATTAGAGAAGAAAAGGATCTAAAATAAGCAATCTAAAGCTTTCATTTTAGGAAACTACAGAAAGAAGAGAAATATAAGCCTTAAGCAAGATTAGAAAATAAATAACAAAAATTAGAAGGAATTATAGAATGAATAACAGTAAACAGAGGAAAACCAATAAAACCAAAATCTGATCCTTTGACAAGATCAATAAAATTGATAAAACTCTAGCCAAATTAACAAAGGAAAAAAATGAAAATACAAATTACTAATATCAGAAATTAGAGAAATTGGATGGAATCATCACTATTATTGAATAGATAGTAGAATAATAAAATATATTATAAACAAGTTTATACCCACTAATTTGGTAATTTATATAAAATGGACCAATTTCTTGAAAGATGCAAACTGCAAAAACACATAAGGAGAAACAGATAACATAATTAGCCCTGCATCTATTAAAGAAATTGGAACAACAATCAATGATCTTCCAAAACTTAAATCAACAGGTCCAGATGGTTGCACCAGTGAATTCTACTGAACATTCAGGAAAGCAGTGATACCAATTCTCTACAATATCTTTCAATAACAGAAGCAGGATGAATTCTTCCTAATTAGTTATATAATGCCAACATTAGCTTAATACCAAAACCAGATAAATAATATCTCTCATAAACCAGATGCAAAAATTCTTTTTTTTTTTTAAGATTTTATTTTATTTATTTGACAGAGAGAGCGACAGCCAGCGAGAGAGGGAACACAAGCAGGGGAAGAGGGAGAGGAAGAAGCAGGCTCCCAGTGGAGCAGGGAGCCTGATGCGGGGCTTGATCCCAGGACTCTGGGATCATGCCCTGGGCCAAAGGCAGATGCTTAACGACTGAGCCACCCAGGAGCCGCCAGATGCAAAAATTCTTAACAAAGTATTAGCTAATCTATCCCAGCAATGTATAAAATTAACATCACATCTAATGGGATTTAATATATGGTGGGAGAAGACACAAATGTCCTATGCAAAAGAATTCCAAATAATGCATGTAAATACTCTGCCCTCAAGAAAATGGATTAACATCACTAACCATCAGAAAAATGCAAATCAAAACCTCAATGAAGATGTCACCTCCTACCTGTCACAATGGCTATTATCAAAAAGACATAACAAACATTGGTGAAGATACGGAGAAAAGAGAGCCTTTATGCACTGTTAGTAGGAATGTATATTGGTACAGCCAATATGGAAAACACTATGGCTCTTCCTCAAAAAAAATAAACAACCGTATAATCCAGCAATTTCACTTCTAGATATTTATCCAAATTAAATAAAAACACTAATCCAGGGGCGCCTGAGTGGCGCAGTCGTTAAGCGTCTGCCTTCGGCTCAGGGCGTGATCCTGGCGTTCTGGGATCGAGTCCCACATCAGGCTTCTCTGTTGAGAGCCTGCTTCTTCCTCTCCCACTCCCCCTGCTTGTGTTCCCTCTCTTGCTGGCTGTCTCTCTCTGTCAAATTAATAAATAAAATCTTTAAAAAAACACTAATCCAAAGAGACAATGCACCCTTATATTTATTGTAGCATTATACACAAGAGCCAAACTATGGAAACACTAAATAGGCATCGGTAAATGAATAAACAAGATATCGTAAGTGTGTATACATATGTAAATATACATTATATATAAATGTATATGTAAATATACATTTATACGTACATATACATTCATATATACATAAATGTATATATAAATAAATATAAATATATATAAATATATATATGCACATAAATTTATATATAAATATATATAAACTATATTAAATATAAATAATACATATAATATATAAATATATTATAAACTATAAATATTTTATAAATATATAAAATATAAATAAATAAATGTATATATAAATAAATATATATAAGTAAATGTATTTATATATAAATGTATATGTATGTATAAATTTATATATAAATGTATATTTACATATAAATATATATTTACATACACATAAACACATACACACTATATATATATGTATACACATACACACAATGGGATATGTATATACACATACACAACTGTGTATATACAAATATACACAATGTTTATATACACAAAACATACACACACACACACACACACACACACACACACACACACAACGGAATATTACTCGGCCATAAAAAAGAACGAAGTCTTGCCAATTGCAACAATGTCAGTGAGCCATAGAAAAATGGATGAAATAGGTGAAGGGCATTAAGAGGTACAATCATCCAGTTATAAGATAAATAAGACATGGAATGTAATGTACAGCATAGGGAATATAGCCAAATAATGTAACAACTTTACAGTGACAGATGGTAACTAGACTTACAGTGGTGGCCATTTTGAAATGTGTATAAATGCAAAAATTCTTAACAAAGTATTAGCTAATCTATCCCAGCAATGTATAAAATTAACATCACATCTAATCACCATGTTGTACCTCTGAAACTAATACAATATTGTATGTCAATTAATCTTCCATAAAAAAGTAAAGAAGTTTCAATAAAAAAGTAAAGAACTTGTTCATAACCATTAGGAAAGATGGGACAGACCACTCAATGTAAAAGGGTTTTTGAAACAAAAATTCAGTTCATTGTAGAAAAATAAAGGTATATTTGTTGCAAAAAAGAGAGAGAGAGAGAATAAAATGGACTATAATTTCCTCCTATCCCGTAAGTGTGGACTATTCATAGTGACTTTCATCCAAAGAGTACAGTGTGCAAAGGGGTAGGGTTACTTTACAGTGTAGAGAACTGACAAACACCATCTCAATCCAGGTGATCAAATAGACAACAGCGGTAAGTCATATTGATAGTCTGGAGCCTTGAAGTGATGTGCTGAGAAAGACAATGTAACTGTGTGGTACCACGAGTCGATTTGTCAGTTTAATCATGAGAAAAACATGGGGCAAATCCTGAGAGACGTTCTAGAAAATACCTAGTTGGGCTCAGAAGCATCGAGATTATCCCAACAAATTCCTAGAGAATGCCACAACCAATAGGAGCCTAAGAAGATATTAGTACCAAATGTAATGTATTATGCTAGATTTGATCTCAGAAAAGAAAAATAACATTAGGGAAAAATGAGAAAATCTAAATCGTTAACTCTAGTTAATAATAGTGTATCAAGGGGTGCTTGGGTGGCTCGGTCATTAAGGGTGTGCCTTTGGCTCAGGTCATGATCTCAGGGCCCTGGGATCGAGCCCTGCATCAGGCTCCCTGGGAGTCTGCCGCTCCCCCTGCTTGTACTCTCTCTCTCTGTCAAATAAATAAATAAAAGATCTTTAAAAAAAATAATAGTGTATCGATATTGGTTTATTAATTGTAACAGATGTTAACAGCAGGGGGATATGGATGTGGAGTACATGGAAGTTCTCTGCTCTAGATGGAATATAATTCTGGAAAGCAAAACTGTCCTGAAATGTTAAAGTTTATTTTTTAAAAATGGCAGATTCTGGGACAAAAATATAATTAAGTCCAATGCAGTGTAGCTTATTTCCTCATTCATCCCAGGGACTTTTGCAGCATTCCTTTGGGATAGACATTTTGGAACAGATTAAATAGGATTCTAATAGAATTATAGTCTTTAAGGGAAAAAATTATATACTTTTTCTCCCACCTACTGATTCAGCCAGATGACTGATGATGCAGAACGGAAAAGCAGTTATTACAAAATCAACAGCAGGAGTACAGGACATACCAGCAAATGACCAAAGATGTTTAATGAGGTCACCTCCAATCAAAGATGAAATGATGGATGTAAACATGTTGAGAAAGACTATGGTCCTTAACAAAACTGAAGCACACATTAGTAATCCAATATGTAGTGTCTGAGAGTCAACTTAGATTTACTCTGTTGTTACTGTTATTGTGATGCTATTACATCGCTGGCTGATAGGGCCTGAAAAAATACAGAGGCAGACAGAAGATTAACGTTAATAGACAAAATATAGTACAACAAAACCAACAGAGTAATACAGGCAATACACAGCAAAGGCAAATCCCCCCCTTTTTCTTATTAAAGGCTATTTCAATTACCAAAAATAAAATGTCATAAACCTTGAGGAATTCAAAGAAAAAATAATTCATGCTCAACTTAGTGTCAGTGGTACCCCTTTTAGGGTCTCTTATGTATTGCAGAGAGAAATCAGGAGCTGTATTTCCCCAAATGTAGTTCTGGGGTCAGGTCAACCACTGTGAAACACTTGTCGCAGAGTTAGAAGCTGGAAGGGGAAATAAATCTCTGAGGCAGGTGAAAGCATATCTTGCACAAAAGCTGAGCCTTGAGACTCACATATGCTGCTTCTCAGCCAGCAGCTGAGAATGGATGTTTAAGAGGTCTTGTCAAAAATGCTGAGATCGACCACCACTTCAGAGACAGGTCAGGAAAATGGCCTGCTTGAACAGCTAACAATATCCTGATGAGACTGATGACATTTACTGAGGCTTCCGTGTGAGTGCCTGTGAATCAACTATTTTACAGAATTTCTTCGTGGCGTTCTTCACCTAACCCTCCAACAATGGTTGGATTAAAATGGCCCGGATTAAGCCATTCCTCCTCAGAAATCCCAGAGTAGCTGTTGTTTTCCTAAGTGAAACATGACTTTTCAACGAAATGGATAATACCAAGATACACACTTAAAGGATGTAAAGTTATAAAATCACTGTTCCAGGATTTGAGAGAAATGTATTCTGTGGAATGCCAACTGATTTGTGGCCTTTTACTATCTTAGAATCAGAACGATAAATGATAAATTTAATATTTCTAGGCCCCCATTTTTTCAACTCTCAAGTAACACTAGACGCTGGCCAGAAACCTTGCTGGTTGTCACTCTACAAGTCCAGAATATTAAGATTAACTACGTTAGAGAGCAGATGATGAAGATGAATGTTCCAGTTAGAAATATTGTTGGTGCAGGGAATTTAACAGAATGGATAATTTGTTTTGACATAATAAATCACCTCCATCTTCTAATATAACTATTTCTTTAGTAAAATATGATTATACAATATAATGGATAGAGTCTTTCCAAATCTCAAGTCCTTTGTACTTTTCATATATATGATGAATTCCAATGATTTCATACCTTTCATACATTGGCAGCAAACACTTAAGCTGACCTTTCAAGATAAGAAATAATTAATCAAAAGTCCATCTTAATTTTATACCTTGATGCTACTAAACCGTAGAAAGCATAACACTCTATTATATTTGGTCACATTGCAAATACAAGGTCCTATCCAAGGGCTTCCTGTGTCTGCTGTAACAAATGACGACAAATTGGGGGACGTAAAACAACACACCTGTGACCTCTGGGGACTCTAAGGGAGAACCTGTTTGCCTCTCCCACCTTCTAGAGCCAGCAGGGCAGCAGTATACTTCAGCTGTCACATCGTCTTTTTCTGTTGTCAAATCTCCTTCTGTTTCTCTCCAACAAGGTCACTTTTGATTACACTGAGGACCTACTAGGATAATCCAGGTGAATCTTCCTATTGCAAGATCTTTAACAATCACATCTACAAAGTTAGTTTTGCCATATAACATTCACAGGTCCCAATGACTTGGACTGGGATATTTTCAGGAGCCATTATTCATCATAATGCAACACTCTTAAACTTATAATCACATACTGCTTAGTACTTCTATTTCTACAGCTAAACTTTCAGTCTTCCTACAGCAAACAATAAAAAAGTATAGCAAAAAAAAAAAAAGCCAATAAGTAGATAGAACGACAAACTTAAAAACTAAAACTGTTCAATTAACCCAAATAATAGCAGAAAAGAAAGAAACAAAGAAATACAGGACAGAGAGAATAAACAGAAAATATGTAGGAAAAATAGATATATTTGAAGCATAACAATTAAATTATACATAAATGGTTGTACATTCCAATTAAAGGGAAGACAGAAATTGTCAGAATAGTTTAAAAAACCTAATATACAACTACGTGCTTCCAAGTGATGCTTTTTAAATATGAAGACATGAAAAGGTTAAAAATAAAAAGACAAGATATAGCATGCAAAATCTAAACTCAAAAAGCTGAGGTTGAGTCATTAGCATCAGACAGGTTAGACTCCAGGACAAGTAGTATTACCAGAGGTAAAGAGGGTCACTTCCTAAAGATAAAATGGTCAATGGAATATTCATAAATATGTACTAAAAAACAGAGTTACGAAGTGCATGAAAACAAAATTGACAGCACTAAAGTTAAAAAGGAAAAACCTACAATCCCGGTGGAGCATTTAACATCCATTTCTTAGGAACTGATAAGGCAAAAATATAAAAATATAATGATGAAAAATATGAAAGTATAATGAAAATAGAATGATAAAATTTGAACAACATGATCAACTAAATTAATCTAATTATTATTTCTAGAACACTACACAGCTAAATAAATGTCAGGTCATAAAACAAACTAAACAAATTATTTAAAGTATCGAAATCATACAGAATATCCACTACGATCCCAACCAAACTGAATTAGAAATCATAAACTGCCCAGTTATCTCCCCAAATATTTGGAAAATAAGCACTGTACTCCTAAACAGCCTATTGGTAAATACTAAATCACAAGAGAAAATAGAAAATATTTCCAACTAAATGAGAATTAAAGTACAATATATCGAAAATATCAGGGGGAGTCTGGATGGTGTAGTCAGTTAAGGATCCAACTCTTGGTTTCGGCTTAGTTCCCGATCTTGTGGTCCTGACATAGAGCTCCCTCCACTGGGCTCTGCACTCAGTGGGGAATCTGCTTAAGATTCTTTCTCTCCCTCCCCCCACTCACATGGTCTCTCTCAAATAAATTAATCTTTTAAAAAAATCGGGGAATGAGACTAAATCTATATAGAGGGAAATGTGTAGCTTTAAACATTAGTATTATAAATGAGGAAAAATTTAAAATCTATGAGCTAAGTTTTCAACTTAAAAAGCCAGAAGAGTAAATTAAAGAAGCTAGAAGACTATATATTTTTTTAAGATTTTATTTATTTATTTGAGAGAGAGAGAGAGCACAAGCACGGGGAGCGGCAGGCAGAGGGAGAGGGAGAAGAAGGTTCTCCGTTTAGCAGAGAGCCCAATGTGGGGCTTGATCCCAGGACGCTGGGATTATGACCTGAGCCCAAGGCAGATGCTTAACCAGCTGAGCTACCCAGGCGACCTGCTAGAAGACTGAATTTAGGAAGATGTAGGTACAAACTGAAGTTCAATTATTTAGAAGAGAGAAAATGAAATAGCAAAAATAAATGAAATAGAAAACAAAAAAAGCAGTGAAGAAGTTACTTCTTTAAGATGATAAATAGAAATGATAGGAATATAGCAAGACTGAGGAAGAAAAAATAATTTGATATCAGATATTAAAGATGGATCATTACTACATATTCTATAAATACTGAATGTTTAATAATAAATATTATGAATAAGGTTATGGCAATATTTAGGAAATCAGAAGAAATGGACAATTCATTGAAAAGCACAACTTTCCAAAACTATTAGAAGAGGAAACAGAAACTTTGAATATGCCTCTATCTTTTGTCAATGGTCATAATTAAAAATATTCCTATAAGAAAGCTCAGTCAGCTTTACCAGTAAATCGTTTCAAGTATTTAAACAAATTTTTGATTAACTAGAACAAAATACTCCTAACTCATTTAATCATTTTGTCAAACCTTCCAAAGATGTTGCTAAGAAGAAAATTATAGATCAATATCCTTCATGGATTTAAATGCAAATGCAAAAATTTTCAAAAAATATTAGCAAATTGAATCTGGTAATACATAAAAAATTAATACAACTTGACTACACAGATTAAACCCAGGAATGAAAAGTTGGCTTATCATTTGAAAATTAATCGATCTAAATCACCATATTTAAAAAAAACAGCAAAATAAGCGCATCATCCCCATAAACAAAGAAAAAGCACTTGCCAAAATTAAATATGAAGGATAAAGCCTTTCAGCAAACCAGGAGTGGAAGAGGACTTTCTCACCATTAATAGTGAAATACTGAATGCTTTTCTCCCCTAAAAAAGTCTCTACTGTCACCTCGGAATGCTCCTTGAGGACCTTGCCTGTGCAAATATACAATGAAAAGGAAGATGATTCATAAAGATTAAAAAAGAAATGCAACTGTTTATGTGCAGATGACATGACCGTTCACACTGGAAGGAATAAACAATAATAATAACAAAGAACCTAAAAATAAGGGAATACAGTTGACAGGAGGATGTAAGGTCAACAAAAAGTATTTTAAATATAAAAGCTAAAACTAAAAATCATCTAGAATAAAAGCCAGTACATTATATTCAAAAGCATGGGTCAGTAAAAATTTCTTAGATCAAAAATTGAACTTTTCTAAAAGGAAAAAAAATTAATTGGACATCATTAATGTTAAAAATACTTTGCCCATAAAGGTAACTCATTAAAAAAAAAAGAAAGAAAGAAAGAAAGAAAGAAAGAAAGAAAGAAAGAAAGAAAGAAAGAAAGAAAGTGAAAAGCAGTAACTGCAAAGAAAATACTCCTAATACATATTTCTAGTAAAGAATGTTTTTTCAATTTTTATTCATCAAGAAAATGGAAGCTAAAGCCACAATGAGACACTATGTCACACCCTCCGGGATACCTAAAATAAAAAGACAACATCAATATTACCTTAGGATGTGTAGCACTTGGGACTCTAACATATTATTAGTGGGTGTGTAAAATGATTTAAGCACTTTAAAATGCTGCTGGTCAGCTATGAAGTAATAATACGCCCACTCATATCCCAGTGATTTCACTTATATGAATTTACCCAAAAGAAATGAAAATTTTTCTCTACAAAAATATGTATACAATTGTTACATCCAATCAAAAAATCTAGGGAAAAGAAACTAAAACTTTCACAATTTAATGAATAAAGCAAGCATGATCATTAATTTTATGAAAAAATATCAACAAAAAGGTATGATTAATTCATAAAACAAGTGAATCAACATCAAAAGCATAATGTTGAATAAAAGAAGCCGAACACAAAAGAGTACATGCTGTATTTTTCCATTTGTTCAATGAAACTATAAATTGATTAAGTTAATCTATGGAGATAAGAATCAGAACAGCAGTTGTTTCTTTTTCTTTTTTTTTTAAATATTTTATTTATTTATTCGACAGAGAGAGAGACAGCCAGCGAGAGAGGGAACACAAGCAGGGGGAGTGGGAGAGGAAGAAGCAGGCTCCCAGCAGAGGAGCCTGATGTGGGGCTCGATCCCATAAGGCCGGGATCACGCCCTGAGCCAAAGGCAGACGCTTAAGAACTGCGCCACCCAGGTGCCCCAGAACAGCAGTTGTTTCTGTGTATGTGTGTCAGAGCGGGTTTGACTCAAAAATAATATAAAGAACTTTCTGGGATGATCGAAATGCTCTAAATCCTGATTTGGATTTAGTTACATGAAGAAATGGATATTTAAAACTTATTGAACTCCATATAGTACATATTATTTTATGAAAATTTTATTTCAATTAACAAGATTTTGGAGGAAAAATAACTGGCAAAAAATGAATTGAACACTTACCATATAACCTAGCAATTCCATTTTTTGGAAGTTTCCCATGTATATTGGAAACATGTTGACACAAAATCTCTGCACAATAGTTTATAGCAATTTATCTATAATCACTAAAATCTGGAACAACTCAAATATCCTTAAACAGATGAATGGATAAACACACGGGATAACATCCATATAAATAAAAGCTACTCAGCAATAAAGAAAAAAAAAAAACTATTGATTCATACAACAATGTGAGTAACTGTTAAATGTACTTCATTAAGTGAAAGATGCCAGCTCCCAGAGGCTACATATTATATGATTTAATTTATATGACATTCTGGAATAAGCTAAACAACAGGGATAGAAAATAGATCAATGGTTGTCAAGGGGAGAGTATAAAAAGAGGTTGTCTACAAAGGGGCAGCAGGCAGAAACATTTGGAGATAATAGAATTGATCAATATAGTACTATGTAGTAGATACATGACTAGGCATTTGTCAAAACCCACAGAGTGATTTTTCCTGTATACTGATTTAAAATCAAAACAAAAGCATGACATCAGGGGTTCCAGAATGGAATGCAGATGGTATAAGAATGAATTTAATCATATCATAAATAAATGAGATAGCTACATTGAAGAGAGTAAAGGAGCCGATCTATGAACTTGAAGGGATTTACAGAGCAGAAAACTTGGTGAATATCACCTTCTCCAATAATCAAGGATAACATCACCAATAGAAAGTCATGATGATATCACGTTCCCCTCGATAAGACAGGATGAAAAAGACAATTCACCTCTGTGATATTCTTCCCCAAAATTTATACCCCCAGTTGAATGATGAGAAAAACCTAAAAATAACCAAACCTGTGGGACATTCTACAAAATTCTTCAAAATTCCTGAACAGTATCTTCAGTTTCCAAGTCACAAAAGACAGAGAAAGACTGAGAAACCATCACAGATTGGAGCTAAGAAATCATGAAAACTGAACATGATGGGGTACTGTGGACCGAATCATGGAACAGAAAAAAAAATTAGTGGAAAAATTAAATCCAGTTACAGTCTTTAGTTTCATTAACAATAATATACCAATGCTAATCTCTTCATGTTGGCAAATGTGCCATGGTTATTATAAATGTTTATATTAGGAGAAATGGAATGAAAAGTATACAGAAATTCACTCTACTATCTTTGGCACTCCCATGTAAATCTGAATTTTCCTGAAAATTAAAAGTTGAAACATAAATTAAAAATCTTGAGTCTTTGTAAATGTTTCAGAAATGTGGAAAAACTATGGGGATTATAGGTTCTTCAAAAGGTATAGTGAGTTATCTTGGAAAGGAAGGTGGACTTGGTACATACGTTAGAAATGAGAGTTCAATTTAAAAAATGTAACTTTCTTTCTCTATATATATATTATATATATTTTATATATAATTACAGATTGATCCCCTGCTATTTACCTACATTCTCACTTCCATTCATTGTTAGATCACTTTATAAAATGTTTTACAGCTTTATTGAGATATAGTTGGTATAAAATAAACTACGCATAATTAACGTGCACAATTTGTTAAGTTGTTTTTTTTTTTAACTTACTATGGGCCTGGGAAAAATGCTAAAAACATTACACTGGATGAGCTCTAAGATTTAAGATTTTTAAGCTTTGATATATGTATAATAAACACATGGAATTATTATCAAAAGGAAGAAAGTGAACAAATTCATCATCTCTGATCATTTTTTCATCGTATTTCTTGGTAATGTTTTAGCTCATGGTTTTCCCTTTGCCTACAACACTCAAATCCTCCTGATTTTGATCGGCTGGATCTTAAACCTTGAAGTCTTCACTTAGAGTTCCCTCATTCAAAATGCCTTCCTTAACTAATCTCATACCACACAGCCTGATGTCTGTATACCTACTTTCATTTAACTTACTACATTTCATTATATCCATGTCTATGTGGCAATCTTCCCCAAATTAGTTATACCAAGAGTGGAAGGAATTTGTTTCACCACTGTATCCATAAATTTTAATACAGATCAGCTGCTAAATACACATCCATCAAATTATATAATTCCATGGTTTGTACCCTTTGCAGAAACACAATCTATGCTCTGTTAAAATATCTTATTTTAGATGGTATTATCTGACAAATAAAACTACACACTTGTTATGATTCAAGAGGACTATGAAATAACATGGTTATCTTTTTTAATTAAAAGCCAATGGTGTGTGTATTTAATTATTTTGGTTAATCAAAACAGAACATTCTTAAAAACGTGAATGTGTTTATGAGTTCAGTGCTTCTACTATTCCAAAACTTTCATTATTTAATAAAATTACTGACTTCCAAATATAGTTGGTGTGTTTAATTTATTTTGTTTGTTATCTATGATTGCTTTATAATATAATTATATGTTCTCCATCAGTGATTAAGAACTATACATATGAATTTATATGAGATTAGATACTGTATTTTGGTACATCTCATGATCATAATGATCATAAATAGACAATTACAGCTATTAAAGCCCCTGGTTATTTGGTAATTAATATACCCTAGGCACTCTGCTAAGTACTTTGTATATAGCATCTCAACAAATTTTTACGAAAAATCAATAAATTAGGCTTATCTCTTAAGTATATAATTTTTTAAATGTTGGAATATCAATATTACTCCTGTTTATCAGTAAGTAACTGAGACTCAAAAGAAAGATGGGGGTAGAAATGGTTAAATGGTCTTTTAACCTATGGAATAAATTAAGTCACCTTCACTCCATCCAACACACTTCAAGTAAACATCTCTACTTATTGTCACACCTAATCGGCACAGGGCCCCAGACAATTTAGGTTGTATCATATAATAACATAGTTCTAAAACAGTATCTTACATTTTTATAGCCCTTTACAATTTTCAATATGCTTTAGCAAACATTACCACTTCCCAACTCAGAGGTAATTAGGGCAGATTTTTGTCTCGACTGTGCAGTTATGGAATCAGAAGTCCAGGGACTTGAGATGATTAGTCATGGTCATAAGACAACCCACTCCTTCTGACTAGTAGACAGTGAGTCTTCTTCCGGCCTTCCTGTTTCTTTAGAAAACAGTACATTTGTTCTAGCCTCATGGCATTTACACTTAACATTTCCTCTGCTAGAAATCCTTTTATTTGACATATTTTCAGGACACACTTCCCTTCCTCATTGTGAATTAGGTCTTTATAACTCCCTCCTTCCAAAATACCTATTCATATTTTATCAGCCCCTAGAATTTTACTCCTCACAGAATTTTTCCTTTTTCCATAGGACTTTTCACCTGCCTTCTCTGTATTGCTTTATGGTCTGCATAGCATAATAGAATATAACAGAACCCTATAGTCTAGAACATTACCTAGTAAAATATGTTTGAGAAAAATTGGCAATTACAGTACTAAATGATTTTCTTCTGATTTACTGACCATTATATATAGGTTTATTTTTAGTTGAAGGGATGAGTATATCCTGAATGTTTACTGTATTTTACATCATTGTGGTATATTTGATTAATCATACCAAAACTCTTTGATTGTTAAAATAAGCTAGTAATTTATACATTAATTGATTCACAATTTCAGGGTGATGAGAAACTATTGGCTGCTGTTGTCATTAAGAAATGCTATCATATTTAATGTTGTTTCTTAAACCTAAAAAATAAATAGTGCTTCTGTTTACTCTTTATCTATTAAGTTAATTATATCTATTAAATTTTGAATTCCCTAAAATCTCTTAAGTATATAATTTTTAAAATGTTGGAATATCAATATGTTAATCTTGAAGTTAGATCATAATACTAATATCAACATAAGCATAATCTAACATTTTATTAATTTTGTTTATGTGTTAAATAGTTGATGGACTTTGATTGAGCTGTGCTTTGCTTACAAGTTACTAAGTGACAATCAAATATTAGATATTTCTCTCCAGAATTATGCACCTTGATAATTCCTTACTAATTTTTTTAAAGATTTTATTTACTTATTTGTCAGAGAGAGAGAGCAAAAGCAGGGGGAGCATCAGGCAGAGAGAGATGCAGACTCCCAGCTAAGCAATGAGCAAGGACCCCAATATGGGACTCGATCCAGGGCCCTGGGATCATGACCTGAGCCGAAGACAGACCCTTAACGACTGAGCCACCCAGGCATCCCAAGTCCTTACTAATTTTGAGGAAAACTGTATTTAGATATGTTATATATATATTATATTTTTAATTTAGAGAGCATGCACATGCATGAGTGGCAGTGGGGAAGGGCAGAGGGAGAAAGAATCTTAAGTAGGCTCCATGCTCCGTATGGAGCTTCATGTGGGGCTCCATCTCAGGACCTTGAGATCATGACCTAAGCCGAAATCATGTGCTTATTAACCAACTAGAGCCATCCAGGCACCCTTAGCTATTTTATATTGTAATAATTTTAGATTAAAAACATCATTAGAATATCCTTTTGGTATTTCAACTAGAAGTAAATTATACACAGCCCACTGAAAAATAACTATACTACGGCACTATATCAACTGTTTGTGACAAATTAATACCACCATTAAATCTTTTGATGGATCAGGCTGAAAAAAGCATTTAAGAGTTTTATTTGGTATATTTTTTTAACAATTCTTAATTTTATAACTTTTTATAGTTTCAAAAGACAAATCCAATAGAGCAAAAGTATTCTTTGTAATCAGAAGTAAAAGATTTTAGAAAATGTAGTTTGTCAGAACACACAGAGTATCTTTAGAATTTCCATGTTATGCTTATTTGTACTTTCTTATTTACCTACTTTACTAAACGGCAAAGTTTTAATATGGAAACTAACTCACAATTCACTTGTTTCATATAAAAACTGATTACTTGGGAATAGAACAGAGGTAATAAAATTTACTTAGCTGGAAATTCTGAGAAAATAAATGCTAATTTTATTTCTTTTTTTACTTCTTTTGGCCTAGAAAATAAACAATTTGGGCTGGGGCTTCAGTTTTATTATTTGCACACAGACAGTGACTAAAGTTAGGTTCAGATTTGTCCAGTATAGTTCACTTTATGATCACTGCCTTGGTTTGTTTGTTTCCCATATTCCTTTTCTCTTCCAAATTCTCCCCGTAATGACAACAAATTCTATGGTAATCCTCTACTTAGAGAAAGTGATACTGCCGCAGGATGTTAATTTGTGTAAGTGATCTCAATTTGTTTAATAACTAAAGGAATTAAATGATTTGTTCATACATACATATCTTTTATCTGTTATTTATTTACAAATTAAATATTGTGCAATACACATGCACAACTATAATCAATGTATTTCATTTTTTTCATGTTTTAAGTACGGCAATGTAAATACAGTCAAGATCATATATGCAGATTTGAGTTATTTTAACATATAGTAAATTTTAATCTACTTTTCTCTTCTACACTTTTAATTGTCATAAAATATACATAGAAGGGCACCTGAATGGCTTAGTCAGTTGGGCGTCTGCCTTCAGCTTGGGTCATGATCCCAGGGTCCTGGGATCAAGCCCCCAGGAGTCTGCTTCTCCCTCTCCCTCTGCCTGCCGCTCCCACTGCTTGTGCTCTCGCTCTCCCTCTCTCAAATAAATAAATAAAATCTTTTTTTTTTAAAGATATACATAGTAAAATTTACCATCTTAGCCACTTTCAGTTGTATGGTTCAGGAATGTTAAGTATATTCACATTGTTATGCTTAATTTTTTTTAAAGATTATTTATTTATTTATTTGACAAAGAGAGACAGCCAGCGAGAGAGGGAACACAAGCAGCGGAAGTGGGAGAGGAAGAAGCAGGCTCCCAGCGGAGGAGCCCGATGTGGGGCTCGATCCCAGCACGCCGGGATCACGCCCTGAGCCGAAGGCAGACGCCCAACGACTGCACTACCCAGGTGCCCGTTATGCTTAATTTATATTTAAAGAATATATCAATAATGAATCATCAATAAACCCTGAAAATTAAAACTAAACAAATTCTATGTAAAATTACAAAATAAGTAAAAGATCTGTTTAAGTCCCAAATTTCTACTTCCTGGAAGAGAGACAGATGAAAAGCAGCCTCACCTGATTACATTTCATGTTCCCAGATCTACCTCTCAGACAGGCTGGTTCCTTGTTTCCTGTCCTTTAACTCAGGGAGATCTCTAAACACTGAAGTACATCATGACTATGGCAAATCTGTCCCACTATTCCTAAGTGGTTCTGTGAGTCTCCATTCTTTGTAACCAAAGAGCTTTGACTGTAACAAAGAACACGGAGTCAAAGAACCTCAGGTTATAAAGTTTCTGCACTTTCTCATGCTAATAAGAAACAGAAAAACAAAAACTTTGTAAAACAAATGCTAAATGTTTAACATGTATCTCATGCTGCACAGGAAATTTCGTATTATGCTAAAATTACCAAAAATGTTATCAAATTATCTCTTAGAACACTTTTTTCATAAAACCATGAACGTATTTAATTGCACATGTATTAAATATGTATTTTTAATAATCACGGTATTGACTCATAAATTTCCATTTCTATTACCAAATGTATAACATAAAAGACCTCATATTCATAAATTTGTTATTTTTTACTATAAGAGAATAATATTTAATTCAAGGAACGAAAATTTGCTTTATAACATCTTTGGTTTATGGAGTGAATTCTATTTCTTCCTATCAAACTAACAAAATATCCCTTGTTAACAATACTTTATTATAATTTTTTTAAAATAACTGGAAAACCAAAAAGGGCAGTAGGGTTGAGGAGTAAAATCCACTTTCCACAGGTTATTCTGAATGATTAAATAGAAAGTTTAAAGCTTAATATGTAGAGTAAAAGTGGGTGTGAAATGGCTCCTCTGCTTATTTTATACCATATGAGAAAATTATATTTTAAAACTAAATTAAAATAGTAGCTTAAATTAAATGTTCATGGTCCAGTATGTTCAAGGTAGCTATCAACCTTAAAGTTATAAAATATCTTTTTAAAGGACAAAAGATATCTAACTGAATTTTGTATCTGTATTAGAGAAATTTAGAGTAACAAAAGTATATTTGATTTTACAAGGGACTGTCACATATATGTAATTTTCACTGGTAAGTGAGGTAGCCAGGTAAGCATTAAAATCCCCAAAGGAGTATCAAGGCACAGAAAGATTAAAGCATGTTCTAAGGCCGTAATAAGAGGCAGTGCATATACTACCAATGATCTTAATGTCCATCTGGGACTTCATCTTCTGCACCAGTTTCTATAAGGCCCAAAGACTGTTAATTCCACTTTAATGGTGAGGGGGAAATTGAGCAGAGGAAGTATTTTCCTAAAAACCTAATTCTGTGTGGGTGGGTGGGTGTGTCTGCACATGTGCGTGTGTGTGTGTGTGTGTGTGTGTGTGTGTTTCATGTGCAAATACTAGTATTCTGTGTTGATAGAGCAGATTTTTTTTAAAGGTTTTTAATTAATTTGTCAAAGAGAGAGAGAGAGCACAAGAAGGGGTAGCAGCAGGCAGAGGGAGAAGCAGGCTCCCTGTTGAACAAGGATCCCGATGAGGGACTCAATCCCAGGACCCTGGGATCATGACCCCAGCCGAAGGCAGATGGTTAACCGACTGAGCCACCCAGGTGCCTCGATAGAGCAGATATTTGATGGGAGTTTTACAAGTGTGAAGATAATTTACAAGACATACGTTATATATTCTGATTGAAATGTTGTTGATGTACTATTTTTTAGAGACTTTTTCTAGAAATTATACTTGCGTTGGGATCCCAGTCCAGTTTCTGTACCATAGAATATATAAGGAATACATAACAAGGCAAGATAGTGCACTGGAATCATAGATGATTAAGTTAGCATATTACAAAAAGATAAAATTTCTTTGCATAAGGCATCAGGAGAAATAAGGGTGAATTAGGTATCTCTAGTACCTAAAAATAATTTCAGCATATGGCTGATACTCAATAAACAATTTTTAAACAATAAAAACACAAAACTTCTAAGAATAACCAGGTAACTATTTTGTTTGATCCTCTGTGTTGGGAAAAAATTTAAAAATTGAACTGGAAAAGAAAAGAAAACTCATCTCAATAGATTCCTAGTACCCTTACAAGATTTACAGAAACCATTTCCTGAAACACTTCATTTATTTTTGTTTCTTTTCTATCTTCATAGATTAAGCAATATATATCTACATTGCATTGAGATAATCAAGTGCTTTTTTAAATTCTTTATTAGTCAGTGAGATTTATTACTCATCTTAGTTTTATTTCTAAATTTTAAATTCTATGCTATCTAAACAAACTGACATTTGTGAATTATGTAATATAATCTCACTTATAATAATGAGTAAGACATTTTCAGTGATTTAGTACAGACAGTATTTTCCAAGGAAAAGAGGGACAATAGAGTAGATTGGTTATAATCTGCCATCACCATCACCATCACTCACAAATATATGTGTTATGGACCTATTTGCACATGATGTTTTGCTGGGCACTTCTTCAAATACCATATTCAGTGAATAAATCAGCAGCTGGATGACAACAGTCTTCCCGAAACAATCAAACTTTAAAACAATATTGAAATATATGGTTATGCAAGAAAAATGCTTGCCTTAAAAATGCAGGATATTATGGGAAGTCAATGTAGATATTCAAGATTAAGCTCAATATAAAAGCATGCACTATATTTTGAAAGTGATACTTATCAGAGAGCTCTTCCTCTTCTGAAATGCTTTTGCATTTACTAGAAACAAATCAGAGCAGGAGGGGAAATTTTTCAAAATATTCCATTCAATGAACTCTTATTTATATAGAACTTTGAATTTGGCAAAAGAGTTCAATACAAATCTTTCAAGTTACATGTCCTGTTTTAAAACTGTAGGATTTATTTCCAATTTCTCCTCAAACAAGTCCCTTCTTTGCTATCTCCACTATATATTTCAGTGTGTCAAAGATCAAAACTCAAAATTGAAAGGAAATAATATGAGTTTGTCATGGCACTAAATTACCAGCCCCAATTCTATTTTCCCTAGTACTAATGGGGAAAATGTGGCTAAGTACATAATAATTTTTCCCCTTCTAGAGGTACAAACTTTTTGTCTAGCTAGCTATAAATCAGTCCCAGACTTCATCAGACCCTTTTAAAATGCTTCTCCTTATTTTCTTACCCAGATTCCATTACTATTCATATTTCACAGGCTCATGATTTTTATTCTGAGAATTTGTGAAAAACTAGATTATACAATTGAAAAACAAGCCATTTCAGCTGTTATTCTTGATCAAATTTTTACTCCACAAATATTAATCATTCAAAATCATGACACATACTTTCTAAAATAGTGTCAGACTGATGTGGGTTTGTCATCAAGGTAATCATATGTAATAATCTTCCAGATCAAAGAGACTTTATTCTTTCCTCTACAATTTTTCAATCCTTCACTGGCTACGAAAGTTTGAAAGCTGACATCTAGGCATCCCCAGTTTCCAAGATTACCTGCACACACTTAATGCAAATAGAGTGACTCTCACTTCCCCCTTATTTATATAAAGATTCAAAAAGATATCCTTCCTTGTTATAATGATGGTGAGTGTGGCTGACACCATCTGTCTCTAACCAGCAAAAACGTTTCTTCTTTCTTCCTTCCTTACCAGGAGACCACTCCTTAGCTTCTTTTTCACCCAGATTTTCGTACAGAGAGACAGAAATGGAAGAGGAGTGATTTTTTTTCTGATTAAAAGAGAGGTGTGAGAAGATCTTCCTCACTATTTGCTTTGAGTGTTTATTCAGTAAAGAGAAACAAAATGGCTGGAGTTGCTGCACCATCTTGTGACCATCTGGGATGTGAAGCCATCTAAAATCGGAAACATTAACATAAAACATACAAGATACACCTGATATAAGCTAACAAACTAATGTTATTCCAAATAAAATAAAGATAATTAAGGCAAATGCTAAATTTTGTCTTTTTTCCCTAGAATTAGTTATGTGTGAACTCTGTGAAAATAATTCTTTCCACAAATTCAAGTAAGAGAATTATTTGAACCAAATTATAACATTACGGCCGAGACTCCATTTCCCTTAATATTATATAGATATAAATGTGAAATCATTCTTCTCACAACCTAAGTAATAATTTAATCACTTGATAAATTTCATGGATGTGGTTTTCTTTTGTGCCGTAACATAACGTAGTTATATAACTCAGAATAAAACTTTCTCCAAAAGACAGTAGTAGCATTAATTACTTTTGACAACAACCATATAGCATCTTATATGAATTAAGTTTAGCTCAGAGTAAACTATGACATTAATTTCATATCACTGAATGTTGATTTCATACCACTTTTTGAAATAATTCCTCCTTTCTGTGTATTTCTGACTACATATTAATAATTAGATAACTTGAGGTATAGAAAACTTATTGTCTGCCACTACCCCATGCCTTCTGAAAGCTCAGAATCTAAACCTAAAATATATTGAAACAATTACAGATATAATTAAATTAACCAAAATTAATACATAGCATGCCTACCAAAAGGTAGGTTCTTCATTATTGAAGAACATTTTGAAAAAAAGAAATAGCACCAAGCTTCCTGTTATTATTTTAGGAAATAATTATGGTGTAACCACTTAACATGTTCCTTTACTTTACCCATTTTTCTTATGACCATTTTCAAATTACAGGAAAGTTGCCACTGTGACTAGGGTTAACCTGTTTAACTGTATCAAGATAAACCACATGGATTTTAAAAGGAAACTCATTTCACTGCGTTGAGAGATCAGTCTGATGTTCTCGCTAAGACATTTGGACAGATGATTATAGCTGTTCAGTCAATGCATGAGTCCCATCTCTGCCAAGACTTCCTCCCTCTAGTCATGGATTAGTGACCTTTGGGCAGCTGCCTAAGCAAGAGGGAAAAGATGCATGTGTCTCCGTCTGAAATCCTCTGTAGTAATTCTAATTGACTGCAGTGATATCTACTGGTGACTGTGGAGAAAGCTGACAGCTGCAGGCCCTGTTGTGGCAGCCAAAAAGCCACTCTCGTGGAGATCTTAGATGAGTATATTAAGTACTTTACTAGCTCAGCTGGTGAAGTTACTTTAGCTCACTTGGCATGAGCACTGGCCTGAGAATAGTAAATCAGCTCTTAAAAGTATCTTCTTGTCATCTGAATTGTAAATGTTCAGTGAGCTAATACTAATCCTCTTTTATAAATAGAACTGACCCTTTAGTGCTTTAGTGTCATCAAGAAAGTTCTTCCTTTCATTTTGCTAACTTTACTTTTTCCTTTGCTTAACCCCATTTGCCCTTCTACACACAGTAAGCGGAAATCTTCGAAGAGCTCAAGATTAGATATCATAAAAGAGGGCCACAGGTGAACCTCTATTAGTGTGCTGGCCTTACACAGTAAAATGCTGTCAGGAGCTAAACTTGAAATTGTAGAGAAGAGTAGGGGGGGGAAATTCACTGTCAGAAAACTTAGAGCACATGAAACGTACTGTTAGGTACCCCACAGGGTGCTACTGTTTTTCAGTAACCTGTATCGTCAACCTTTCCCCCAAATTATCTGAAGTTGTTCATGAGACTCTATCTTAGATGGTTTAAGGGAATATGGAAGTTCATTATTTTCAATATACTATAATTCATCACTGGTAATAAACTGTTCCACTAGACTCCAATGATTTAGTCCTTCTTTAGGCTTGATTGAACCTGTTTACACATTTCCTCTAACAATACATAAAATACTCCCCCAAACACCAACATCAACGTCTACAAAGAAATCTGAAGACTCTAAAGTCCTGTTTTTAACATAAACAAATAATTGCAGGAGGCACAAAACTTCAACTTTTCCAGCAAAGAAAGCATACAATTAACAGAGAAGCTAAGTGAATTTTTTTCCTTCTTGAAATACTTGACAGATGGGCTGTGTTTTATTTCCTTTTATATACCCCCTGCCTTGAACATAGGACAGCAGAAATGGTAGATGCTTAATAATTCATTGACAAATAAAAAAGTGAATAAATGCTATTTATGAGTAGTAACACATTCTTGTCATTTCTGAACCTAATTGGAAAGTAAAATTGGCAAAATCAAATTCAGATGGTGTAGTGAGATCTACAAAAATAAAATAATTTATCTGTCCTTCTAGGATGCCCTTATAAGTGAATTTAATTGCTTGTTTTACCTAATTAGAAAACCTCTAAATATCCCAAAGATTATTAAGTTTCCCTCATTCATCACATTTTAATATTATCAAAGTATTATAAATTACATGGTTTAAGCATTTTACTAACAGAGTTCTGTTTAGGATGAGTAATATTTTCTCATTAAAACTTTCCATGTAATTTTTCCAAAAAAAACCCATGAATCCTATTTTTCAAATATAGATCTTGTTATCTGGCTTAATTTAAAATTAATATCCTTATAATACTGTCTTTCTATAGGAAAAGCAGAGCAAGTCACTTTCTACACTGATACAGGTTTACAAAAGGATAAATAAAATTCCTTCAGTTATATAATTGTATAAAGCAACACCCTAAGGAGGCAAGCTGGCCTTTAAAATGGGTTTTAGTTTTGTGTCCCAAAATCAGTGCCACAAAGGTTTTCATTATTGCTCATTTTAAAATATGCTCACTTTAAATATTTTAAACACTTATTGAAAATGCTCATTTAATTTGCCAAGGTCTAGTGCCCTTAGAAACACCTTTCCCTGCAGATGCTGAAGATGACAAATAGTATGATTAGGATAAAAATAAGAAACAGTGGCTGCAAGGTAGAGAGGGCTATTCGGTCTGTTCTCGGAAGTTCAAATTCCCAAGATGCCATCCATATGTCCCAGGCCATTCATAATGAAAAAGCAAACAAACAAGAAATGTCTACAGATCATAACGAGGCATGTTTAAAAACTATTTGGTTGGGATCCAGAACTGCTGAATTGCTTAATTACTTAAATTTAACTCTCTAGAATGATTTCTTATTATATTGGCTTATAATGACACGAAAATAGAAATTAAAATGCAGAAAAGCACTCAGGCAATAAAGTGAATAAAATGCAATTGAATAATATGTATGGACAACTCATGTGCCTTTTAGAATTATGGCTGCAACTTGGATCTCATTTATTCTGTTATTTGCTTAGTGTTGTAATTAACAACAAAAGTTCACAATAGAAAGGTCACATGAGAATTTTATTAACTCTACAGTCCCCGCCCATTTATTTTCCAAATATAATAATCATCTGTAGTTCATCTAAACGTGTGTGTTATTTTTCTTAAAGGCAACATGGTATATGGTTATTTATACTTTCAATTTTCTTATCAGAAAGATCCAGTTTGAATCTAGAGTTCTACCAGTTCAATTGTTAAAGCCTCTGAATCTGTTACCCACCTAAGATACAGATAATAGTAGCCCTCAATAGCAACTGCTCAGTAACATACCTTTAATATTGAGCACTTGTATAATATTTTACATTAACAAATGCATTGAAATTAGTAACAAAAGTAATAATAGAGTTATACTTATTTCATTTGAAGACTTGTCTTATTTTTAATAAATAAAATCACTGCTGCTAATGTTAAGGTCTACAGAGCATTTCATCAATCCTTCATTTAATCATTTAGAAAAGTTATGGTTGAAAATATTATAAAAAGAAAAAGTTTTATGGTGTCAAAGTTGAATAACCTAAGAAACTCAGGTTTCCACCAATCACAATTAACATACAGAGAACTCTAGAACACAGATCATTTACCATCCTTTTGGAACAATTCCTCACAATGTGTCACTATTTACCTTTATTCTGCCGGAGGGGAGGAGGATGGGTTGTGTGTAAAGTAATTTTGGGAAACAACATTACCCTATGTTTCCCACTTAAAGTTTCACCATGCATTTATCAATAGAAAAGCTTGAAGAAGTTCTGCAGTAAAAAACCTATTTTCATCACAAAATACCTTTTAGTGGTATACGCCCACATGGATGCTGCTTTACAGACACAAAAGAAGTAGAAACACAAGATTAAGAACAATGGAAACAAAAGCTCTTATAGAATTAATATCTAGAGAACACTAAATTTATTTCAAGAAAAATATAGCAGCTTATTTGACTGAGTTCCAACTTTCATAGGTACATTAGAATGATTATATCAGCTCAAATGGAAAAAAATCAGAGTAATCATATCATTGACTATATTGAATAGATACTTTAAGGACATAATGACACACAATTTCAAATTATGAAGAAACAAAGATTGTTTTTAAAAAAAAAAAAGACACCTTTGAATGCATCAGGCTGTTGTGGCATAAATCCAATTTTAAAAGGCCCTACAAATTGGAAGCTGGCCTTTAAAATGGGTTTTAGTTTTGTGTCCCAAAATCAGTGCCACAAAGGTTTTCATTATTGCTCATTTTAAAATATGCTCATTTTAAATATTTTAAAGAAATCTAATGCTATCTCCAGATAGATCATGTCAGAATTGAGTTAAATTGTAGGAGATCTAGGGAGTGTTGGAGAATTGCTTGGTGGTATGGAGAAACTCCCCCCCCCCATAACACTGGAAACCTGTCAGAATAGTTTAGTAAAGCTTATTCTTTTGGATACTTTATTTTTAAATATTTTATTTATTTATTTGAGAGAGATGGTGAGAGAGGTCATGAGCAGGGGCAGGGGAGAGGGAGAAGCAGGCTCTCCACTGAGCAGGGAGCCTGATGCAGGGCTTGATATAGGTTAGTCCTATGTGTTCACTTTGTATACAGTTCCACTTGTTAAATTATAAGAGAAAATACTGTACACTGAGATTATGGTTATGTTTGAATGTGAAAAACAATTACTTGGAAAGAGGAAATCTGACAGGGAAGGATCCCAACCTGAGAAGACAGCAAAGAGTAGTAAGACTGGGGCACCTGGGTGGCTCAGTCAGTTTAGCATCCGACTCTTAATTTTCGCTCAGGTCATGATCTCAGGGTCGTGCGATCGAGCCCCTCGTGGGACTCTGCACTCAGTGTGGAATCTGCTGGGGATCCTCTCTCCCTCTCCCTCTGCCTCTCCCCACCTTTCTAAATAAAATATTTGAAAAGCAAAATAAAAACAAAAGGGTAGTAAGATGACCCAAAAAGCAAGCAGGTAAACATATCACAACCTAATAGTACTGAAATTCAAGGGATCTGGCAAAATAATTTACTACCTACGACACAGCCAACAGCAGGGGCATCAGCACAGTAGTCAGGTTTCCCTGAGTCTGCGTGCCAGGGGAGACAAAATGGGCCCAGATGGAGACTACATAAAGGTGTGTTCTGCCACAGCAGAGGAGTCTAGGTTCAGGGGCTCAACACTTTTGTCACGAGCAGAAAATAAGCCAATCTTCTCTCCCAGAAGTTGCCTCACAGTCACATGTGATTTCCTTGACATACTTAAGCGTCTATGTGACTAACTACTGAAACTGCTCATTATCAGGAAACACCTGGACCTTGCTATTTGATATATTCAGCAAAGATGTGCAAGGACATTCAGGAACCATGGCAGAGTGATTTCCCAACAAGAGCAAACATTATCTGAATCAAATTACTATGAAGGAATTAAATTCTATAACATATCTGTAGCAGATTAAAAAAAATACTGGTTAGTACGATAGTTGGTAATCATATGAGATTAATTTTTAGCCAATAGTTTTAAATTCTTTTCATCCTTAAGGTATCATGCTCTTATTTTTCGATTTTTGGATTTTAGGGGAATGATCCGCCTGTTGAGATATAACCTAATTTACAGGATAATTATAAAGTGCATGCATACCTAAATTGAAATATCGTATTTAAAATTTGCATAACTTGATGAATGAATCACTATAAGAATTCCATATAAGGAAGCTCAAGCTGGGCCTCAACTCAAATAAGTTTAGCTGAAGTTTGGTTATAGCCCAATTATTTCCCAGACAGTATGGAAGGTCAAGCCATTATAAATTAGAATTTTATTATCTATTGGCAAAATGTTATAAATGTCATACTGTGAAAAGGTCCAATATTATGAAAATGCTAATAGTGATATCAAAAGTAAAATCAAATGAAACAATCTTTGCAAACATTTATGTACCAAAAAACGAGAGTTTTTATTTCATCATATCACTAAATTCCCCTTTCACATTCCTAGTCGGGTGAGGGATAGATACATATGCATGTATTTGTGATAAGGTGCAAATACCATATGTGTGTATGCACACAGTGCTGATGCCATGCAGGAGACCACTTAAAACACATCCTGTGGCTGTGATGGAGGGTGCCTCCCCCCCCAGATATGGTGTTACAGCAGCACCCTGTGGAAGCATTCACTGAACAAAGGAAAGAAGGAAAGATGACACTTCAATTGAAGGTACCTTCTGTGAAACATCAATGTTCAACTAGCTGAAATGAAGCACGGGAGAGTGGTAAAGTTGGAAACCGGCTAAACAGGGTCTTTGTCATAAAAGGCCTGGCGGTGATTATGTTCTGGTTTAAAGACTTTATCCATAAAGTCATGGGAGCCACACACACACACACAAAAAAACTCAACCAAACAAACAAAAAAACCCCACAAAACCTGAATTTAGGAATGACATTACATCACACATTTTTTGAAATAAATTTTTATTCATTTGGAAAAGGGGTTTAAGGAAACCTTAAAATCAGTCAATTCAGGAAGGATATAGTGGTAATTATGCAAATGACAAATGACAGGATACCTGTAACTTAGGTGGTAGCGATCAGATGAAGAGCTAGGAGTTGACACTTGAAGAGATGGCATCATGACATTCTTGATGGCCAATTAATTGTTTGTTGAGGAATAAACAGGAGTTCAGGAAGATTACCAACTATAATGTATTTGCTATTATTCACATATAAAGGCATGATCAATGAGATGGACGATTTAGGGAAAAGATCAAGTTGTAGACATCGTCATAGACTAAATTAATGCTGCCCACTGTTCACTCTTTCTCTCTATATTAGAGTTATGGATTCCTACTCATTGTTGTACCACTGGCCCCAAACAAGGAATGTAAAACCAATTTTACTGACCTTAAGCATAGTCCAGTGACCATTCTGGTGAAGGAAATGTCAGCAGACATGATTTTACCATGACCTCATTCAGGTAAAATTTTAAATGTTACTGTGTAATACAGCTTGGGCTCTTGCATTTCTACCCTCTGCCATGAGAACACCCGGGTAGTGGTTCCAGAATCAGAAGTCATGCAAAATCCAGTCAAGCTTAGCAGACATGCAATTGATCTATGGGCCTCATATAATATAAACAAGAAATGTTAATTATAATCCAGTGTGAAAATGGGGGTGTTATCACAAAACCTAACTAATATGCAAATAATATATAGTTCAGTTTAACATGTCAGGTTTGAGTTACTTACTGAGAAATCTAAGAAGAAATGTCCAGTAGGAAGTTATTCAGGTACAGAAGTACATAAAATAAGAGGCAGGGGATGAAGATAAAAAGAGAAAAATGTACCTCTCAAAGTGTCCTGGCAATAGTAAAGAGGATTATTAAATGAGTACCTTTTTCTTGACACTAGATAAGAAGTCATCTGTAGCACCTCTATCCAAAGATGAAGGTGTCATAGACAGCCCCAAATTTGTTACCAAAGTAAAAACCTTTTTGGATCCAAGGAAAACAAGAGCAAGGATGCATGCAGTTGAGATGTTTTATATGAGTAGGCCTGTGTTCAGTGATTTAGCATTGTGCAATAATGACTTTTGGAAATCCTATTTTATATCATTATACTCACAGTCTCTAGAAATATTAGAACCGTGACATTGTTGGTTTTTTTTTTAATTTTGAAGAGTAATCTAATAGCGCCATCAGAAAAGTAGTTGAATCAGTTTTATTAATGACATAAAGTATTAAGATGTTGGATATCTAAGACATACTGACTTTCATTTTATTTCAAACTACTGCAGTCTTAAGCATCAGGTGAATGAACGCAGCCCTCCAAAACTTTCCTATGTGAGTTCACAACATTAAAGTGTTGCAGTGTCTCATTATTAAGCAAGTTAAGTTCTTACGTTATCAGTAATGTGGATTAATTTTATCTCTTCCCAATCCTTTCACCGTCTAAGATTAATTCTGCTGTAAGAGAATGAACCATTTATAGAATGAAAACCTTGCCAAAATATAGTTCATCTGGATTCCTGGGTTATTTATGCAAATTATTTCATCCTATTGTAAATAACCAAGTTAATGGGCAATTTCTAGAGGATACATGACCTATCTTTGTTATAAAAGTCACAAGCATGTCTGAACATGTGTTATTTACACCCAAACATTTAAGGAATTAAAAAAAATGAAAATAAAAAGATTTCAAGAGTTTGTTATTCATTAGTACTTTCAGGAAAGAACAATACCTTCTCTACTTCTGGATCTCCAGCAACGAGCCAGTACATAGCATATAAAAAGCATTACAGAAAAGGTGGAAGAATGCCTTCTTCAGTCAAGGCAGGTGAATAATGTGTGCAAGGATGTGTATACAGTACAGAAAGGGTGCTTGAGGATACCTGGCAAAGATTAGATTTAGCCTGTATTATTAATGAGTTGATTAATGAAAATAAGATATTTAGTGTATAATTTTGAGATGTAGACAATTTTTCAGTCTGGCACCAGATACCTGATCAGGAATATGTGCAGCGGTGTGTTCAATACTGTGCAGAAAACAGTAGAGAGATGAGGGAGTATACTTACAAGACATAAACTGGAAATCAGCTCTCAGAAATCCAAACTACAGAGTAAATCACCAAGATGTGATTTCAACTGTTCAGCTGATTTTAATAGTCAATCTGTTTTTAAGCACAGAGGCAAAGAATAATTGTGTTGGAATGTCTCAAAATTAAGAATGATGTGTAGGATCAAACAGAAGAGGATTCTTGCACCGCAGTGCTCTCTCTATATAAACTGTCAAAGAAGTCTGCCTCTCAGAACAAGATATGTTCCCGTAAATGCTGGTGCTAATAAAAAAGGAACAAATCCTCTGCAGTTCTAAACAGTCTTCCAGCGGGATCTGAGGGGGGAAATACCTCTGCAGTTCATTTTCTCCTGGGATTCTGCCTTCGATTCTGCTTAAGAATATGAATATTGTGTAGGCAGATGTTTTATGGGGTTCCTAAATATGACTATTTTTTAAAATAAATTTTAACTTTTAACTTTTAAAATAAAATTTAACTTTTAAATTTATTTAAAACATTAAGCTTTAAACAATTTGTCATAGCAACTTTATGATTATGGATGTTAAAACAAATTGTTACAAGCCACGAGAATGTAAACGTAGCTCCGTTTTACCACCAAATGTTCCATACTTTGTCTTTACTTCAAAGGTGACAAGTAACACAATTTATGAACATAGAAAAAAAAAAGTAGCAGAGAAACAAAATACCTGGTGATAAAATACAGAATTCGGCACACTGTTATATGTCCTGGAACACCAAAAACTACGACTCTTCAGATAAGAGAGGAAGAAAGCTAATTTAAATGTCATATATGTTATTCTACCTAATGATCATAGTAGTTCTTTTAAGATGACATTATTATTTTCAATTTTCAGACAGTGAAACTGAGGCTCAGAATGCTCAAGGATATTGTGCAAAATCATATAAATAGCATGCAAATGAGTTTGATATAAACCTACCCCTGTCTTGTTTTATTCATGCAGCAAGCGTTTATTAATAATTCAAAGTAGGCCAGGACCTGTTCTAAATAAATACAGCTCTAATAAATTTTGGAATTTCCTACTTTATTTTTTTAGGTAAATCATTTAACCTTTTTGAGTGTCAGTTTCTCCATCCATAAAATCCAGATAATTGTATCTCCCATGTACATTTAAAATAATATACATTAAATTGTTTTACAAATTACAAAATGCTATTCAAATACTAGTTTAAAGTAAATAATTGGTTTCATGTTTTTGTATTAACATAGGCAAATATTTGTACCTGCAATGGTGAAGATAAAGAATATAACTTAGGGAAAGCGTTCAACAACTATATCCCATTGTCTTAATTCATTTGGGCTGATAAAACAAAATACCACAGGTTGGGTGACTTCTAAACAACAAAAACTGATTTCTCACAATTCTGGAGGCTGGGAGGTCCAAGATCAAAATGCTGGCAGATTGGGTGTCTTTTGAGAGCCTGCCTTCATGTTTCTAGACAGGATATTTTTACTGTGTCCTCACATGGTGAAAACAACTAAGGATCCTGTGGGGTCTCTTATAAAGGTACTAACTTCAAGTGTGAAAGCTCTACCCTTATAACCTCCTCACTTCTCAAAGGCCCCACCTACTAATATCATCAACAATATGAATATTGGCTAGACACAAAAATTCAGAGCATAATACCAATAAAAATATATAAACATCTCTGTGGGAACAAGACTTGGAGAGAGGAAATGAAGAATAAAATTGTTTGGAAGATACTTTTTGAATTCAGGACAGGATTTTTCAAAGTTAGGTTTAGGAATATGTAATTTTTCTGGAGATCTGGATAGACTTATAACATTAAATAATGAAAAATCTGACGTCACCTTGAGTGTTGCTGGCCTGTTTTTGCAATGATTTGTAAGGGTGGAAGATGAATTTTGGCAGTTTAGAAAAAAAGATTTAAAAGTGGGCAAGTCATTAAGTAACAAGGGAGGATAGTAAGATAAAAACAAGAAAGAAAAAGGAAACAATGACAGAGAAAGAGAGATAAGGAAGAAGGAGAAAGAAGTACAGAAGAGGAGCAAGAAGAGAGTTGTAGCAGAAACAACTGGTGAAGATCTTAGCATCATTTACACTGTGTTGATTTGCGTGTATAGGCAATTGCCTCATACATGAACACTAATATTGTTTGGATAATATATAAAATATAATATTACAAAGGCATTATAAGATAGAATTAATACTGTCCATAATTTAATTGGGTTTAATACAAAGATCAAGAATTAAGATCTCCTAAATCATTATGTTGACTTTTTGGAAGCTTTTTCATTAAAGTTCACATAATGCCTTAAAATCTTACATATATCAAGTCTTAATTTTTCAGAAAATACCTAAATTTGAACATTAACTATGTAGACGATAAATATTACTCTCAAGACCCAAGCCACCAGAATCATTTCTCAAATTTATAGTTCAGACATAAAGTTAAGGAGTTATTGCTCTACTTGAGAATTATTTTGTATCATGGAGCCAAAATTATAAGGCATTCTTCCAGAATTAAAAAAAAACAAACAAACCCATAATTGTTCTTATGGGTAAGGTGGGTAAAAATGAGGGAAGCAAGCATTTAAAGTCAATGAATCCACATATTAATAATTTAGGCTGATTGTAAAGAGGTGGTCTTCGTTTTGCTATTTATATATACCTGAATTCTTAAAGTATTTATTTTATACCATAATCAATTAATTAAACATTAGTGACTAGTTACAAAAAGTAAAAGCATCATAAATTTTAGGGAACCAGAAGGGACATTAGAATTATATATTTCACTGGAATTAAAATTTTTATAGCATCAACACTATTTATTCAGATGATATCTGATATGAAAAACTGATTATATAAAACATAAAATGCTGGGTAAAATAATTTAATATGCTTCCAGATATGTAGGTCTGAAGAAAATTAACAGAGTCCGAGAAACATAATGGAATACGGTTTCAGAAATGTTATTAAGCAATGAAGTTGCCAGATGCCATCAGGGAATAGATAGGGCTTAGGTACTAGATCTCTTTCATATAAATATTAGGAGCTCCTAAAAGGTAGGTAGATGAATTTGAGAATACCACACACAAGAAATTAAAAGGACATTAGAAGCAGTACTACACCAATATATTTGATGATTCAAATAAAAGGAACATTGCCAGGAAAAAAGAGACATTAATGAAACTGACACAAAAAGGGGAAAAAAAGACAATCTAATAGTTATAGATCAAGCACCTGGGTAGCTCACTCAGTTAAGGGTCTGCCTTTGGCTCAGGTCATGATCCCAGGGTCCTGGGATCCAGCCCCCACTGGACTCCCTGCTCAGTGGGGAGTCCACTTCTCCCTCTGCCCCTCCCTTGCTCATGCTCTCTCTCTTGCTCTCTCTCTCAAATAAATAAAATCTTCTCAAAAAATAGTTCTAGATATACTATACATATACATAAAGACACTACATGACTTTAAGGATTACGATAAAGTTACTTCATGAATACTGTGTGATATTCACATAAGTAGAGCCAAGCATATCAGTTGAGCAGAAGAGAGAGCACAGTAGCCCCTCACTTCTGTGGTCACTCAATAACAAACATCCAAACAATTCCATGAAGGAAAGAATATACTTTCAAAAAACGATGCTATAGCAACTGGAAATGCAGAATGGAATGGATTAGCATTGACTCCTATCTTTCAATATTCTAAACTTAATTCAAGATGAAACCTAAATATGAAATTAAACTAAAAGCTTCTAGAGGGAAACACTAGAGAATATAATCATGACCTTGTGTTAGACAAAGATTTCTTAAACAGGCCATGAAAAGTGTAACCACAAAAAAAATGACAAATTGGACTTAATCAAAATTATTAAAAATCTGCTTATTAAGTACACTACTAAGAAGTAAGAAGGTAGGCCACAGAAGGGCAGAAAATACCTGAAATCCAAATATCTGCCAAGGATTTCATATTCAGAATATAGAAACTATACAAATTAATAAGAAAAAGCAAGCAACCGAATTAAAAAACAAGCAAAGGGGGCGCCTGGGTGGCTCAGTCGTTAAGCATCTGCCTTCGGCTTAGGGCGCGTGATCCCGGCGTTATGGGATCGAGCCCCACATCAGGCTTCTCAGCTAGGAGCCTGCTTCTTCCTCTCCCATTCCCCCTGCTTGTGTTCCCTCTCTCGTTGGCTGTCTCTCTCTGTCAAATAAATAAATAAAATCTTTAAAAAAAAAAAAAAACAAGCAAAGGATTTGAAAATTCTCTCCTGAAATAGAATATTCAAATAGACTATAAGCACATGAAAAGTTGTCAAACATCATTATTCCATAGGGAAGCTCAAATTAAATCATGGTCAAAAACAACTAGACACTCCTCCAAACAGGAATTCAAAACTATTTATAATCCCAAATGAAAAATCACAATGAGAGACTGTTAGACACCTATTAGAGATCGAAAATTAAAATGTGTTATCATGCCAACTGCAATATACCCAAAACCTAGGAAAACACAAATGTCCATTACACGGAAAATGGAACAAACTGTGGTGCTAAATTCATACAAAGGAAGATTAAGCAGTAATAAATACCAAATTATGGATAAATGTAGTAACACTTTGCAATAAAAGAAATCTTGTCTTTATTTGGTTGGTTGTTACATACTATAAATATAAAAATACATATATAAATATCAGGCTCTACTTTTAAGATTTTATTTCACTGTGTATGAAATATACTTCAATAAAACACCCAAATGTATATCATGTATATGTGCCTATATTTATCTGTGTGTCTGTGTATGTATATACCTCTTTTTCTATGTATATACATAGAATATAAATACATAGATACATGTATACATGTGCATGTATACAGAAAGATATGTGGTGGGGAGGAACAAAAAAGATAGGAAAGACAATACCAAATTAAAGTGGATATGTATTCATAATAGATAAAAATAAGAAAGTTTCCTACATAATGATAGAAGCTGCAATTCCAAAGGAGGATACAAGAATTCTATTATTTATACATCTAACAATAATTCAAAAAAAAAGAAAAATTTAACAAATTTAAATAGAAAAATAGACAATTCCACAAAGTATAAGATTTGTTAAAATGAGCCAATTAAAGGTATTAAATATGTCAAGATGAACAATTTGTAATAAATAGATTTTAAGAAAACAATACTTCATTCAGTGTGCGTGTGTATTTTTTTCTGTATTCAATTGGAAAATACACCTGTAGTATAGTTCATTTGAGAAAATCAATGAGGTGTGACATAAAGAAAATTTCAGAGATTCTGTATTGCACGTGATGTATTTTCTGAGCACTGTACAACCATGCAATTATGTTGAAAATGATGATGTAAACATTTAAAAATTCCCATCCACGGCCCAAAGAAATAAAACATGTTAATAATATTTAAGAAAACCCAGAGAATGTACCTAAATTTAGACACAGAAGGAAATTTACATAGTATATTTATAATAAATATATATGAGGTTAAAGTTAAAAAAAAGGGAGTTAGAAAACAGAAGAAATATAAATGAAGTAAAAATAAGAACAGACTATGGATAGGAGGGAGTTAAGATGGCAGAATAGCAGGGGGACCCTGGGCTTGTCTCAAACCTCAAACATAGCTAGATCGACACCAAATCATTCTGAACACCTAGAAATCGCCCTGAAGATTAAGAGAACAATCTGCACAACTAGAGGGAGACAACGTGCATGTATGAGGTGTGGAGACATGAACTAGGGGAGAGAAAAGCTGCAGAGCCACAGAGAGGAGGGAGTCCTTGATGCAGAGAGTGGACAGAGAAAGAAAGAGGGGAAGAAAGGGCAGTGGGTCAGGTTCCTGCAAGAAAAACACTCCCCCAAAAGCAGTGACTGGGGAATCAAGAGGAACCGACTATCACAAGTTTTTACAAACAGCGAAGCCCAAATTCGGAGGTTTTAGAAGCCTGCTTCATTTGACAGAATCAAGCAAGGCAGGCGGCGGTGCTCCTGGGGAGGAGGAGGGCGGAGGCCCAGGAGCAGACAGCAGACAGCATGGTGTGGGGATCCTCTGGGTCGAACTGGGAAGAATGTTCGCATTGCTGGAGTACATTTGGAAGAGGGTATACTGCCTCTCCAAGGACAAAGGACCCACCAGGAGCCACTGAATTGCCATTCATAAGCAAAAGACAGAAGTGCACACAGAGGTCAGATAACCTGGTTGCAGCTTTTTGCTGTGCCTCACCAAAGACTCCAAGCACCTGTGGGGCCATGTGACTGTTGTTCTGGGACAAAACCGCACCAGACACTCTAGAGGAGGGGAGGAGGTCTGCACCTTACTGGTTCCTTTAAGATCTGGAGTTTTGAATCCCAGCCACCAGCCAGAGATAAAACACAAGAGAACTGTCGCACAGGGCGTGCCTATGGCCTGGGCTCAGGCAGGTTGAAGGCAAGGATCTGACAAAGGCCTGGGACTCAAGAAGGAACACTGTTTGCTTTTCTGTGAGGGCTTCCTGAACAGAGGCAGGTGCAAGCTCCCTTCCCTGGGGATGAGAGTGTGGGGTAACACCATCTTCCCCGCAAACCCCTAGCATGGTTGGACTTCAGTGAGCAACACAGTGCCCCCAGTGGAAGCTGGAGTCACTTACACCAACCCTCCTCCCCCCAATCCCACCCCAGTGCCCTTCAGGGACATCTTTAATAGGGCAGGTCTGTGAGAACAAATGCAGCAGGCCTCTCCCCCAGAGGACCAGCAAAGGCTCCCAGCATGCAACAAGTCTACTGATCATAGAGTGCTCCAAAGTGTCAGCTTCAGTTCTGCTGGAAATAGAACCAGGCTTTCTTTTTTTTTTTTCCTTTGGAATCAGGCTTATAGTTTTTGTTTCTTTGTTTTTTCCTTTCCTCTTTTTTTGGATCACACTTCTTTTTTTTTTTTTTTTTTAAATCAGGCTTATGTTAAAAAACAAATCAAAGCACACCTTGTTAAAGGTCCAAATACTCCCCACTGCAAGCAAGGAGGAACTCAGCAGAGGGCTAACCTGTGGGAAAGAGCAGCCAAAACACAAGAGCAGAGTGAACACAGCACCACCAGACCCTGTACAGCATATGACCCCCTTTCAATATAACATTACTCTCAGGAGCAGGAAACATAACAAGCTGTTATAACATGCAAAAGACAGAAACCTAGACATAATGACAAGATGGAGGAATTCTCCCAAAAAGAAAGATTTCGAAGAAACCACAGCCAGGGATTTACTCAAGACAGATATAAACAATATAGCTGAAGAAAGAATTTCGAACAACAGTCACAAGAATACTAACTGGGTTTGAAAGAAGCATAGAAGACACCAGAGAAGCCCTGGCTGGAGAGATTAAAGACCTAAAAACCAGTTAGGCTGAAATTAAAAATGCTATAACTGAGATGCAAAACTGGATGTAATCAGAATGAGGATGGCAGAAGCAGAGGAATAAATAGGTAATACAGAAGATAACATGATGGAAAATAATAGAGCTGAAAAGAAGAGGGAAAGAAAACTATTAGATCACTAATATAGATTTAAGAGAACTCAGCGATCCCATAAAGTACAATAATATCCACATCATAGGAGTCCCAGAAAAAGAAGAGTGGGAAAAAGGGGCAGAAGGTTTATTTGAACCAATTATAGCTGAGAACTTCCCTAATCTGGGTAACGAAATAGGCATTCAAGTCCAAAAGGAACAGAGAACTCCACTCAAACTCAACAAAAACAGATCAACACCAAGACATATCATAGTGAAATTTGCAAAATACAAAGATACAGAGAAAATTCTAAAAGCAGCCAGGGACAAAAGTCCTTAACATACAAGGGTAGACACATAAGGTTAAGCAGTGGACCTGTCCATGGGAACTTGGAAGGCCAGAAGAAAGTGGCAGGATATATTCAATGTGCTGAATGGGAAAAATATGCAGACAAGAATACTTTTTCCAGCAAAGTTGTCATTCGGTATAAAAGGAGAGAAAAAGAGTTTCTAAGAGAAGCAAAAACTAAAGGAGTTGGTGAACACTAAACCAGCTCTGCAAGAAATATTGAAGGAGACCCTTTGAGCAGAAAGGAGAGACCAAAAGTAACAAAGACTAGAAAGGAACAGAGACAATATACAGGAACAGCGACTTTACAGATAACATAATGGCACTAAATTCAAATCTATAAATAATTACCCTGAAAGTAAATGTACTAAATGCTGTAATCAAAAGACACAGAGTAACAGAATGGATTAAAACAAAACAAAACAAAACAAGATCCATTGATATGCTGCTTACAAGAGACTCGTTTTAGATGCAGACACCTCCAGACTGAAAGTGAGGGGACTGGAGAACCATTTACCATGCTAATGGACATCAAAAGAAAGCTGGAGTTGCCATAATTATATTGTACAGACTAGATTTTAAACAAGATTACAAACATCTGTAACAAGAAATGAAGAAGGGCACTATATCATAATAAAGGGGTCTATCCAACAAGAGGATCTAACAATTGTAAATATATATGCCCCCAAATTGGGAGCAGCCAAATATATAAATCAACTAATAACAAACTTAAACTCATTGATAATAATACAATAAAAGTAGGAGACCTTAACAACCCACTCACAGATCGGAGAGATCATCTAAGCAGAAGATCAACAATGAAACAATGATCTTGAATGACACACTGGAACAGATGGACTTAACAGGTATATTCAGAACATTCCATCCTAAAACATCAGAATACACATTCTTTTCAAGTGTACATGGAACATTCTCCAGAATAGATCACATACTGGGTCACAAATCAGACCTGACTAGTACAAAAAGATTGATATATACCATGCATATTTTCAGACCACAGTGCCGTGAAACTTGAAGTCAACCACAGAAAAAATTTGGAAAGACCACAAACAGAGGGAGGTTAAATAACATCTTACTAAAGAATGAATGGGTTAACCAGGAAATTAAAGAAGAAAATTTTAAAAAATACATGGAACTGGGGCACCTGGTTGGGTCAGTTTGTTAATAAGCATCTGCCTTTGCCTCAGGTCAAGATCTCAGGGTCCTGAGATTGAGCCACGTGTTGGGCTCCCTACTAAGCAGGGAGGGAGTCTGCTTCTCCCTCTGCCTCTGCTCCTCAACCTGCTTGTTCTCTCATTCTCAAATAAATAAATAAAGTCTTCAAAAATAAATAACATGGAAGCAAATCAAAATGAAACACGACAGTCCAAAACTTCTGGAATGCAGCATAGGTGGTCCTATGAGGGAATTATATAGCAATACAGGCCTTCATCAAGAAGCAAGAAAAGATTCATATGTAAAACCTAACCTTACATTTAAAGGAGTTGGCAAAACAACAGCATATAAAGCCTAAAACCAGCAGAAGGAAGGAAATAATTAAGGTTAGAGCAGAAATAAATGATAAAGAAATTTAAAAAAAAACCACAGTAGAACAGATCAATGAAACTAGGAGTTGGTTCTTTGAAAGAATTGGCAAAATTGATAAATCCCTAGCCAGACTTATCAAAAAGAGAATTGACCCAAATAAATAAAATCATGAATGAAAGAGGAGAGATCACAACCAATACTGCAGAAACACAAGCACTTATAGGAGAATATTATAAGTAATTATATGCCAACAAATCAGGTAATGTAGAAGAAATGGATAAATTCCTAGAAACATATAAACTACCAAAACTAAAACAGGAAGAAATAGAAAATTTGAACAAATGCATAACCAGCAAAGAAACTGAATCAGTAATCAAAAATATCCAACAAAAGTCCAGAACCGGAATGCTTCCCAGGGGAATTCTACCAAACATTCAAAGAAGAGTTACTACCTATTCTTCTGAAACTGTTCCCAAAAAAACAGAAATGTAAGGTGAACTTCCAAACTCATTCTATAAGGCTAGCATTAACTTGATTCCAAAACCAGAGACCGCACTAAAAAGGAGAATTAGAGGCCAAATTCTCTGATGAACATGGATGCAAAAGTTCCCAACAAAATACTAGCAGATCAACTCCTGCTGGAGTACATTAAAGTACATTAAAGGAATTATCCACCATAATCGACTGGGATTTATTCCTGGGCTGTAAGGGTGGTACGATGTCCACGAATCAATCAACATGATACACCATTTTAATTAAAAGAAAGGATAAGAATGTATGATCCACTCAATGGATGCAGAAAAAGCATTTGACAAAATACAGCATCCTTTCTTGATAACAACCCTCAAGAAAGTAGGGATAGAAAGAACATACCTCACTATCAGAAAGGCCATATATGGAATGTCCATAGCTAGTATCATCCTCAATGGGGAAAAATTCAGAGCTTTTCCCCAGAAGTCAGGAATATAACAGGGATGTCCATTCTTACCGCTGTTGTTAAACATAGTACTGGAAGTCCTAGACTCAGCAATCAGACAACAAAAAGAAAGAAAAGGCATCCTAATAGGCAAGGGAAAAGTTAAACTTTCACTCTTCGCAGATGACATGATCCTAGAAAACCCTGAAGATGCCCCTCCCCAAAATTGCTATAACTGATACAGAAATTCAGCAAATTCACAGGATATAAAATCAATGTACAGAAATCTGTTGGATTTCTATACACCAATAATGAAGCAGCAGAAAGAGAAAACAAGAAATCAATCCCATTTACATCCGCACCAAAAACCATACGATACCTAGGAATAAACCTAACCACAGCCGTAGAAGATCTGTACTGTGAAAACTGTAGAACACTTAAAGAAATTGAGGAAGACACAAAGATATGGAAAAACATTCCATGCTCATGGGTTGGAAAACTAAATATTGTTAAAATATACTACCAAAGCACTCTACACATACAATGAAATCCATATCAAAATACCACCAGCATTTTTCACAGAGCTGAAATAAACAATCCTAAAATTTGTATGGAACCAGGCAAGACCCCAAATAGCCAAAGTAATACTGAAAAACCAAAGTGGGAGGCATCATAATCTCTAACTTCATGCTGTATTACAAAGCTGAAATCATCAAGGCAGTGTGGTACTAGCACAAACACACACACATAGATCAATGGAACAGGACAGAAAAACCAGAAATGGACCCACAACTATATGGTCAACTGATCTTTGACAGAGTAGGAAAAACTATCAGTGGAGAAAAGACAAGTCTCTTCAACAAATGGTGTTGGGAAAACTGGACAGCAACATGCAAAAGAATGAAACTGGACAACTTTCCTATATCATACACAAAAATAATTTCAAAATGGATGAAAGACCTAAATGTGAGACAAGAAGAAACCATCAAAATCCTAGAGGAGAACACAGGCCGCAACCTCTCTGACCTCAGCCATAGCAGCTTATTAGACACGTCTCTTGAGGTAAAGAAAACCTATTGGGACTTGATCAAGATAAAAAGCTTTTGCACAGCAAAGGAAACATTCAACAAAGCTAAAAGGCAGCCTATGGAACGGGAGAAGATATTTTCAAATGAAATATCTGATACAGGATTAGTGTCTAAAATCTATATAGAACTTACCAATTTCAACACCCAAAAACCAAATCATCCAGTTAAGAAACAGACAGAAGACTTGAATAGACATTTTTCCAAAGAGGACATCCAAATGGCCAACAGACACATGAAAAGATGCTCAACATCACTCATCATCAGGGAAATACAAATCAAAACCACTATGAGATACCACCTCAGAACCTGTCAGAATTGGCTAAAATTAACACCACAGGAGACACAGTTGTTGCCAAGGTTGAGGTGAAAGGGGAGCTCTCTTGCACTGTTGGTGGAAACGCAAACTGGTGCAGCCACTGTGAAAAACAGTATGGAGGTTCCTCAAAAAGTTAAAAATGGGGATGTCTGGGTGGCTCAGTCAGTTAAGCATCTGCCTTCAGCTCAGGTCGTGATCCTGGGGTCCTGGGATCATCCAGCATTAGGCTCCCTGCTCAGAGGAGAACCTGCTTCTCCTTCTGCCTGCCCCTTCCCCTGCTTGTGCTCTCTCTCTCTCTCTGACAAATAAATAAACAACATCTATTTTTTTTTAAAAAGTTAAAAACAGAACTACCCTATGACCCAGCAATTGCACTACTAGGTATTTACCCAAAGAATACAAAAATACAGATATGAAGGGGTACATGCACTCTGAGCTTTATAGCAGCATTATCAACAATAGCCAAACTATAGAAAAAGCCCAAGTGTCCATCTACTGATGAATGGATAAAGAAAAGGTGGTACACACACACACACACACACACACACACACACACACACACACTGGAATATTACTTGGCCATAAAAAAGAATGAAATCTTGCAATTTGCAATGACTCGGAAGGAGAGTGTACTTGTGATGAGCACAGGGTGTTAATATCACACGGTATGTTAACTAACTGGAATTTAAATAAAAACTTAAAAAAGGAAAAAATGTGGAAATGTAAATAAAGAGCTATATAAATAAAGTTAACTAAAACAAATAAAACAAATTTAACAAATCTATGACAATAATAGAGATCCTAAAGAGAACACAAAAACTATATAAGCTAAAAAAAAATAAGCATCCTACACACACTGCAAATATTTTTTAAAGACATAAAAATCTCTGTTCAAGAAATTTTAAGCAGAAAAAAATATTTTCTCATTCATAACTTGCCAAAACTGACTCAAGAAAAAATAAAAAATTGAAGACCACTAAACAATAAAAAATTGAATCAATAACTTTAATTCTTTTCACACACACAGAAAATGGCCTAAAAAGTTTTTCAAGTAAGTAAATTCAGGGAATCCATCATTTTAATCTGATAATAACATTTAAAAGTAAACCTGTTCTGACTGAATCTGCAGCTTGAGGTTTTGAAACTTACTGGTTGGGCCTGTTGCCTACTCCTCTCCGAGTTACACTCAGAACCAAGTCCTGTGAGTAGATTAGGTCGTTAATGGCGCCTCTGCGTTTATGAGGAATGAAACCACTGAGCAGTGGCCCTGCCTGAAGACATTAAAAGGACATAGTCTGAAAAGCACGATTTGGTCTAACCCTTTCAATTTGTATGAAAGGATACTGAGAACAAAGTAAGTGTTTTTTTCAGGGGGAAAGAGGGCAGAACTGGGTCCTAAATATCAATAATGTCAAATGATTCTGAGTCCAGTGCCTTTTCAAAATTCTGCACCGAAAGTCTTTTGAATTAAGATATCTCAACCTTATTTAATAATTCTCTTTTGCTGAAAGAAAACTGAAACAGCATCTTTATCCCAATAGAGAAAGAAATATGTGATTAACAAATTATAACTCCAGACCCATCCTCAACATCCAACACAGAGAAGAGACATCTCCATTTTTCAGCAAATAAATTGGGAAATTGGATGTTATGATACCACCTACAAACTTCAGACATCAAAAAAATGCATTACTGGAGGGGGAAAAAAAACTGTAAGTGCTTACTACTAGAAACATAGTGTAAAATGACTTTAAAACTAAGTAAATAAGTATTTGTGGGGTATCTCTTTTTTTAATTTAAATTCAATTAGCCAACATATAGTACATCATTAGTTTCAGATGTACAGATGAATTACTGAACAATATATCCTACTCTTTTAAAACAGTTGTGAAGTAGGAACTTTCAGTTAACTCACATAGCAGAAGCCAAGTGGCCAAGGGAGGCTTATGTGACTAAAATGACAGAAAATAAAATACATGAAATTATACCTGTTCATATCTAAATTGGGAACATATCTAAAAAATAATTTTAACAGGAATTCCTTCACATTTTTTTCAGTGTAATTAGTACAGCTATAGCTTAGAGTCAATGATACAATTCTAACTTATGTTAAAAACATTTTATTTAATTATGCTCTCTATACTATAAATAATCCAAGAAATGCAGATCACACTTGCACTTTTTACAGCACTGCTTAAATGTAAAAGAAGGATTTTCATTTATCCATATTTAAATATTCATCTCAATCTCCTGTACGACAAGTAGGCGTAAAAACAAACTACAAATATTATTAAAATTTTATTGTGCATTGTTATTGATGGCTCATATTATGGAAATCATTTTTATATAAAAGTAAATTATTGAAGCATTTCATAAAGAAAAATCATCTTATTTAAAATAGTTGGCATGCTGAAGATGTTTAACAAATCTGCACAGGAACTAAATGAATGAGATTTCTCATTTCAGGTAGTTAAAAATCATGTATACTTACATTCCAATTATAATTTGATAGCTATATTTTAACTTGAAACTATTCTTTACAAATAGGTAAAAATGTTTTGTTTTGTTTTGTTTTTTTTAAAGATTTTATTTTATTTATTTGACAGAGAGAGAGACAGCCAGTGAGAGAGGGAACACAAGCAGGGGGAGTGGGAGAGGAAGAAGCAGGCTCCCAGCACAGCAGGGAGCCTGATGCAGGGCTCAATCCCAGGACCCTGGGATCATGACCTGAGCCAAAGGCAGACGCTTAACGACTGAGCCACTCAGGCGCCCCAATAAAAATGTTTTTAAGTAGTTAACATAATGACTTATAATGCTAATTATTGTATAATGCGTTTAAGTTATGATCTGCTACTTAAATGACAACATACACACACACAGAGAGCTATAAAAGAATAGCCAAACTTTTAGCTTTCCTTTCATTTCAAAGTTTGGTATTCTATTATAATAATAATCAGTATCACAACAAAAACAGCAGCATTTAATGGCACTATTAACTCGAAAACCTAAAACAGCAACTACATTAATTATATTCATTATACTTAATTGAACATAATCATCTAACCTAACAATTCCTTGTACACTAATTAATAAAACAGCATGTCTTCTAGATCAGAAAAATATAAAAATAGTCTTTCTTTTTGAGTAGATCATTTTTGGTAAAATGTGTTGAGCCACAATTTAGTGTATACAGAAGATACTGAATAACACTTATTTTTAATATAATTTTAGTGTTCCTTAATTTCATATTCTTGCTGATAATGACACAGAATATAGTGTCAGGTTTTTTTTCTAATGTGAGCAAATGTTTTCCAATAATCCTGGGATTTTTACTGCTCTTGTCAGCAAGTAATTTGGAGAAGCTGTTACCCTTGATCGTTTTATTCCAACTGCTCTCTCTCATCAAATGCCCTACCCAAACCTTTCACCCTCACTCCACTTAACATGATTTTGCATCCTACCTAAGAAAATATTTTACTGCAACCTTGTTTCTACCAATAAAAAACTATATGTTCATATTATTATATTTTTATACCTCTCTGAATGGAAAAGGTGTTCCTTCTTCTCCAAGATTTCTGTCCCCAGTGACACAAACCTTGACCAGGTTAATAATCACTGCTATTATTATTATATCTCACTAAGACTTTTCTATTCCTTTTGTATCTTCTCTTGCAACCACCAGCTGAAGTTTCCATCTCAAGCTCCCACTCCCTGTTTCTCCTCCCTCCAACTTCCCAACTTCTCCTTTATGAGATCTCTTTCATATTCAGCATCGACTTCACCCACCACCATTTACTTATCCCCTTGATATCTCTCTTCCTTTCCATCATATCATTTCCTTAGTTTTTACATTATATTTCATTCAAATTCATAGATTACAAAGCTGTATCCCACAATTTCCCCAAAGAGTATCTATAATTTTTCTCCCACTATACAAGCCACATACGCTAATGAAAATGATAAAGCAGTTTCCAGGGGGCGCCTGGGTGGTTCAGTGGTTAAGCATCTGCCTTCCACTCGGGGCGTGATCCCGGCGTTCTGGGATCAAGCCCCACATCAGGCTCCTCCACTATGAGCCTGCTTCTCCCTCTCCCACTCCCCCTGCTTGTGTTCCCTTGCTCGCTGGCTGTCTCTCTCTGTCAAATAAATAAATAAAATCTTAAAAAAAAAAAAAAGCAGTTTCCAAATGCCAACTAGCACTAAAACACTATGTAATCCGTCATTTTCAAATCAACTCAATATTTTGTATTAATAATTCCCTTTCATGGAAAAGAATGTTGAGGATCAGAGAATTTAAGTTGTTTAAGTCTTCACAGTTTATAAACTGCAAAGCCATGATGAAAATCTTAGTTTGATTACATATACCTGCTTTTCCTACCAAAATAGGTTGTCTCTCCATATCCACATGTCCTAGATGTTCAATATATATAACTCAAACCCAATTCCAAAAATAATTCCATTCCATCATCTCTATTCCTCCACCTCCATGCTTTCTCTCACACAGGGAATGGTACTACATTTCACACCAATAATTCAAGCCAAAAATCACTGAATTATATAGACTTCTTCATGTATAATCTGTACAGAATTCCTAGGGATTATATTTGTTTATTTTTTTTTCCAAACCAAGTTTTTCTTCTATTGAAAAGACAATGACTGATACTGCTTCATGTTAAGCCCTTACGCTTTTTGGGCAGAAGTAGCCCAAAGACTAGTATCTTTCTTCCTTAGAATCCATCTTCTACATAGGAGTGAAAGTGATTTTTTAAAAAGATTTTACTTATTTATTTGAGAGAGAGAGAGAGACACAGAAGGAGAGGGAGAGGGACAAGCAGACTCCATGCTGAACAGGGATTCCACAACCCTGACATGACCTGAGCCGAAACCAAGAGTCAGAGGCTTAACTGCCTGACCCTCCCAGGCTCCCCTGAAAGTGTTTTTGTTTGTTTGTTTGTGTTTGTTTTTGTTTTTTTATCCTAAGCCAAATCTGGATACCTGTCTGCGTGAAACAATCCATTGTAGTTAGAATCAAAACTAAATTTCTTAAGATAATCTACAAAGGACTCAGTGAAGTGGTCCTTAAACACTTCTCATCTTGCACTCTCTCCCTAGCTCCCTGCCTGCTTATTACTCTCTGCCTAATCCTCTAGGACAACCAGCAGCTTCAGGGCTTTCTACTTGATTGAAGATATTCACTTCATTGCTCTTCTTTTGCCATTTAGCTCACAAATTACATATTTGCCCCACCTAGACTCTTCCTCTAGTCATTTTCTATTAAAATGCCCTAATTTTCTTCAAAGCATTTTTTTAAATAGTGGTTACATATCTGTTTACTTGTTTATTATCTTCTCCCAGTAGAAGGTAAAGTTTATGAGAGCTGGAATCTTATTCAATACTTTGATTTCCTAAAACAGTATTGACAGCAATTCAAATATTTATTGAACATATGATAATACTTTGTCATTCTAAAGCTGAATTTAAAAAAGAATATCCATTTATGATTAGATAATTTAAGGTATTAATTATTTCTAATTTCTACATGATTTTATTGAAATATGCCTTTGACTTCAAAGTCACTAGTCCCTCTGCCATTTCCTTCCCATTTGCCTATTTAATTCATGGTCTTCATTCTAGACATATATTTCCTGACAGATTACCTGACATAGCTTTTAACCTCATCTGGCACAGATATTTTATACTATAAAATAGGGAGTAATGTAGAGCTCTCAAAGCATTTGTTACTTTTGGAATATAAAAAAACTAAGACATACACGGAGCTTTCCGTTTCCAGGAATATGACTGGATGGTTGTTCTGTTTATTATGTTCAACAGAACAGAATAGGTATTAAGGCCACCTCTTCCATTGAAAGATTAATTCAAGAGATGATAAAATACGATTTTCTGTCCCAAGTACAGGAGAAAGCAAAACCCAAAGAATTAAATTACTCTTGAAGTTACTTTTGCCATGAGAGAATTTCCTAACCCCGGGAAATTGATCAAATTTTCCTGCTTAGGCAGCACAACCAAATGCAGGATATGTTCCACATGGGATGAGGAGTGGAGAGATATTCACCGTAAATGTGGGATCCCAAAGTCTACCCCTCGTATAACAATAAACCCCATTAAGCTGCTCCACCACTCATTGCCAGAAGCCTGCCAGGAATCGCCTTACATTCAGCAGATCTGTCACAGGGAGGAGCAAGTTCCACAGAAGCTGTAACCAAAAGGTCTAAACAGCTTATAATCCATTACTTTAGCACATACTACTTCATATTAACTTGATCTTTGTAACTAGTAGGTAAGGTTCATCAAGCAATTGTGGTCACCCCTCACTTGATAGATGGAAAATGGAAAGCAAACTAGGATAAAGTACTTTGCTCAATATCACTGACCTAGCAAAGAGCACAGTTAAAACTACCCAAGGCAGAAATCTTTCTAAGCTATTAAAGTGCCTCCCTGTTCATGTTGCTACACAAAATATCACTTGAAAATTTTGACTGCAAAATTCATAACTCAAAAGGATGTGTTCCTATACTCACTTCAGATTTTATGGAATTAAAATGTCATGATGTGTATGGTGTATGAGTTGTGTGTGAGTATTGACTTCCCTTCAGATTCCTATGGTGATTTTCTGCTACTAAATTCAAATGTTTATATATTTCATAGGCAATATTTACAAGATAAATGTTTCAATTAAGATAGTTGAATAAATAAGAAGTTAAAAACAAAGGACACAATAAGCTCCTTATAGATCTTCCATTTTATAGATTGTATATAATAACATGTAATAGATGTATACATATATATAAATAAATAATTTGCTGTGTTTCTTTAAAATAATAATTTCAAGTATCTCATTCTCTTTTGTCTATTTATTTTTAAGATACAAATCTTGGGGTGCCTGGGTGGCTCTGTTGGTTAAGCATTTGCCTTCAGCTCAGGTCATGATCCCAGGGTCCTGGGATTAAGCCCCACATGAGCCTCTGTACTCAGTGGGGCGTCTGCTTCTCGCTCTCCCCCAGCCCCTCTCCCCACTCCCTCTCATGCTCTCTCTCTCACTCTCTCTCTCAAATAAATAAATAATCTTTAAAAATTAATAAAATAAAATGAAATCTTAAATCTATTTTAAAAGAATCTAGAATATCATGGGACCATTACGGTATGAACATGTTCTTAAAAAGGAAAGAAATAAGATGTTCTCTTAGATACAAAGGCTAAATAATGATACTACTCCTACTAACCAAAGGTATGTCCAAAATGGAAGATAAGTAAAAAGAATTTGGAGTATAATGGAATTAGCAGTGAGAAATAAAACCAGTTACAACAGCTTGCTATTGATATATTAATAATAACAATGCTGGTCCATAATAATGGAGTAGTTTAGATCTAGTAGGAAGTAAAACATAGGAGTAGTGGAAGAGGGGAAATCCCTAACTCTGAATTGTAACTCAACATCATAACCTTACCTGTGTACAAAACATTTCCAGATCAAGTCCTTCCCCCTCTACAACATATTTTATTTGATCTGTCAGTAGCCCCTGATCATCAGAAGTTAAGGAAGGGTCTCATGTTCCAAAATACCTTCCTCCTTCTGTAAAAGACATTTAGGAGCAGGATAGGTAGAACCATAACATCTGAGATATTTTAACTTGATTGTTGAATATCTCTCTCATACAATGACCCCTTTCTACATGGTGGTTGTCTCTCTAATATGTCCTCAAAAAACCATGTGGTAGAAGTCTAATGATTCTAAAAGCACTTCTAATAGATGTTTTCCTATAAAACTATGTGTATTCCTTTGTCATGGGTTTGCCTTTTAGGAAAAATTCACATACTTGACTTGTTTTTCCTCGTGGAAAGATACTAAAGTGCCCCCCTCTTTCATGTTGCTAAACTAAATATCACTTGAAAATTTTGACTGCAAAATTCGTAACTCAAACTTGAAATTCTCGATGTTCACAAACTATCTGATAATATATATTTGATAATAAATACAACCATATACCAAAAGAAATTTATAAAATTAAGTTCAATGATTTATTTGTAAATGCATACTTCTCATTTGCTACATCCCAAGCACTGAGCTTGTTGCCTTAGATATAATTGTGAAAAAGAAAGACAAGATACCTTGAGTAATTCATAGTCGAATAGGGAAGACAGACATTAAGCCTATAGCAGGTGCTTTGATGGGGAAGTCCAAGAGACCAAACAGCAGAAGTTCCTAACTAGGCTAAGACTCCAAGAAATGATTCCTAAAAGGAAATATATAAGTTAAAATCTGAAGAATGAGTAACAGGTACTGAAGAGGGACTGCTAAAAGGAACAGTGTATGGAAAATCTCTAAGCAAAATATCAGCACACTTGGTCCAGTAAATACAAGAAAAGTTTGGTATGTGTGGAGCACAGATTAAAAGGGAAAGAAATCATATGGACAGACAGTCTTAGGCCATGATGCAGGACTTTGCAGACCATGTTAATGTTCTGCAGTTTTATGTTAAGCATAATGAAAAGTCTTTGAATCATTTTGATTCAAGAAGATGAATATGATCAGTTTGCATTTTCAAAGATCGCTTAAGTTTAGTATCCTAAGTTAACTGTTAGTAGATAATATTACAGACATATGACTAGTTATGAAACCACCATAATGGCTAAGACATGGATTCATAAAACTGGAATGGCCTCAGGGCTATTCAGAGCAACAATAAATCCGATTTGGTGGCCAATTGGGGTACAATTGAGAAGGGCAGGATGAAACCAACGCAGACTAAGTATCAGGGGATTAGCTTTGGATGAGAATTGATTCCTCTTCTAAGTAAAAGGTGATGGAAGTGTTGCAGGTGTAAATTTAGGTCTGTTGACAGTAAGTTTAATGAATTTGTTAGACAGTTTGTTTTTTCAGGGAAGGAGAGGGAGGGCAATGTGACAGTTTAGAGGCACAAAGTAATGAGACAATAATGAAGAAAGTTAATTATTTAATATAGCAAACCAAGAAAAGTGTTGTTGACACAAATTAATACTGGATTCTCAGGTAGTGTTAAAGACAAACTATGAGGTTATAGTCATGCTACTCTAACCAGCTGAGAGACTTTTTTCCAGTGGATTAGGTTGTGGTTTTACCGGGCTGGCAGAATAGGAGCAAGGGGCTACAGTGATGGAGCAAGCAATGTGACCAACTGCCTTGTTTTGTTGGGATTGTCCTAGTGTTGGCAATGAAAGTTCTGTGTCCACAGAAACCTCTCGGTCCAAATTAAGCTGTGATGTTTGGTCACCCTCAGTGTTAGAAAAATCTATCATAGCAAGGTGGAGAGTACTAGATAAAATTAGAGACAGGATGGACTTGAGGAAGCAAAGTGGAAGAGGGAAAAAAAGAACTGAGGATTAAAATAAGACAGGAAGTTGTTAAAAAGAAGTTTAGTTGAAAGAGGAATGTCTGAATTTATTCACACACTAGTCCTACACTTGCAGATGCTAAATTCTAGGGTGTAGGTCAACGAAAGCTGTTATGGATGATAAGCTGTTATTGGTGAGAAAGTCAAGAAACTGAGAAGTCATACTGTTAGATGGGTTGACAAGATCATATTTTGATGCTGCAACTTATGGGGCAACATTTTCAGTAAAATAGTAGATACTGTTAGTACATTGGGGTAAAGGTTTTTTATTCCCATGGCATGGGCCTTAAATGGGCAAGGGTTGTTTTTTTTTTTAATTATATAAAATTATAACAGCATGGAATACGCTGAGGAACCAAAGAGAGCATTTACTATACCTTCTGGACAGTACCCAAAGTGTGAAAGAACAAACAAATTCTACCTGGAAGAGAGGCAAAGAAATAATTTCCTAAGGAGAGTGCTAGGTTTTTGTTAAATCAAAATTATGAGAAATGTTGGTTGAAGAGATTGAATAGATAAGAGCCTTCATTAATCCTGAAAAGTGACTTCTAGAGGCAAATAAAAATGCTATCCAACTTGGTAAGCAGACCATGAATTTTTCCTCAACATTTTTACCACAATTACCAGTGGGCACTAAATTTTATCAGGAGGTATATAACCCTCAGACCTCGTTTTCAGTTTTTCAATTTTTCTTAGTGCCTATCCCAGTGAAAATTTTGATCAAGTATATAGAACAATCTGCAGGTGCTATATAAACCATTTAATTATACCCTTGTAAATATAACCTATACTCAGGGTATAAACACTTTCTGTTCTGTTCCTTCTTTAATAAATTAAATAAAATTTGTGATATGCTTATTTTATATCTCTATGAGAGTCATGATTTTATTACCCTCTTAAAATTTCTTTTAACTCTACAGCATGGAAATTTTAAATTAAAAGTTTAATATTCTAATAGACTTCTATGGGTGTGGCTGTTTTTCCATCTTAAACTGCAATAATATGAAAACACAGCTACTAATATCTACCTCATACCACTATAATTACTACTGTGATTAAACAAAGACATACACACACACACACACACACACACACACACACCCCAAAACTGATTTGACCTGCTAAGAAAGAAATAAAAAAAGTGCATGATTCCAATAAAACCTTCTTGTGTTTTTTAAAGAATGTAGTGAGTGAGGTGATTCTATACATCCATCTTTGGCTGTTTGTATTTTATACATAGAAAACCCACCCCGGGCAAACTCTTTTCTGAAGGTGTCACATGAGATGACTGTTAATAGTGAAGACAGCTTAAGGTAACACTCGTGGGATGAGGAAGTTAACTTCACGTATCTTGTTTTGATGCAGCGCCTACTGATTACCTCCCACCCCCAAGCAGATCCCTTTTCCTGCCTCATTTCTTTTCTTACTTGAGAAGTTTATTTTTCTTATTGAACACTTTTTAGTAACAAAAAGCTATACATTTTGTTTTGTTTTTCAAATAAAAATTAAATTCCATGCCAAACCTTATACGAAATAATATGTGAGAAAGCCTGTTTCTATGATAAAGTACCACTAATTATAAAATGCAGGATGCAGATGATGGGATAACTGACAGAACAATGCTAAGGGATACAGGTAAAGCGGGAAACTCAGCTTGATGAACCACAAACAAAGCAGCCTTCTGCCCAGAGATGCAAGCTTCCCTGGCTTTCAAACCTTCACAAATTCTGTCAACTGTGGATAATAAATCCCAACTCTCCCGGTGTAACTGCAACACATTCCTGGGTGTTCACTATAAGGCTGAATGCATCAAAGCTGACTTTTTTCCTTTGCCACCCAGGTTTTAGACTTGCCTGAGGTATCATATTGCTGAAATTAAAAACATAGTATTTATTATGAAAGAATGAGGATATCTTGATCTAATAAGTGCTAGGTATACAATACACTTTAGACCCTACTCTTAGTTAAACAACAAGAAATGCTAAAAAGTTCTGAGGTTTTTTTGAGTTTTTATTTAGTCACTGAATGTAAGATACAAAGGTAAGTCATGATGGTGACATTCCAATTTTAAATACTTTTTCAAGTTTCTACTAAATTAACAGTTTTTAAATTTGCTATATAAAATGTTGAACTTAATAAAAATCTTTTAAATAATTTTTTCCTTTTAAAAAAGAAATCTTTAGGAGTTTGACGTTTTTCTAATCAGCAAACAAATATTCTGACCAAAAAAAAACAGTGAATGTTAAGTTTAATGATGCAATGTATCTAGCTTGTAGCCTTATTATATATTACAGATTATAAAACTCACTTACCACATTTGTCTTACAAGTTTTCAATATTTTTATAAGTGTTAGAATTAGGATTACAAAGAAGTTTTAGAAACAATATTCTATCACAGTCACATTTACTAAAAGCAATTCTTATTCAAAAACCTTTCATGATCTATGTGCAAAACTCTGTGAAAGATACAGGGCAAACCGAGAAGCAAAAGCAGATTAACTCTAGTTTCTGAATATTTGAAGTTTATATTCCAGGAAAGGGAAATATACATCAATAAACAAATCATAATAAGGACAGTAATAAGTGTATATATGAGTTAATAGCTAAGAGTAGTGCTTGTATGGTAGAAATACAGACATTAGAGAACTGAGCATAAGCCATAAATAGGAATTAATGCTGAAAAGTGAGAGCAAACGAATAAAGATAAAAATATAATTAATAAATCTGAAATAATAAAATGTATTAGTTTCCTAAAGCTGCCATAAAGCACCATACAAACGAGGTGTCTTAAAACAGTTCTGGAGTCTGGGAGTCTAAAATCAAGGTACTGACACTCGGGGTTCCTTCTGAGCACTCTTAGAAGCTATCCCATGGTCATCTTCTTTTAAGGACACCAGTCATTGGATTAGAAATCCACCCTACTTCAGTATATCCTAATCTTAAGTAATTACTTCTGCAACAATTCTATTCCCAAATAAGGTCAAATTCTGAAGCGCTGAGTAAGGGTTAGGACTTCAACATACCTTTTTGGGAGAGACAATTCAACCTATATTCTAAGAGCTAATACATATTAAGTAGTAAGAAAACATTTTATATGCTTTAACCATTTTATTCTTACAATATTACTTTGTAATAGTTAGTATTCTAATTTTGATTTCACTGAAGTAATCTTACCAAAGTCAGAGAAGTTAAGTGATGGAGTAAGCCCTCAAACACCAAAGCTAATTTAAAAGTTTGTATTTTTTAACCATTAAGCCATCTAAGCCATTATTTACCACTATGTTATCCTGCCTCCCAAACAGTCTGATTTAATTGGATCTATGTATGGCATATGACTGAGAAAAGAGTTGGGAAAATAAAAGAATGACATATGTGAAATGGATGGAATTCATACTTCACTTGGAGACAATTACAAATAGTGGTTAATATTAAAGAGGCATCCATAGTCAGATCCCTGTTTTGCCAAAAAATGGTAGAACTATGAATCACAGCAATTTTGGGAGATGTTGGAGGAAAGAAATGGGTTAGAGACTCATGTAATAATATGTAAGGATGTACGGGTGCCTGGACTTCGGGACTGGGAGGTAATAGCTTAAAAATGAAGAGGAAAAAAATTTAAAAAAAAATGGAACTTGAATATAATTATATGTGAGGCTAAGAAAGATGAATGATTCAAAGATGACGCTATGATCTCTAACTTGTGTAATTCAAACAATGCTACTGTACCACTAAGACCAAGAAAGAGAAGATAATCACTTTACTAATTTAATCTAATAGATAGAAATTACGTTTTGAGTTAATTTTCCTCATCGTTTTCTGTTGTTTGCTTTGTGTCTATTATTTAAGTTTAGTAGAAGACTATGTCACGTTTTAGATAAAAGCTAGGCTCCAAGGTCTCAAAGGTGTGGATCTCAGGAAATCTGCCACTCACCAGTGAACCTCGCAGCAAAAACACACAGTAGGAAAGGCAAACATAGATGACATTAGATATGTTAACACATCAGACTGGAATATATATCATAGCCGAGTTTGGAAATGGCTTTTAAATTTCTGTGTTATTTTATTAGAGGTCTTATTCTTCGCATATATGCCAACGAACTTAGGATACTGGGTTCTCTTTATAGGGTTTACAGGTTTCCACATTCCATCTCTTTCTTCTCTTTAATTAGTTATCTCTTATCTACTCTTTTCTTTATAGATGTCAAGTTGGTTTGTTACTGGTTTTGCATAAGTCTGCTTAGCAGGCCAATTTCTAAAATGCGAGACACAGCAGAAGTTTGGGCCAGTGATTCAGACTCTCGTGGGTTTTTATTTCTGTTAGTATGTACTGACAACCCATACACGGTTAGGAGATGAACTCTAATTTTCTTTATCATTGCTGGTTGCTAATAAATTTTGTTTCAGTGTTTTGCTGTCATCCTTTGAGAAGGATAGTTTTTGTGATTGCTCATGTAATGAAATAATTAGGATTTTTTCAATAATGCTGGAATTGTATGGGAAGACAGCACATTGTTATCTTTTCATATTTTGAAAGATGAGACTTCAAGATACATGGTAGCAATTTGATATTTTTATACATTGCAAGATTACCCCCATGATAAGTCTAGTTATCATCTGTCACCATACAAATATCAAATCACTATGATGTACATATGAAACTTACAGGGCATTGTATGTCAATTATACTTCAATCAAGTAAAATATGCTGAAAGAAAAAAAAAGACACATGGTAGCCTGAAATAATAAAGCTTTGCATGTTGAAAGTACCTATCTTTCATGGAATTCTTGGTTTCACCATGCAGTTGGTATGCGTCTCCAACTGACTGTTAGGCATTTTTGATTAAGAACAGATTTACCAAATGGCTTATAATAAAGAAAATATTGATAATATTTTGCTGACCACACAGCCTCAAATATCTCTATTAGATTATTTTAAGAAAGTAGAGGGCATTGTAGTCTATTGATTGTCAACCCAGATGCACGTAGATCATTCAGGGGTATTTTTAAAAAATATTGAAGCAAGGAATCTACCTACAAAGATTCTCATTTAATTAAATGTTGATGGACTAGGGACTTGGATTTTAAAACTCATTTTCATATACAGCCAGTATTGCAAACTGGTGGGTTGAAGAATCCAATCTCTGTGTACTAAGTATGTCCTTTTAGATTGATTCCTTTGGCCCTGAGTTCAAAACTAAAGGATCTCCCTGCCTCCAGCAGTATGCTTTAGTTTTTGATAAACAACAGTAATGCTGAACAAAATTGAAATAGCTTATTAACATATCACTGCTGAACTTTGTTTTTTTCTCTTGATGAGCATAACTGGGTTTTTGAAGCTGAAAAAGCCTGCAATTAACCCTAGTATTTACAGCCACTGTGATTTGCCAGCAGAGTCTAACACTTGCTGGGTCAAATGGTGTCTGAAGAAATATTTGTCATTTATTTTCTCTGCTTGATCTCTTTATGTTGAACAAATGTGCCCAACAGAAATAAAATATGATGTGCCATGGCTGATGAATCATGTTACTATGCATTTTATATGTGGCTCATTTTTTGATAAAGTTGTAAAATATTTTTCTCAATTTTAGAGCTTTAGAAATTAAAACTCAAAAGATTTTCTCTGAACATTAATGTATAAAAGCAGTTAACATATATACCTATAGTCCTGAAATTATGCATTTGTTTTTAAATAATAGCATGCTGCTTACTTCAATTTATTTCTAATTTAAGTTTAATTCCTAGAGTTGCATTAAGTGCTATATCAAGGATATATTCCAGAGAATCTTCAATTCCCTGACAGTAATCATGTAAACCAACTGTGAGAAATCTGATTGGTTGACTGTTTTCTTTAGGATGGGTTGATGCTAGCTAGCTATACACAGTCAATTTTATACCATTCTATAGTGCCATTTAAGAAATTCGTAGAAGTAAAACTACTTCCAATGACTTCAGTTTTATTTCAAAAAAAGCAAAAAATATCAGAATTATGAAAATGTTACTTATTTTTGAATATTTATTTGAAAACTTATAATCTGAAATTAAAATGCTGTGCAACTTAATTGTGTCATCCATAGGGTGGTGATGAAATTTATAAGGAAGTTTACTTTGTAATATACTAAAGACCGAAATTTAAATCAGAATGATCAGTATCCTCTTTCAATACTTTCAATGGATAGCTGTTAAAACTTGTTTAGAGATAACATTAAAACTTGTTTTGAAGTCCTAGAAAAATATTAGATGCAAAACATGTAACTCCTTTATCCCACAACTTCAAACCCAGAGTATCCTTCCCATATAAACCTCAAATTGTTAAATTTCAGTGACCAGATATGATCAGATCAGTTGTCCACATTACAGTAAATGAAGTGGTTGTATGATGGGCTTCTCTGAGCTCTACACTGTCAATCATAATATTTTTCAGTTCCTCTAGAAATGTAAACAAGATAATTCAATCAAGTTCTATCTTTTACAATTGTAAACAAAATGCTAAAAAAAGTTAAAGATGTACAAATGTGATCAGCACCTACAGCTACTTAATATTAGAGGTAGGAATAGGAGCCATATATTTCAATTTAAGTTCAAAGTTTTTCCACCTTGCCAACTATCCTATTTGCAAAGGAATTCTCACTTGAACTGTACATTTAGTCCACTGTTTTGTAATGCCTGATTCATTTATCTATATATTTTAACATATATGCCCTTTATATTTAGATCTAATTTTAAGTTACTACCACTGAAAGTTCTTGTTTTATAATTATGCTATGCTTGGTAAGGTATAATAATATAAAAATAATTAATAATATATTTTGGATTCTTTAATTTAGTATCCCCCATTGACCTTTTCTTCCAACTCAGTAATATAAATAAGTAATAAATATGTAACATATTTATATTTTTAAGTATAAATAATATAAAATGATTTTGGTAACATTGTCTAGAATATGAGGTTGATAAAAAAATTAATTATCCTTATTTTAGATATTGTGCTGAAGCTCAGATTAAAATTTAGACATGGCAAGGGGATTGCTTTTATTATTGTTGAAATTACCTACAAACATTTTTATATGATTGAGCAACAGTATTTTCTAGAATGGTATGGTCATGCTGTAGCCCTGTTCAGCCATTTGAAATGTGAACAGTCTGACCTGAGATATGCTTTAAGTGTAAAATGCACAGTGGTTTTTGAAGACCTAGCTTGAAAAAATAATGCAAATGTCATTAATTTTCATTTAGATTTTGTGTTGAAATTCTAATATGTATGATATATTGGTTTAAATAAGACACATTCTTAAAACTATTTTCAGGTGTTTCTACGTTTTTAATGTGACTGATATAAAATTACATTTTGTTGTTCACATTACATTCTGTTGGACGGCACTATTCTACAGCAGTGGTAAAGTACCTGATAAGCATCAATAACATTAATAGATATCTTATAAAGGAAATCCTTATAGAATTTTATACATTTGTGTTCAACTTTTGGTTCAATGTTAGTTATATTAAGTCTATAATCTGGCTGGGTTTTAGGTTTTAAGTGTAATCAGTAACTCCTACTTAACTTAGTATGTGCCTAAAATTTATTAGAGAGGATGTCAGTCTTAATTTTCTGTCACTGTGAAATAGTCAGAAGGTTAGATACAATTCAGTGATAACAAGGATTGTTAGGTTTTTTTTTTTTTAATTCTGTAGGATATAATTAGTACATCATATTTAAGATCTCACTTAAAATTTTTAATGCTATAAGTACCAGTCTTTAGAATTTAGTTTGTTTCTGTATTTGGTTTGCTCTGTTAATTCAACTAAAAATGAGAGCAGATCCATTTATTGAGATTCTATTCTGTTTCAGACATTACATACTTGAGAAATGTTACCTTATTTAAACTTTGAAATAATCCTATGATACCAACATGATCATATCCTGAGTGTTCTCTCACAAATGGTCTTCACTATTAATTCAGCTGTTTTCAGTCTATCCTAGAAAGAATTAAAATGCAACATTTTTTTAATTTGGGTCCCTTTAGTAAACAAACACCAGAGGGAATAGGGCTTATATTTTGGTTGCTGAATACTGTAACTGCTACTTCAAATAGAAAATAAACATGTTGTCATATTTCCAAAACCAAGATGTGGATAAAAAAAATAAGATCACTGTGTGTAGAGATAAAGGACTGCACCGGAAAACTGATGCATTTTGTTTTTCATGCAGGGACTCCCAATATTGATTTTGATATACCCCAAAATAAGATTGCTTTGTTGCAGGGTTTTTTTTTTTTTTTCATTTTTGTTTTTGTTGCTTTTGGTTTCTTAACAATGCAAAACAATTGTCTTCTATGGAACTCTGTTAATAAACTATGATATGAATTGACAGTGTGTTTTGTGAATTATTACACCAAAACTTTAATATTAGCAAACACTTATAACGTCCACAGTATTCAAGTGACTTGACATATTAATTCAACTCTTACAGAAACTAAAAGTAATATATTATTTCAATTTTAAAATGGCACAGAGTGATAAGTAACTTCTTCAAAGTCACATTTAGCTATGTCAGGATTCAAAGTCAGGCATCTCAAATCATGAATATGGCAGAGCAAGTATACAAATACTTTGGACCTCAAAATCCCTTTTCTGTTTGCTGTTGTTTCTGTGAAAAGTCAAATTCAGTAGAGAAACAGTAAAGACAAACTTCTTTCTGGCACTGGTAAGGCCCACTTCCACATTCAGAGGATGTAATCTAGAGATTTGGAAATGCAGAGGAAGAAATCACTGTCAATTTCCTTGCCTGCTTGCCTCTTCCGGTTCCAAAACCTGATAGTTAGATATGTAGTCACTTTGTTCTAGACAGATCTCTAATTATCACAAGGAATTTCACAGAATTCTAAAATAACAGTAATTTGAATTTTAAATACTTAAAATAATTATGTGTCATATAGCTTTTGGGGTCAGAAAGGGGTTTCACACTATTAACTGTAAAGTTGGAGGTTTCAGCCATCCAAAATGCCAGAAATAATTATTACAGAATTTCAAGCTGAAATTAACCGGGAACAGCACATCTTCTCATAGGTTTGATAGAGCACTTTGAGAGAGTCAAATATAGGTTTCTATTCAGTGTATGAATCTCTTTTTTAAAAAATTAACACAAGTGTTTATAACTGAATCGAAGTCCCCCAGCAGGATGCTTAAACGGAGTGCACTGTGTAAGTCAGTGTTCGTTCACGGTGATAGGATCTTAACTTGATACATACTTTGCCAATCACTTTGAAACGGCAAATATCAAAACGGAGAATTTTCCATGCATGACACTATTCAACCAAAGAACATTTATTACTTTCTGCTAATAGCAACATATCTTGAAAGGACAGAAACAAACTTCACTCAAATGTCTTCATTATAAAATGCAGTATTAATCTAGTGTTAACTCTTTTGTGGTTATACTATACTGTGTAGACTCAAATATTAACATGTATAATTATCTTTAGCTTCATTTCTTTCTTCAACCATAAATGTCTGTAAAATATAGAAAAGAACATACTTGTAGAACTAAATAAATGAAGTAAGCCAAAGGCTGAAATAATCATACCTTGGAATTTCTGGCTTCCATGCTGACAATCAGCTTGGAAGTTATCACTCCTGCCTTCATAACAACAACAACAACATCAAGAAATTAAAATCAATGGCTATTCTTGGACCCACCATAATCAATGATTAGAAAATAAAAATTTCCCCCCTAAGATCTCAAGGAAGCAAGGATGCCCTCTCTCACCACTTCCATTCAGTTTCAAATTCCAAAAAGTAGCTTTTCAATATGTAAGCAATGAACACGTGGGAAAAGGAAAAAAAATAACAAAAAACAGTGCATTGAGAACGGCACCAACAATTGAACTATTTAGGTAAAAACCTAGGAGAATATGTACAGCATTTATATGCAAAATAACTAGAAAACTCTGATGAAAAAGTCAAAGATCTAAATAAGTAGTGTTCTTGGCCAGGAAGATCACTGTTAAGATGTCAAATCATCCCAACTTAATTTATAAATAAAAGGGGAAGGAGAGACAAATCTGTGAAGAATTGCAAATAATTTATGTAGCTACTCCACCCTCAAGGAAGGGGGAGCATAACTCTCTACATTCCTTATGGATGAACTAGGCATAGCGACTTCCTTCCCAAGAGTACAGTATGGAAAGGGTGCGGGGGAAAAAAAGAAGAATTTTACAGTGGAGAAACCCGATAAATCCTACTTCAGCCAGGGAATCAGGCCAGCACTGAGTATTCATAAATCATGTTGGTGGTATGTACCTTTAATACAATGTGATGAAAATGGCACTTTGCCTCTATGGTCATCCTTCCCAAAACCCATAACCTCAGTCTCATTATGAGAAAAATTCTGATAGCTAGGCATTCTAGAAAATACCTGACCAGCTCTCCTCAATACTAACAAGGTCATCAAAAACAAAACAAAATGAAATGAAAAATTCTATGAAGTTTCACTCTGCTGAGGACTTGGGTTGAGTAGGGAATGGAGAAATAAAAAGCATAAAATCATAGAGATCTTATGATCTATATATATATATATGTTTATTTCCAAAAATACATATTTTAATAAGCTGTTATTTTAAATAACAGCAGTACAGTCATACAGAAAGGTAACTTTGACATTATATTAATAATCTATAACTTATTTTTCCTAATTTATTGTTTCAGACAAAATATATTACCCTTAGTTTTTTCCAAAAATATTCAAATGGATATATTTATTATGATGTTATTATGAAGATTAAATACCTAAAGTTAGTTGACTATAGTCTGGCATGATGATAGAATTGGTGTTTTTGTTTATCTAACAAAAATAACTGATATTGTAGTGCCTAGGTGGCTCAGTCAGTAAAGCGTCCCACTCCCGATTTTGGCCCAGGTCATGATCTCAGGGTCCTGAGACAGAGCCCTGCACTGGGCTCCCTGCTCAGCGGGGAGTCTGCTTCTTTCCCTCTCTGTGTCCCTCCCCCGACTCACACACACATAAACACATGCCTGCTCTCTCTTTCTCTCTCTCTCTCTAAAATAAAACAATCTTTAAAAAAATAATTGATTTTGATTTTTATCATAAAACTGAAGTCATCTCATCCCAGAAATACGTCATATACATGTCTCAATATTTCAGTACGTGACGCATTATGTACTTCATTTATCTGATTACATTTTAATTTCTGACAAGAACTCTCATTTACACCGAGCACTCAAAATGTTTTTTATTTATATTTTTAAAATTTCTCAGTGGTATTCTCTAATTAGCTTAAATTTTCATTTCACATTTAAAATGGCTTTTCTTTGTTCTTAAGAGAAAATTAACACTGGATTGATACTAATAACTAGTATCTATTTGTGTTACCCAAACAACAAGTATTTTTATCTTTATGTTTGACCAATTGCACACTGTAAACCCCTAATTTCACTTGCAAAGAGTCAAACTCTTAATTTCCTCTTCATTTACCCTTTCCAGCTCAGCAGGACATGTCTCTTCTCTCAAGCCTCCATAATAGATTTAATTTACCCAATAGAGAAGAACAATCATTCTGATACATGGTTATGAAAAACTCTACTATTGCTCTCTAGTGATCTGTCCACCAAATCTCATGGACATCTCCCTTAAATTTGTCCCTTTAAATTAGAGGTCTTTTATGCTTGAGTGGTTTCTATAGCTTCATGATATTAACATAAACCTAGAATATTTCCAAAAGACTGTAGGAAAAATGCAAAAGAGAAGTAAATTAAGAGAACATCATATTTCTGAAGAGAATATACTTTTACTTATAAAAGTGACTAAGGGAATGCACATATATTAAAATCATCCAGTAGTTCCTAAAGTCTCCATGTTATTTAGCAGAGATTTAAGGTAGCTACTTAAGTTCTGTCCGAGTAGTTTCTTCAGTTAGTTCTCTTACTCAAACTTGACTCACCCAGAAGTTTCTGGATCAATATGAAAGTTGCACTCAAACTGCTACTTTCTCTAATTACCTGAACCAATAAAAAAAAGAAAAAAGTGACAAGAAATCACAGAATTTGCCTAATATATTCTAATGATTAAATAGGAAATCCTGATAGAGCCAGAACTATGATGAGAAAACTTACTTTAATGATAAGGTATAGGCGAATGTCAACTAGCAAACTAATAACTAATGACTAAAACAAAATTAACGTTTTTAGATTTTGAATCACAAGACTGCTGTTTAAGCCTTTTAATAGTATTATTTTTTAAGCGATCTTAATTGGCATATATGGATTATATTATTTCTAAAATATGAGGAACCTAGAACAAGGGAAGCTTCTTCAGTTGTCCAGGCTGTGACAGAGGCAGAACTCACTTAATCCTTGTTATCTAGTAGTAAATCCACAGTGGATAGCTGTACTAAAATATATAATACCATACATGGAAAGAAGCATCATGATAATAATGTAACTTAGATGTCAGTGCAAAACTATATCTCTATGAAAAATAGACAGTCTTAATGATCAATTCTTGCCTTCCTTGTGCAACAGAGACTCAATTAAGGACTATGTGAGCTAAGCTGTCCATCATTAGGTATCATTAGATCACCTACCATACAGAGAGGCATGAACATGACCAGCAATATTCCAACACCAAGTAGAAGTAGTATACATGAAACAGAATGCAAGCAAGTTGTATAGACACAGCTAAATAGTATGAGAAGCGGGCTCACACCCTCGATTCCATCTATTCTTGCTGCATTGCCATCTCTTCCTCAAATCACAACTAGGCCCCACGAGTCCCCATATTCAAATCCAGCTTATAGATGGTAACACAAGTTGATACTACTGAGATATAAACCCCAGTACCACCACATTCAGGTGGTTCTCAAAGACAGTGAAGAAGGAAAATCCTCCCCATGGGCAGAATTTCAAGTAATAAATTTGATTGGCCATTTCACCTGAAAGACAGATGGCCAGAGATACAGACCTATGGTGGGCAGAGATATTCCTTCTCCCCTGGACTTGGCAGGAAGGGAATCAGGTGTTCGCCCACTCAGATTCTCCTAGCTGAGGCTCTGAAATTTGAAGTCTGAGAACTTTTAACAAAGACACAGAGTCAAAACAGAGATTGTGTCAACTGTGGTGGAGTTAAGTGTCCAGGGACAAGGTAGCAACAATAATAGGCAATTAAAACTAAGATTAGTTGTGATGTTGTAATCAGAAAACTTCTCTGGGTTGTCCTGCTGACACTGACCCTTGTCCAAACCTAGTTCTACAGTACTCCCTGAAACTCCATAATCTAACAGACATTTTTCTAAAATGACTATTTTACTCAAAGTAACCAGAATTCATTTGGTTTTTGAAGTTAATATATCTGACAAATATAGTGTCATCTGCCTCTTCATATAAAGATACATTATTTTTATTCACCAAGAAATATTTTTTATGAGTTTATGCAGGGTATATCTGAAAAAGAAAAATACCTTTACTTTCAACATATGAGCACTTACCTATAATTGTTTTTTTGTTTTTTTTTTTTTTTTGAGAGAGAGAGAGCAGAGGGAGAAGGAGAGAGAGAATCGTAAGCAGACTCCATGCCCAGCATACAGCCGAATGCGGGGCTCAATCTCAAGACCCTGAGATCATGCCTGAGCTAAAATCAAGAGTCAAAAGAGCTAGAATGACATCCTGGGGTTATGTTTTACAGATAATATAGCCATAGTTAATAACAAACCTCCATAAATTGCAATGCACTAAAATATCTGAATGGTTTTCCCATTAATATAGCATGAAAAAAATAGATATGTAATTGGAAAATGTCCTAAAGTGCTAGAAGCCTTATACACTAACTAGTATTTGGTAACTAAGATTAATGTTTTATTTTAAAGGGAAATATGAAGATTTTTCAGATTATTGCAGTTGAAGTCGAACGGAAATTAAAATTTAATCCATACATTTTAATTAGTTTAATATGAGAATTAGACTAAGTCTCCTAATGTGGCAGGACTGTGAAATAATCAGCAAGCAATAAAATAAATTTTAAAAATGCATAATTAGAAAGCAATAATAAATAATGTTTACTTTGTTTTGAATAATCTATGAACTATAATTGCTGCTTCTGTTTATTCAAGTCTGGCTCAAAACATAACTCATCTTAAGGCCAAGTAAGCTGCTGTTTTCGTCTTTTGATCTTTTGTTTCTTTCAAAAATATTTGCAGGGGGGCGAGATTTCTACTTTACTCTGAAGTTGGAAGAAGCTCCTGCTGAACTCATGAATAGGAAACTTAATTTAAAACTTAATGGCATCATTTACCATATGAATTATTATAATTAAGCATGTTAAGTGGGTGATGGCTCCCACGTCTGTGTTCAGAATACTTAAAAATGAATACTGAAGATATTGTTCCTCGTTGAGCCAAAAAAGTATCATCAAAGGAAGCAAGTGACTGAAAGGAACTGTGGTCACTACAAATGTCAATGAAACCAGAAATAGTCCTTTAAAAATCAGCTATGCTGCCAATGAATGCAGAAAGGTCAAAGCTTATGAGACATTGACATAATCAAAGTAATAGTTCAGTGGGCTACTAATCAATTAATTATACAAACTAAAATATTCCAGCATTTTAATTCATTTGGATTTATTCAATTTAAAAGCATATACTTCATGTATCAAGAGATATAACATTTATATTACCAAAAATGTTTTTCTACAATTTTTTTAAAAGAAAATAAAAGTGATCTAGAGCCATGGTCTGAACCTCTTTCTGCACTTAAGCATGTAGCTGGGAAGCATTAGAAATAATAAAGAACATTCTTCTTTTCCAATCTCCAAAAACGCATTTAATCGGAATAATGTAACTGATGGATGTCCTCCACAAAAATATGTAGAGGTGATGGACCATGCCCAAGCTGCTCATAAGGCACTTAATAAATGAAAGCAAGAGAGAGACAGACAGAATCATCAAGAATTTCAGAAGGAGTAAGCTGTAGGTTTTTCCAGGTAGAGAGACATAAAAATGTCAGAATTATTTTAAACTGTTTGATACATAAATATGTAATAATGTCTTGGTATCTCAAAGAGATAATGCAACTTGCAAACACTCTTAGGTCAGAATTTATGTACTAATTTTATCTCACTCAGAAGCTAAATTAAAACAAGCCTTGACTCTGATTACATACTGATGCAAATTAGTTTACCAGAGTTATGATAAAATATATGCTTTGATAAAGTTGTGCATCAGGACTCACAAAATGGAGGCCAAACCAGTGGTCAGTCCCATATCACAAATCTAAACCTAAGCCGATTTGCATTTATGGGAAACACCTGTCAAGGACAGCTAACACACTGATCACAATCCTCCAACTCTGCTTTAGCTAGCTTACCTTACACCTCAGAACCTGGGACCTGCCTCGTCTTATAAGAAAATCCCCAACCTCCTAGCCAATCACACTCCATTTCTGCTCACCTCTTTTAATAGTCTATAAAACTCACTTTTGCCCAAAATCATTCAGACAAGGTGCTCCACTTCTTGTGAGGCACTGTATTCCTCCAATCCATGGATCTTTAGAAGACATCAAATTCATTTCTAATTGTTCTAGTTTTGTCACTGACAGTTTCCACCAATCCATAGGCACGTGTTGATGCTACCTAACATGCCACTTATTATATAAATGAATATTATGTAAAATATTCAATTCACAATTTAAATTATAACAAGGAAAGTTTTTTTTTTTTAAAGATTTTATTTATTTATTTGACAGAGAGAGAGAGACAGCCAGCGAGAGAGGGAACACAAGCAGGGGGAGTGGGAGAGGAAGAAGCAGGCTCCCATCAGAGGAGCCTGATGTGGGGCTCGATCCCAGAATGCCGGGATCACGCCCTGAGCCGAAGGCAGACGCTTAATGACTGAGCCACACAGGCGCCCCTAACAAGGAAAGTTTTAAACAATTTCTCCAAATACCCACTAAAATATCTATGAGAAAGGAAAGAAAAAGACAGGAATACTTATTCTTTATTGAAAAATAAGACTATTGTCACTATATGAGTAGTTTCCCTGAATTACACTGTTTAAGAATTTCATTAAGAAAAAATTCAATCAAGGGAAATAAAAACAAAAGTAAACCCTTGGGATTCCATCAAAATAAAAAGCTTCTGCACAATGAAGTAAACAATGGAAATCAAGGTGTTGACAGGCCTGCCTTCCTTCAGGGAGGCTTTAGGGGAGAATCCATTTCTTGCCTTCTAAAACTTGTAGAGGTTGCACATTCCTTGGTTCATGGACTCCTTCTATCTTTAAATAAGTCAGCATTGGTGGCTTGAGAACTTGCCTTACACCATTTTAACCTTGCTTCCTTCACTTTCTTTTCTGACTCTTCTGCCTCCCTATTAGACATTTAAACAACCCTTGTGATCCCATAAGGTTCATCAGTATAATTAGATAATAGTATTTTAAAATCAATTGATCAGCAAACTTAATTCCATCGGCAGTCTTTTTTTTTTAAATTTAATTTATTTATTTGAGAGAGAGAGAGCACAAGCAGGGTGAAGGGCAGACGGAGAAGCAGACTCCCCGCCAAGCTAGGAGCCTGATGTGGGACTCATGTGGGACTTGATTCTGGAACTCCGGGATCATGACCTGAGAGAAAGGCAGACACTTAACTGACTGAGCCACCCAGGCACCCTGCATTGGCAGTCTTAATTCCCTTTTCCTGTGTATGTAACCTGACATATTCAGGGATTCTAGGGATTTGGACATGGACATCTCAGGAGGGTGGGGTATTATACTCTACCCTAAGCAGTATAACGTTGCTTCCCAGAAACTATTATAAAATTATGTAATGGGCTTAAACTGAAATACTGGGGTTCTTTCTGCAGATTATGTTTTCCATGCACTTTAACAGTGTATTGTACAAGTAGTACAATCGGGATATAAGTAATCTATGTCAGGCCAGCAAACCCACATGATACATGTTAAATAAATACTGAATTGAAGCTAAAAATAATACCTCCAGCAACATGGTACACTAAGATAATTTGAAAAGCTCTTTCCAATCCAAATACAAACAAATAGATACTCTGGATAAAATTCAATATAAAAAATAACTTAAAATACATAGCTGAATTTGGAAGGGGAAAAAAAGACAAAAAAGAAGAAGGAGGAGGAGGAAAAGGAGGAAGAGGAGAAGGAGGAGAAGAAACAAACAAACAAAAAACAGAAAATAAAAAAAAAATAGCAAGGACTAGAAATAGGAAGAAATTCAAAGCCTCTACAGTGAGAAGGAAATGATACCATGGTAGTTTATGAAGAGTTGACTTCACCTATAAGCCTGAGAAGATACTGAATTGCGTTTTAATGAGGGGAGGTACTACCTTGAACAGGCATTAGATTGAAAACTCAATCTGAGAGATTTACACAAAGTCCAAAGTGAGGTTCTCGTTTAAAAAAAAAAAGAAAGAATGAATGAAAGAAGAAAGAAAGAAAGAAAGAAAGAAAGAAAGAAAGAAAGAAAGAAAAGAGGCAAGAGAAAAGGAAACGGGAAAGGAAAGGAAAGGAAAAAGGAAAAAAAAAGGAAAGGAAAGGAAAGGAAAGGAAAGGAAAGGAAAGGAAAGGAAAGGAGGAAGGAAGGAAGGAAGGAAGGAAGGAAGGAAGGAAGGAAGGAAGGAAGGAAGGAAGGGAGTAGGGGAAAAAATTATTTCAATGTCCTCTCTTGACTTTTACCTAGGCAAGTAAAGGTTTAAAAAAATATGTGAGAGAAAATGACACGTTTTCAATGTGAAATCTGAATTTTAAATATATTTTTGAACTTGAAACATCAACCGATGAGATTAATATAAAATGGGCTGGAAAGGGTGAGAAACCAAGGACTTTTGGCAAAAAATAAATACAATGCTTTTTACTAAAGTTCTTATCATAGAATGAACAAAGTACTACTAGAAAGAAAACATCCAAATGAAAAGCATACAGAGAAAAAAATCCATATTTACTTAAAATAAAGCATCATGAGAGAGTGTCATTAGATATGGTATTTCTTAATAACCCAATGGTTGTAAACTATAAATAATAAAAAAGTACTGTGACTTTACAGTAAGTATGTTAAGTGATTAGAGTTTAAGGAATGGATACCTTGTTTTAAAAAGGACTTTATGAAACAGGGTCATTTTAAAAGAATAAATACAATTTCTAAATAAAAAAATTGATTTTGTATTAAAAAAAACTAAATAGATAAGAAAAATAATACATTGAATGTTTTGGGAAAAAAACGTGGGAGACCTGGAAGTTCCAAATGATAAAATCACCCAGGATGACTTACAGATTATATAGCATTGAGGAGATGAAGATTTAACTTCAGGGTCCAATAAGAAAAAAGTCCCAGGAAACATTCCAGACTTGTTGAAATCCCTGGCTAGCTCCACCCAAAGAGAATGGGTGAAAAAAGAACAAGAAACCCTTATGAAAACTCCAACTTTACCTCAACACAGCTCAATCCATGATTAGTTCAAGGCAATATTTCTTTTCTTTTCTTTTTTTATTTTAAGATTTTATCCATTTATTTGAGAGAGGGGGGTAAGAAAGGCGAAGGGCAGAGGAAGAAGCAGACTCCCAGCTCAGCAGGGAGCCCTAAGTGGGGCTGATCCCAGGATCAGGACCCAAGCCGAAGGCAGACGCTTAACCGACTAAGCCACCCAGGCACCCCCAAGGCAGTACTTCTTAAAGTATAGCTTACATAGGAAGCATATCTTTTCATAACACTACCAAGGTGCTGTTTATCCTTTTCATTTTGTCAGCATTTGCACCAAAGGTGCAAAAGCAATGATGATAAAAAGTGTTGCTTCCTTAGCACAAATTGAGGTAGTGGTATTAAGCTGTACTAGCCCTCGTGTTATAGTCACTGTTTTCTTTGCAGCTTGCACTCACAATTAAGATGCAATCACAATTTTTTAAATGCCATTTTCATTTATGATGAAGCAGTAAAAATAACTATTAATTCTTGACTGTTAAAAATGCATTTTTACGATCACGTAACTATTGCCAAAGCAATTCTGCCCTCTTCTAAAATATATTAACTTGAGAAAAAATATTTATGTGAATTTTTTAGTTACAAGATGAACTAGCCATTTTTTTTTTTCATGGAACATACGTAATCAAAAAAGAAAGAGCAGAGAGATAATGAGGTAGAAGCATCATTTGAAGGGATGACAGTCAAACTTTTTCCTAAACTAATGTAAAAACAACATAGCACTGGAAAGGTAATATAAGGAAAATGAGATAATTTTAAAATGCCATTAATCCAAAAGTAAGGAACATAATTGTAAAATAAGTAGAAAACACACAGTATGTTGATAAATATACAATTATATAATTTCTTACATCTAACATAAAAGGAATCAATATTCTAAATATTATTTTCAAACTGAAATAAAAAATCCTATTTATCTGCTGCTTTCAAGAAATATGACTTAAAACTAAGGACACAGGAAGACTGAAGGTAAAATTACACAAAAAAAGAAAACCACACCCACCCACACAAAAAAAGCTTAGTTTAGTACAATATAAAAAAAAATAGAAACCTTAGAATTAAAATCATTGTTAAATGCATAGAGAGTCATATCATAATGATAATATGGTCAGTCTACCAGAGAATGTAATTCTAAAACCATAAACACCCTAAAATAATGTGTAACTTGAACTCAAAACACTGAGATCAAGACTTAAATCAAGAGTCGGACGCTTAACCAACTGAGCCACCCAGATGACCCAGCTTTAAAATTTTTAAATCACTAATTGACACGAATCAAAGGAGAAATCAATTACATTCAAAATATTGACATATGACAGATAACAATGAAATACATAGACGCTGGACCTTACAATGACAAACTTTATTCTTTTCAAGTGCACGTAGCACAATTACCAAAACTTACGACTTTCTTCATTATAGAGCAAGGCTCAACAGGTTTTAAAAGGTTAAAATCCTTTTGAGCATATTCTCTGACCACAATGAAATTAAACCAGGAACCAGTAACAAATCCTCAGAAGAAAATCTCCAACTGTTTGGAAATTAAGGAAAACATTTCTAGATAATACATAGGTCAAATAAGAAATCACTACAGAAATTAAAAGGCATTTTCAACTGAAAGCTAATTTATGACATAGCATTCCAAATTTTGTGAGATACATCTAATGCAGCACTTAACTGAATACCTGGAGCCTAAAGCACATACATTATCAAGGAATGAAAGTCGAGAATAAAGGATCTATGTTTCCATCTCAAGATGACAGAAAAGAGCAATAAATCTTACCAGATAAAATAGAAAGGAGGAATTAATAAACATAAAAGCTGAATCAATGAATTAAAAATAAATAAATGTACAATAGAGAAAAATCAACCGAGCTAAAAGATGTTTTAAGAATATAAATTTTTAATAATTCCCTCAGAACTAATCCAGAAAATGGAAAAAAAATACCAATATCATGAATTAAAAATGAGAGCACACCATAGATCTTACCAACATTAAAAAGATGAGAATATTGTGAACAATTTTATACTAAAATTTGAAAATATAAATAAAGTGGACATATGCCTTGCAAAACCCAACTTAGAAAAAAATTGTAAATATTCTTACATGTTTAAAAAATGGAATCCATTTCTAAAAACTTTTCATAAATCAAACTCCACTTGTGAAAGTTTCTACTGGTAAACTAATTCAAGTATTTAAGAAAGAAACAGAATCAATTTTATCTTCCAGAAAATTATATGAGAAGGAATTATTTCCAACATATCTAAAATATCACACAAAAATATGAGAAGAGGGGTGCCTGGGTGGCTCAGTCATTAAGCATCTGCCTTCGGCTCAGGTCCTGATCCCAGGGCCCTGGGATTGAGCCCAGTGTCGGGCTTCCCTGTTCTCCCTCTCCTACTCCCCCTGCTTGGGTTCCCTCTCTCACTGTGTCTCTCTCTGTCAAATAAATAAAATCTTAAAAAAAAAAATCTGAGAAGAGCATTAAAGAATGAAAAATTACAGATAATCTTTTTTTTTTACATTTAAAAAGTATTTTTCATTTACCTTTACATTAGTTCAAGATGACATTTAAAAATTATTCTAATACAACAGCAACATAAATATAATTCTGCAATTACAAAAAAGCTAAACTGGGACCCATAGTTAAGTTACTTTCATGTTTACAAGTCTGATTCTGAAATAAATATTACTTCTATGCAGTTGTTAGCTTTTTAGGTTTGATTTAAACAACACATACATTTTCAGTTGCGGGGAAGCTTATAATGTTATATTCCGTACACTGTTCTGAAGGGTTCATTAACAGCCAACCAGCCCTAAAAACTGAAGTACTCTACCAGTATGCATGACAGGCAGAAAAAAGTTAAATTAATTGAGGCAAACAGGCTTCCTAGTAACATCAAAAGCATGTGACATTCTGTAGCACCTGGGAGTACTCGGGATTGACAAATTCTAAAGTCCTCTTTAGAACTAATCTCATCAGAAGACTTTAAGAAGGTTCATATTTTATCTCTATCAAGGACATTTAAAAGTGACAGGTTTCTTTTGTGCTAATTTGACTCCCCTGAATGACTTAGCTAGTTAACTAGTGACTTGTAATTTCATATTACCATGTTATTGTCTGACACATTCAAACAATTGATTTTCAATATAAACATATATAGTCAACATGAGATGTCTAACTAAAGCAAGCACCACCAATAAAATCAAGACAGCTTCTCTTCTTTTAAGGTTTAGGCTTTGCACAGAACTCCGTGTACATGGAATAGCCCATTCCAAGAGTCATTGTTCCCACAACAAAGCCTTGGGCTGCCACACACATTTGGATCAGGTGAACACACATTTTAGTATTTCCCCTGCACTTTGACTTACACAGTTCATTTGCAATGAACGCTACAAAACCAGTCATTCCAACAGGAACAAAAGGTGCCTCTTCAGCTTCTTGGATAAGTTTAGATCCCTACTCTTCATCATATAAAAAGAAACATCTAGCCAGCTGACATAGTGACTGAAGAATCCTCTTAGAAGGATAGGACTTCTCAAACTCCAACCAACTGATAATCCTTTCTTATTAACAGATGCAAATACTATTAACAAAATATTTGCAAACTGAATTCAGCAATAGAAGAGAAGAGTAACATGTCACAAACAAGTGGATTCTACTCCAGGCATGCTAAATTTGTTTAGCATTTGAAAATTAACATCATTTGTTGCATTAAAATAAATACTATCACAATAAATTTTTTAAAGGTTTGATAATATTCAAAATCATTCAACATTTAAAAAAAAAACCTTTTGGAACTAGGAAAATCATGTACTTCCTAAATATACTAAAAATGTATCCATGAAGACACAAAAACAAATCTTATACTTAATGGTGAATTATTACAAGATTTATTCCTAAAGTCAGAAGTGATACAGAGATACCTGGTATGTAAATCCTATTCAATATTATATAAGAAGTGGTAGGCAATTGTATTCAGGCAAGAAAAGCCTTATAAAATGGCAGTTAAGGGAATAAGAAATTTAAAAAATATATGTCCTAAGCTTTCATTATTCACAGTGACTTGACTGTGATGATAGAATATCAAAAAGTATCTATAAATTATTTAAATTAATAAGGAATTTAGCCAGATTTCTGGATTAAAATAAAATCAACATGTTACAAACCATAAAGCATTTCTGTGCACCACAAACAATATAAAAATTAAAATGTTAAATGTTTGGGCACCTGGGTGACTCAGTCAGTTAAGTGTCCCACTCTTTATTTTGGCTCAGGTCATAATCTCAGGGTCCTGGGATTGAGCCCTTCCTTGGGCTATGCACTCAAGGGGAAGTCTGCTTGCGGATTTCTCTCCCTGTCCCTCTGTCCCCACCCCTACTCTCACTCTCTCTCTCTCTCTCTCAAATAATTTTTAAAAGTGTTAAATATTATTCAATTTGCAATTGATTAAAAAAAATCAAGTATCTAAAAAAAATCTAATGCAAGATTTGCAAACTGATACACTAAAAACTTCATGGTATTGAGAGATTTCTGTGGAAACCTTAAATAGAGAAATACAGCATATTCATGAATAGGAATGTTGACTACTTGAGTAATATATATTTCCCCAAGTCATTTATAGATCTAATACTATACAGTTTAGGATTTAAGCTGGTGCCTGTGCGTGTGTGTGTGTGTGTGTATAAAGAAACTGACAAGCTGTTTCTACTATGTATATGGGAATATAAAGAACAAAGACTAGTAAATTCAATCTCAAGGAAGAAATCTAGAGGATCTATATTACCAGATATCAAGATTACATTAACTATTATAATTAAGAAATTAATAATAGGGTCTAGAAACAGATATATCTAAGTTTACATTTCAGTGCAGCACACTGGGAAACAATGATTATTCTATAATAATGCTTGTATCTACAAATATGAAAAAAACACTTGCCAAAAGATGGGCAACATTTGTTCATAGCAGTAATATGTAATATAAATTAGGAAAACAATCCAAATATTCATCAGCATGACAATAAAAAGTCATATATTCATACAATGGCTTATATATAGCAAGGAGAAAAAAAGAATTACATCTTTATGCTATAACATGGATACATCACACAAACATAATGCTGAAAGAAAGAATCAAGATGCAAAAGAGACAGGCTATATATATTTGATATATATGAATATGTAGATGCATTTTATATATATTAAAAATGTAAAAAAAAAAAGGCAGTAGCAATAATATTAATGTATTGGGGGGAAAGTCAGGATAAACATTGCCCTGCAGAGTTGTAGTGATTGCAAAAGATAAGCATAATGTGAAACACTTTCTGGAATGCTGTAAAGTTCTATTTCTATATCAGATAGTTACAACAGTAATATTTAATTTTATCAGGATCTACATTTAAAATCAGTGCACTCTTTTTCTATGAATTTTACAGTTCAATAAGCATTTATACAAAATACAAAAGATACCAATTATAAATATCCAAATTTAAAATCTGTATTTTAATGAATGTAATTTTATTCAGAAATTTCAACATAATTCTTAACAAAATAATGCTATTTATAATTTTAATATTCAATGACCATTTGTGAAAAAAAAGCTAGTATGTTTCATTCATGTTCTGTGTAGACCACGTAGGTAAAACTTAAGAAAATTTGAATTGTATAGAGTTGCAAAATGTTTCTCTCCTGCTTTATACACCATTTAGGAGTACCACATTAATGATTGTGTAACCCCAAGATCATGAATTGGAATCCCAAGTGAAGGAAGTTCTGCAATACTGAACTTGATACTTCATCATGCAAAACCTATTGCTCTGGTCCTTTCTAAAAGAAGGATTTGGCAAGGTAATCAGTAAGCTTTCCTTAGCACTTCTGTTCAAATCCTTCTTGTGCTCCAAAGTCCATCTCCAACACTGGCCCACTCTATAAATTTCGTTTAAATGAATTGTCACCTTTTTGCCTTAAAACACAGGACCAAAGATGTTGAGAGTGTTCTTCTGAAGCCTGAAACACGTGGGAAAGTTTATGCTTAGTATTATGGGATGTAGTACGTGAGCAATTGGTGCTGAATTTACATGTGGATGTGCTAGTGGTAAGCTGGAGTCTGTACGTGCAGGCTCATAACAATGTACATCTTCAGGAAGTTTATAAGCCAATTTTTAAACACAGACATTATTAAGAATTAAATTTTGTAAATGTACATTTAAACAGAATATGTTAAAAGTTAAGGAAATGAATATTCAAAATGAATCACTATTTTAATACATTTTATTGTGTTCTATACTGAAGAGGATTTTATATCTATTTTATCTGTATGACAAAGCCAGTATATAATGGTGTGCTACCGTGCCTCTGTTCCACGTGGAGATGAAATCTGCCATGTTGGGAGCATTTATATAACCAAAAACAAACAAACAAAAAAAGCATATACTACAATCAGGTATTTATTTTTTTGTTGACTGTCTAAACTTAAGAAAGTGAAAAAGAAAATGTTAATAATAGGCATCAAACCAGAAGTATGTCTCGTGTGTATCCATTACATTGAAAGTAGAAAAAAAATTGAAAATATTATTCTGTTGTTCTAAATCTACTATTCAATTCAGCAAAGAAGTTGCTTGCATCACTGATGAAGAAATGAAGTTCTAATACATGTCTTCATTATTTCACTTTGTCTTATTAATGTAAATGAAAAGTATCAGCCAACATTCATGTCAGGACCATACTTGCTAGTCCAACATTCAGAAGTTGGTTATATATACAGGAGCGAAGCAAAAAAAAAAAAAAAAATCAATGTAAGCATTTTGTGAAAAGCAATTGGCTATAGATAATTTACAATAAATGGTATTGAGTATTTTATTATTTATAAGTAGTATGATATACAACCTTTGTAGCAATAAAATTTGTAAGTATATACACATGTAGGCATATGCATAAACACACACATTTTTGAGAGCCTGTTGTTAAATATTTACCAGTAAAACAGTAAAAGACATTCAAGTATTATTTAATAAATTCATTTTTTGTGTGTGATTGTGATACATAGGACCTCCTAAAGGGCAGGGCCTTGAGGAAGTTTCCCTCTCACCAGCATCTAAGATTGTTACTGTTAGGGAAGTTAACCAACTCTCTCAAGGCCCATAGTTTACAAATGGCATAGAAAGCCTTACAACCAGAAAGTCTAACATTGAAGTCATGCTTTTTTGACTTTGCAATCTCTTCTTAGAGCATGGGATGCATCTCAAGAAAGCACAAGTTTTTACAGTAGAAAATAGAAGCAGAAAAGACATTTTTAAAAATTAAGCACCCATTTACAGTTTTAAAAATGGGGGAAATAGAAATGAAATAATTGTATAATAATTTGTAATGTTAGCTATTAAAACAGTAAACATCTTGCTAAATATTTAGAAGTATTCTATTTTTAATCAAATGCAATACACTATCTACCCTTGATACTGAACATTTTCTTGGAAGTCTTAGCTAAGGTAATATGGAAACAAGTAAACACGAGTAGTTTAAGGAGTGGAATGTAACTAATAATTTTATTGCAATTATGCACATAAAGTATTATTATTTAATTAGAAAATCCAAGGTAATAAACCAATGGTAGAATCACTAAGAAGATGATCCAAGCTCTTAGGGAGGCATTATCAGATATTGATGAAGATTCTAAACTCTGGAGACAAAAACTGCATGGATTCAAATACCAGCTCTTCCTCTTATATAACTTAGTACTGTTATTAAGTTCCCAGTACCTCAGTTTCATCATTAGTATAATGTAGATAATACTTCCCACTCATGGCAATATATGATTTGATATACAGACAGTACATTGGAAACATCTATCACATAGTACCTACCATTCAACTGGCTGATACTATTGTTACTCCTCCTCCTCCTCCTACTCCTATTACTACTAAAAGTGCATACTAATATTCAAAAAAGGAAATGAATAATGTATCCATAGTTGGAGAGACTAAATACTGTGAAGAATGCAAATTTTCTGCAAGTTATTCTATAAATTAGATGAAAGCCTGATCCAAATCCCAAAAATTATTTTCACAACTAACAAGTAAGCTACAAATCCATGTGGAGTTGAAGGGCAATGCATAGCCAAGACAAGTTTAAAGTTGTAGCATTAGGAGGAGCACTTCAACCTGTCAAATATCAAGACAGTAATACCAAGTGTGTGATGTTGGGACAGAGATACTCAATGAACAGATTAAGGGGCCAGGATGCAGATCTTCACATATGAATATTTGTATCTGGTAGTAGTGCCTTTACAAATCAGTAAGAAAACACTTCAGTATCTAATTCAGCAGATGATGTTGGAATATAATTGATTATATCCAGGAAAAACATTATACCATATACAAAGTCAACTCTATTTATCATATAACTTCTGGATGACAGTACTAGGAAATAGAACACTGTATCAGACAAAATTCAATCCCATATTAGTGCCTGAAAGAGGTCTACAAAAGAAAAATAAAATCATGCCCCTGAAATATTCTCATTTCATTTTGAAGGAGGATGAACAGAGAGTTGGGGAGGTGATTAGTTATCACCTTATGATTCCATGTATACATATTTTAATTCATGACACTATGGAAGAACTGTGAAATTAACTTCTTTTGAACATCTGTAACTACAGCTGAAATTTAGATAGGTCTTCAATAGTGGAAATCTATGTGTGTGTGTGTGTGTGTGTGTGTGTGTGTGTGTGTGTGTGAGAGCATGTGTGTGTTTTAATTACTTTTCCCCTTTACTGATAGATGAACTTCTATCTCATAAATGGGATTCATTCTATGCAGTTCTGTTGTGTCCATACCACAAGGTTAAGCATGTGGCATCAAAATTACAGTATAGCAAACAATTCGCTCTAAAAATGACCACATAATGCAAAGTAGATCAATTAGCAGTCCTCCCAAAAAGAGGTGTTGGAGAAGCAGCACACTACTCATCAGAATACCTAGATTAAAGGCATTCTAAGTGGGCGCCTAGGTGGCTCAGCCGGTTAAGAGTCTGCCTTCAGCTCAGGTCCTCAACCCAGGGTTCTGGGAGCCCATTTCTCCTTCTCCCTCTGACCCTCCACTGGCTCATGTGCTCCTTCTCTCTTGCTCTGCTCTCTCTCTCAAATTAATAAATAAAATCTTTAAAAATAAATATATAAAGGCATTCTAAGCTTGAATCAACCAGTTGCCGTCTTTACCACAAAGACCTGGCAAGCAATGAAGCCAACATAGAGGAAATCCAAGCCAAGAAAAATAAAAGACAGATTCCTGGTAACATAACAACACACTTCAACCAGTCATGACAGAAGCCAGTAATAATACTCTTTCCCTTACCACATTTTGTGTTGAATTTACCCATCAAAGTCTTTTACTATTGTCACCGTAAAAAATAATAATTTGGGTGAGTTAAGTAAACATTTATTAAGGCTACACAGTTAAACAAGAATGATTATAAAATCTATTACAAATGACAATAAGGGACTAGAAGTTGAACAGGTTTCATTCAGGAATTATTTATTAATACATGTCTTTACTGCTTTTTTAGTAATCTTGTTAATATTAGGCAAGATCAGCTAACTACTGCAGCAAATGGAGACCAAAATAAATAGCATGTTACAGACTCAATGTCTCTGTCCCCCTAAAATGCATCTGTTGAAATCCTAACCCTCAAAGTGATAGTAAGTGGTGGTGGGACCTCTGAGAACTAATTAGGTGATGAAGTAGAGCCGTCATAAGCAAGATTATTTCCCTCATAAAAAGGAACCAGAGAGCTAGCTTGCTCACTTTCTGCCACATGAGGATACCAAGAGAAGACAGTGATCTGCAAGCTGGAAGAGGGCCTTCCCCACCAACTCAGTCTTGCTGGCATTCTGATCTCAGACTGCCAGCCTCCAGAACTGTGGGAAATAAACTGCTGTTTATAAGCCAACCTATCTATGATACTTTGTTATACCTGCCCTAACTAAGACATTCCACAAATATATTAGGTTATTTTTTGCTCCAAAGAGTAAACAGGTCAGTAGGGTATTCCTCCCCCAAATGGCCAACAGACTTTCTGCCATCTTCACCTTATGCCAATCCAAGGCCTTTCTGGCAATGCTCTTCATTCCAAACCGACAGAAAGCACAAAGAGAACTCATAGGAGCATACATGGGAGTTTTTAACAGGCCAAGACTGGAACTGTCAACTCTGCTCACACTTCATTGGCTAGAACTCGGGAAATGTCCACACAAAAGAGCAAGAGAGATAAGAAACCTTTACCTCTGGGATCAAGAGGTAGAGAACAAGTGCATTGTTGAGCAGCTGGTAATTTCTGCACAAACCACCTTTCTCTTGATACATATCTATGTGTGCACTCTTCCCACAGGTGATATATACTTTCCCCAAAGGAGACAATCCAAGGTTTTATTCACTTACCATAGATAGCTGAAAATCCTGGATCTCTGGATATTGAGTAGTCTTCTCCATCGTTGCTGGATCTAGTTGCTGTGGTCCTGCAAAATACGATATAAAGGACAAAATAATCAGTCCTGTGTATGTTATCAGTGGTAGAACAACAACAATATAACCATAATAGAAAACTTACATTTTGGAAAGGGAAAACATAGGGCACACAGCTGCTAATAATAAACCATGCTGCTGGCTAGGCCCTGTAAGGCACTCCCTCCTCAAATTCACTCATTCTGACCTGCTGTGGAGAAAGTTACTTTATTAGACACACATTCCTGACCAAAGGGAATTTCCTTGCTTACTGTTCTCTCACATATGAGAATTTGCCCTCTGAGAGACACTTAACTTGTTCATTACTTAGGGAAACTATACATCTTGCACACGCTATGCTATTTCCTTCTTGTGGGAGTCTAAGGATTGTTTCGAATCTTTTTTTTTTTTCCAGTCCTAGACACCCTTAGGAAAAAATAGTATAGTAAGGACAAGGTCTTAAGAAATCAGGGATTTTCATAAACTCTGTAATTATTAAGAGAGCATGATGTCAATGAAAGATGACCAATGAAACAAAAACACACAAAAACATGTATCATTGATAAACGGCAAAAACATGATATATCTTTTTTAAAGATTTTATTTATTTATTTGTGAGAGAGAGAGCATGAGGAGGGGGAGTGGCAGACAGAGGGAGAAGCCAGGGTCCCTGCTGAGCAAGAAGCCCAATGCAGAACTCAATCCCAGGACCCTGGGATCATGACCTGAGCCAAAGGCAGATGCATAACCTTTTGAGTCACCTAGGCATCCCAAAAAATGACATTTTAAATCAATGGGAACCTAGGTTCTATTTAAAAAATAGTGCTAAAAAAATATCCATATGGTTTGGGGAGTGGTTTCACAGCTGTTAAAATCAGACACACATATTCATAAACACATACATACATGTGAATATAACTTTGGATATTATGGTAATATATGAAAAATTAAAAAGAAAAAGAAAAGAAAATACCAGCTATTTTATTATCATTAACTTCATCCTAAAAACTGACACGTGGAGTACAAGAGGGTCCCAGTTTCTAGTTCCTGATGTACAGAGCTTGGAAGTCACCAGTCCATCCTAAAAACAAGTAAAATGCTTAACAGACTGAAAAGCCAACAACTCTTCTTGGATCCATAAGAAAGGAGAGGACACAGGGCAAACTGCTCACCCACAAATTAGACAAACAAACAAATACAGAAATCTTAGCTTACGAGAGCAGAGACTCACATGCAGGAAACTGCTGCAAGAACCCAGGGCCAGGTAGGGGCGCCTGGGTGGCACAGCGGTTAAGCGTCTGCCTTCGGCTCAGGGTGTGATCCCAGCGTTATGGGATCGAGCCCCACATCAGGCTCTTCCGCTATGAGCCTGCTTCTTCCTCTCCCACTCCCCCTGCTTGTGTTCCCTCTCTCGCTGGCTGTCTCTATCTCTGTCGAATAAATAAATAAAATCTTTAAAAAAATAAATAAATAAAAAAGAACCCAGGGCCAGGTAAGAAAAACTGAACTACTGATGAATTACTGGAGGCTCAGTGCAAACAACTCTGAAAGTTAAAAACTCCAGGGGGGCACAGTCATAATGGTATTCCACAATATTGTGAGATTTACCTCCAACAGCCTGACCAAATTCCCACAATAAATGGAGAAATATCTCCCAGGGCTTCCCGCAGGAGAAGGAAAAAAGAAGCCATTTTTATTTAGTTATTTGTTTATTTTTTATTGTGGTAAAATATATATCTAGCCCAAAATTTGTGATTTCTATTAACCATCTTGAAGTGTACAATTCAGCATACTAATCACATTCATATTGTTGTGCAACCATCACACTGTTTCCAAAACTTTTTCTTCTAGGGATGTGGTCATTTTTTAATTTTTTTTTTATTTTCCATACTTTTCCTTGAATTTTTTTGGTTTCAAATTTATTTAAATTCTAGTTAGTTAAGATATAATGTAGTATTGACTTCAGGAGTAGAATTTAGTGATTCATCACTTACATATAACACCCAGTGCTCAACACAACAAGTGCCCTCCTTAATACCCCTCACCCATTTAGCCCATCCACCACCCACCACCACCCTTCCATCAACCCTCAGTTTGTTCTCTTAGTATAGTTAAGAGTCTCTTATGGTTTGCTTCCCTCTCAACTAATCTTCAACAAAGTAGGAAAGAATATCCAATGGGAAAAAGACAACCTCTTCAACAAATGGTGTTGGGAAAACTGGAGAGCAACATGCAGAAGAGTGAAACTGGAGCACTTTCTTACATCATACACAGAAATAAATTCAAAATATATTAAAGACCCAAATATGAGACAGGAAACCATCAAAATCCTAAAGAAGCCATTTTCAAATACTCCAGAGCATGCTGTGCTTCTTAACAAGGCCTGCCCTCATGTGAAACTACTTAACCAGAGCTAACCCTACTGGCGTATTATCAGAGCATAACTGGCCTAGGGAAGGGAAATACCCAATACCAACTCACTGTAACCAATCTGTCCCAACGAAAGAAAGAGAAAAGAAATAAGAAACACTTGTGAAGTTACAGTCCAGAGACACAAATCACTGAAAGACCGAGACCCACCTGTAGGACCAGAGAATGCGTCCCCTCTCCTGACAACTCACCATGCATTACTAAAGGCCTATTTATAGTAGTTCCTTTTATTCAATGTATCATGTCTGACTATCAAGAAAAAAATTATAATACAATTATATTGTAATTATAATACAAAACTATATTGTAGTTATTCATTGATCCTGCTTTTATGTTAATTCCTCCTTTCTATTTTCTTTCATAAGGTTTATTGCTCTTTTCTATCATCTTGAGATGAAAACATAGCTCACTTATTCTCAACTTTCATTCTTTTACAATGTATGTGCTTTAGGCTCTAGGTATTCAGTTAAGTGCTGCATTAGCTGCATTTCATAAAGTTTGAAGGGACAGAGCAAGCATCAGAACCAGACATGGCGGAGATGTTGGGATGTCAGACCAGGAATTTAAAACAACTATAATTTATATGCTAAGAGTTTTAATGGATGAAGTATATGCAATGTCCAAGAAAAATGCACAAGGAGGAAGACAGATGGAAATCCTAACAAAGGACGAAAAAGAGATGCTACAGATTTAAAAAGTTGTAACAGAAATGAAGCATGCCTTTGATGGGCTTATTAGTAGATTGGACACAGCTGAAGAAAGACTCTCTGGTCTAGAACATGTATCAATAGAATGCTCAAAAACTGAAAAGCAGAGACTAAAAAGACTGAAAAAGAAGAACAGAAAACCTAAGGACTATAGAACAACTACAAAAAGTGTAACATACACATAATGGGAACACCAGAAGGAAAGTAAAGAGAGAAAGGAACGGAAGAAATATTTGAAACAATAATGACTAAGAATTTCCCCAAATTAATGTCAGACACCAAACCCCATATCCAGAAGCTCAGAGAACACCAAACATGATAAATGCCAAAAAACTACACCTAAGAATATCATTTTCAAATTACAGAAAATCAAAGATAAAGAAAAGAAACAGGAAAGAAATCTTACCTATCGAGAAATAAAAAAGAATTACATTCAACTTCTCAGAAACCATGCAAGAAAGAATAGAGTGGAGTGAATATTTAGTTTTGAGAGAAAAAAAGTTACCAACCTAGAATTCTGTACCTTGTGAAATTATCCGTGAAAAATGAAGGAGAAATAAAGATACTCTCAAACAAAAATTGAGGGTATCTGTTGCAAGTAGAAATGTTAAAAGAAGTTCTTTAGAGAGAAGGAAAACAATATAGGTCGGAAACTTGGATTTATATGACAAAGTAAGAGCACCAAAGAAGGAATAAGTGAAGGTAAAACTGAACATACTCTTAACCATATGATCCAGCAATTACATTCCTGTGTATTTATCCAAGGAAGCTGAAAATATATGTCCACACAAATACCTGCACATCGATGTTTATAGCAGCTTTCTTCATAATTGTGAAATAATGGAAGCAATCAAGATATTCTTCATTAGGTAAATGGATAAACTATAGTGTATCCAGACAATGAAATATTATTCGGCCCTAAAAAGAAATGAGCTATCAAGCCATGAGAGACATGGAGTAAACTTAAATATATATTACTAAGTGAAATAAGTCAATCTGAAAAGGCTATATACTGTATGATTCCAACTATACAACATTCTAGAAAAAGGACAAAAAACTATACAGACAATAAAATATCAGTATTTGCCAGGGCTGGGAAGGAGGAGAGTATAAATAAGTGGAGCACAGAGGATTTTTAGGGCAATGAAAATACTCTGTATGACATTTTAACATATTTCATTATGCATTTATCCAAACCCATTGGATGTACAACACCAAGAGTGACCCCTAATGTAAAGTGTGGACTTTGGGTAATTATGATGTGCCAATGTACTTTCATTCTTGATTTAAAAATTGAGCATTTCGATGAATGATATTGATAGTAGGGGAAGCTATTCGTCTGTGGGGGCAAGAGATATATGAGAAATCTCTGTACCTCTCTCTTAATTTTGTTACGAACCTAAAATTGCTCTTAAAAAATAAACTTTCATTTTTTCTAAAAAGAGCAAATAAGCAAAAACATACAAAAAAGGAGGATTACATAAAAACTCATGGTTAAATTTAGGTGCAAAAATTTTAAGCAAAAAGCAAGCAAACTGAATCAATCAAGATTTTAAAAAAAGATAAAAGAGACATGACAAAATTGAAATTATTCTGGGAATGAAAGTGTGGTTTTATATTTTTAAAAATCAATACAATACATCACATCAGCATATTAATGGAGAAAAATTATATGGTCCCCTCAAAAGATACGCTAATAAAATTAAACATCCATCTATGATTTTTTAAAAAGGAAAACTCTTGGCAAATTAAAGTAAGAAATTAACTCCCTAAATTTAATAAAAACATGCAAAATAAACAACTTACAGATAAAAACATAATTAAGACATTTTCTTTAAAATCAAGGAAAAGATAAGGGAGCTTGCAGTTCTCATTTCTTATTAGAAGTGTACAGGAGTTTAAGTTACTGCAGTAGGCAAGAAAAATAAATAATGTTTAAGAATTGGGGGGAAAACCTAGACTCTTACTCAAAGATAACAGGATAGGCTATATCAAAAATGCAAATGAAATTATAGAAAAAAATTATATGATTAGCACAAGATTCATAAAGCTTCCTAAGCACAAATCAATATATAATCAACACCATCCACAGAACAAAATGACCTCCTACAAATAAAGTTTTTAAAATTCAATGGGAAAATGAGCAGTGTATGAACAAGTTCTTATAAAGTAATATAAAGGGCTAGTATATATATACACACCCATATATATTTTACATATATGAATATATACACACATATATTAAATATATATATAATATAAAATGCTCAAATGTACCAATCATCAAAGAAAATGCAAATAAATCAATAGGATTTTTTTTCACATATGGACTGACAATATAATTAAGGCCATGTATTAGGAAGAATCTGCGGAAATGAGTATTCTTACACATATTTGATGAAAAGGTCCATTAGTAATATCTATCTGAGGGACAAGTAGATGGTACTTCATAAAATTAAAATGTCCATAAATTTAGACAAAGCAATTCAAATTTCTGGCAATCTATCCCACACTAACATTCACATAGAAGCACAGAGATATAATCATTCATTCATTCAGTCAGTTGGTCAGTAATGACTTATTAAGCACCTCTGTATAGTAGGAACTATTTAGGCACTACAGAATTATCAGAGAATAAGAGAGACAAGAATTACTCTATTATTCCAGAAATCTTACCTTCTAGAAGGATGGGGTATTAACAAATCAACCAATAAAGAACACAACTACTAGTGAGCATGAAAGAAATAAAAGAGGGTGCCTCGATGGCACAGTTCTGTTAGGCCTCCACCTCTTAGCTTCCAGTCAGGTCATGATCTCAGGGTCAGGAGACAGAGCCCTGCATTGGGCTCCATGCCCAGTACAGAGCCTGCTTGAGATTCTCTCCCCCTCTGCCGCCCCCCCTCCAGCCCCGGCTCATGCTCTCCCTCCCTCTCTCTCTCCAAAAAAGAAAAATATAATATATATATAATATAATAATAATATAATCTTTTAAAAAGAAAGAAAAGAAATAATAGTAGGGAGTTCTCCTTTTCTGAGGCATTAATAAATGTATTGATGAGGGAGGCAACATCATCTGTGAAGAGCTTTACGGCAATTGTCCTGTGAGGGATACTGCGAGGAAATTGGGTTCACTGTTTCTGATGGGAAAAATGGAATCCCAGTGTAATATAGGTCAGATGAAGAAGGCATATGAATTAATACAAAGCCACAAGGGTGATGAGAGTATACTGACTTGTAGGAAACTGAAGTAGTGGATATTTTAGTATGATATCCGTAGAATACAATAAACGAGCAACCTTTATGAGCTTGACATTAATAAAGAAAATAAAGTCCTGCAGATAAAAAATTAACACAGTAGATTAGCAAATATATGGCCTTGGGTCAATTCATAGATCATGAGTCCTTTGATTAATGAATAGAGAGGCTTTGGGGAAGACCCCTGCAATGGTGCTTATAGCTATGTTAAAGGAACAGGTGTGCAAGCCTTCTCCAGAGAGATATGCAGCCATTTATTTGGGTGCCTTATAATTGGATACAGATAAATACCCAAATCTCTAAAGATTTGTTAAATATGGGCTCTGAATTAACACTGAAGTTCAGAATACAAATACATCTCAGGCCCAATTGCCAGAATGGGAGGTTAAATGACAGAATCTTCATATATGTCTCCCAGTGGATCCTATGGATCTACAACCAAGCCTGTGGTTATTTTTTCAGTTCCTGAATGCAAAGTTAGAATCCTTACATTGACTCCCCACTATGAGGGTCATAAAAACTAAAAGGAAACTCTTGGAAGTGTCTCCTATATACAAATAGAAGATAAAAAAACAATACTACATCTGTAATAAAACTGAAGATTTTTACTACAGTTTGAAAATTTGAAAGTTGTAAGGCTAGTGACTCCTATCCTATCCATTTTTACTGTTTGTTTGACAGTGGAAAAGCCTCTTAGATGTTAGAAAATACCTGCAGATTACTATTCAAGTGATTAGGTTGTACAGTTCCAACAATATTGGAAGTGTACATGGGCAATGACGATGGTACATGGAGTATCTGTTAAGTCTCAATAGGAGAATTACATTAAAGACTCATTAGTTTTAGAGTAAAGCAATGTCCTCATCTGCAAAAATCATTCTACTTTTGAGAAGCAACACCTGGCAATTTACTGGGTTCTGGTAAAGACTTCTAATTAAAGAACATCAAGGAAATATACAACATGAATTGCCCATCATGAACTTGTATTTACTCCATGATTAAATGGAAATGGTATGTATGAGACTGAGTCCAACAACATCAAGAACACAATTAAATTGCATGACCTGCTGGCTCAGAAGGGATTCCCTGAGACCAGCTAGCAGGAGATGAAAGTGCAGACCTGATTTGTGGAACTTGGAAGGACACAGGATTACTGCATTACTGAGAACTACCAATAAGGAAAATCCCACAGAGTGTATAATTTCAGGCAGTATATCTGGCTGTCCACTCTTCCTAGAAGAAAATAAGTTTTGACATTCACACTCATGGGCAAGAGCTGAGGTTGGCTGCTGGCCATTCAATTGGAAAGGGAAAGTTTGAAAAGTGGGAATAAGCAGGTCTAAAGGAGAAGCATGCATGAAACTTTCAGAATGGACAGAATATGAAGATAGTTGTGAATGGCCATGCAAAGTTCAGGAGTCCTCAACATCACCCTTACTTCTGACATGGATTTTAAGTTTGGGGAGTCCCAAGAGCACTCTTAGGTTCAATATTCACCAGAAGAACCGACAGAACTCATAAAAAGCATTATACTCACAGATACAGTTTATTACAGCAAAATTGTACATACTACTATCAACAAGGTCCAGGAGTCACCAAGCATAAGCTTCCATTCGTTCTCTCCCAGAGAAGTTATTCATACAGTGTCCTTTTTTTTTGTTTTTAAACAATGTATGACACTATGCATTGAGTAGTGCCAAACAGGGAAGCTTACCTGGGCCTTTGTGTTTACTGTGCATGCCAGGTACAATTCCAACTGTTTTAAAAATAAAAAGTAAAAACACGTTCACTTGTCCCACATAACCACCTGATAAGGTAGTATCATTTTTATCCCCACTTTACAATTATGGAAACTGAAGCATACAAAAATAACCTGATCAAGGTCCCAGGTAGTAGAGACAGAATTATAAACCCATGCCATCTAGCTAAAAAAAAAAAAAACCAAAACCCTTCTCTTAACTACTGTGGTATGCTGACTGAATTACTGGAGTGCTGTTCTTATTTTCTTGCAATAGGCTTAACTTCCTGGAACTACTCTGACAGACTCTTTCATTTTAGAAGAAACCTCTGCTTTATATTTATTTAACTTAAAAGTTCAAGAGATTCCTCTTTTTGTGAAAGGCAGAATGGTGGGGAGGGGGGTGGTGGATGAGAGAAAGTTGGCCCCATGGTGCTTTTTACATTGCAACCTTTAGAGAAAATATTGGCTGATTTAAAATGGAAATACACAAAAGCACCCATTGTCTAGACTTGAGGTTTTAAAAAATTACTGTTTTTTCTCATTTAGCTGAAGAAAGTGTAACACAGCAGTTAAATTTAAGTATCTACAAAATGCCCCAATTCCACTAAATAATAATAATTTTAATGATTACTTCACTAAGTTTTCTGAATATAACATTATTTGTCTTAAAAATTCCCACTAGCCAGTGAAATATTTTTCATTCACAGTACTTGAGTGATCTGTCCTTTGAATAATAGTAAATATGGCTCACATTTATTTTAAAATGTCAGAAAACAGTCCAGTTGACAATATTAATAGAGTAGAAAAGCCATGATCACAGAAGCTTTACCGTCAAACATGACAACTTCCTAAATTACTTGTCAAAGTTGACCTGCACACAAGCTTAGATGAACTAAATAAGTTAGGCAAGTTAACAGTGAGTGTAAAAGTGAGATAAATCTCAGAATTTCAATGATACTTATCACTATACATACCTTGGAGTAGAGAAAATAGAGGAAAAGCTTCCTGTAACCATCTAAGAATGAAAAGTATATTTAAACCAAGTTCAGAGAAAGGAGACTTTTAGCACATATTTAATACCTTCATTCAAACAATACAAGAGTGATTTACCATCAATGAGAAAGAAACTTAACAATGATGTCCAATAAATACTGTTTATGATAAAATCAAACTATAAAGATGGCATTTACAATTAGGAATATTAACTTCTCTTCTAAATTCAAACTTTAATTCCTGAAACCTAGGACTAGAAAATAAATAAGGAATAGTTTCATGAGATAATCTATCACCCAAATGCATTATAATAGTTCAGCATATTTTAAATGCAAAAAGAAAGTAATTCTTAAAACTTAAATAATATTTCATGAACTGTATTAAGGATAAATTCTGAAGGTAGAGATCAGAAATTAGTTTATTATCATACTTAATAGTTACTGAAGACTTATAATGTGCTGGACACTCCTGTCGTCTTATATGAATTATTCACTTATTAATCACAATAAACCTATGACAAGGTCCTATTTCTCATTCTACATTTTTAGATGTGAAAATTGGGGATCAGAAAATATAAGAATTTGCTCACGGTGGCAAATGTAGAGTCAAGATTAAAACACAGATGTTTCACCCTGCATTTTTAAGCACCAACACAAGGAAGACTTTGATGTTAAAGATTTTAAATTATTGGTTTTTTGTTTTGACAAAATTATCCAAACATATTCGCAGTCTGCAAATCCATCAAGTGTCTAAAAGAAGTTTTATAATAGGGGCGCCTGGATGGCTCAGTCAGTTAAGCATCTGCGTTAGACGCAGATCATGATCCCAGGGTCCTAGGATAGAGCCCCACATTGGGCTCCCTGCTCTGCAGTGAGTCTGCTTCTCCCTCTCCCTCTCCCTCTGCCTGCCCCTACCCTGGCTTGTGCACTCCCTTTTTAAAATCTTTAAAAAAAAAGAAGTTTTATAATAAATTTTGAATTTGCCTTGAATCATTCTTCCTAAAATATTTATTAAAAAGTTAGGGCAATTTGGGGCGCATGGGTGGCACAGCAGTTAAGCGTCTGCCTTCGGCTCAGGGCGTGATCCCAGAGTTCTGGGATCGAGCCCCACATCAGGCTCCTCTGCTATGAGCCTGCTTCTTCCTCTCCCACTCCCCCTGCTTGTGTTCCCTCTCTCGCTGGCTGTCTCTATCTCTAATAAATAAATAAAATCTTTAAAAAAAAAAAAAAGTTAGGGCAATTCTTTCATTATATGATGAAGACTAATTTTTATGCCAGAAGAGATCTTGTACGTGTTAATATACGTCAAGAAGCTAAGCATCGTGTGTCGTGAGAACACATACTTGAGTTTATCCAGACACAGCAGAAATTGAGCATGCAATAAACCACAGAAAAAGAAGTCAGGAAAAAAAAAACTTAAAAGTACTGGCAAATTCAGATTTCTTCCCATTGTCTCCTGTGAAGTACATTTCTGAGACACTGCAGGATCATTTTAGCCCTGCATTTTCTGCTTCTGTAATAGTTATTATGCACATTAATTAAGCAAGAAGTCTAGATTTCCTCTTGGTATAAAAAGAATTTACTGGCAGCAGAGAAAACTGGCACTTCTCATAGCTGCAAGATAGCTGTGCTATAGACCCACAAGGTCTACAGTCAGAGAAAAATAAAGCAAAGTAAATTGCTGCCATTTCCTGAGCATCACCTAACACCTATGACATAGTGTATCAGCTATTTTAAAACATTGTTTCATTTAGCACTATAGAAATTCCTGTGCATACCTAAGTGTACTAGATGGCTATAATTTTCCAGCGCTAGAGGAAATTTTAATTTATAAACAATTCTGAGTCAGAAGACATATTATCTACTTACTGCTTATTTCCTTCCAATGCCTCAATCTAGAGCTTTGCCTGGCACTAATAGTATAATGTTCTTAGTGCACTAAGAACTTGTTTCAGTATATTAAATCCTTAAAGGTATCAGCACTTTACGTATGGTCTTTAGCCTTTATTTTTTTATTTTATTTTATTTTATTTTATTTTATTTTTTAAGATTTTATTTATTTATTTGACAGAGATAGAGACAGCCAGCGAGAGAGGGAACACAGCAGGGGGAGTGGGAGAGGAAGAAGCAGGCTCCCAGCGGAGGAGCCTGATGCGGGGCTCGATCCCAGAACACTGGGATCACGCCCTGAGCCGAAGGCAGACGCTTCACGACTGCGCCACCCAGGCGCCCCATGGTCATTAGCCTTTAATTCCTCAATTATGATAATAATGAACAAGAAGGCATAGCTTAGATTCTTTTTCAAGAAAATTAAGATAAAATATATTGGTAAAGACCTTAGTTATGTATTTTTTTAAATTGCTTTAACAAATATTTAGAGATTCTATGATATACTGGTCATTATGTGTGGTACTAGAAGCTACCTATGTCAAGGCATTCACATCAACGTCATGGATTCTGTGTGCATGCATGTGTGTATGTATGTTGGAGAGTAGGGTGCAAAGACAAAACCGAATAAAATAATCATGTCTAATACATATATGGATAGATAATATATTGTTGGATTAATTAGTGTTGTCTTTTCCCCCTCCCAGATTTTTTTCTTTTTTCCACTTCCCCTTGAAGAAAGTAGAAAATTCCATGATTCGATGTATTCAGGATAGGTATATAACTGGAAGAAAAAGAAACTTGCCAGAATTCCTAACCCTTGTTTTGTAAATCCCAGACCCACCGAGCATAATAGTATCAATTGTAAATCAGAAAGAGTCTTAAGCAAGAGGCTAGCTGGGGGTTTCCTCTACAGTTTTTGTTAGGTTTGTGGGGTCCCAGAACTAGAGACACAAACATGAAGGGACAGTGCCCCAGGGCCTCCAAAAGGAATAGCTACGTGGGAGTAGAGGAACAAGTGACCACTGTCACTGGCCATCAGTCACCAGACCAAATCTCTGCTTTGGTCACAAGAAGTATGGCCTGGGAGCAGCTAAAAAGTGGCAGACAAGTAGAGTACTACCATAAGTGAAGGCAATGGTCTGTCAGCATGTCTGTCTCAGTCACCAGAAGCTCATTTCCATTCTCTGGGCACCACGTAGGCTCTCAGAGTACGGAGAAACACTAGGTCAGGTTAGGAGAACCTACCATGCTGAATATGGGATTCCCTGTGAAGTTACAAAGCTAAGAAGTCACAGTAAAACAAATTACAAAGGAAATAAAGTAGTATTTTATACACATCTTGGCTTTTTGACTGTAATTAACAACTGCATGACTATAAAATAATAAATGTATGTATGAAGTACATAAGACAGACACAGGAATTATTAAATGTGTCACAGAGAAGGTGATTATCTGAAAAAGACCTCCAATATGAGAAAAAGCTTCCAGCAGCGAGAGTTAACACATGACAAAGTTAGAGATATCTCTAATCCCATACCTTGATCTCAGTACCATCAGCAATCCACTACTGTAGGACCGGAATATAAAAATCCACAAGCAACTGGTTTTAAGAGATATGGAGTTGCGATAAACATAAAATGTATTGAATTAACAGGATAATACTCTTCAATAGTAGTTCTTAAAAAAAAATACAGCAGTTCTTGAAGTATGGTCAAAGTACTCCTAGTGATTCCAACAATTTTCAAGGGGTCCACAAGGTCAAAAGTATTTTTCTCATAATAATGAGTCCTTTGTCTCTCTTTGTCTCTCACAAGAATGTTTTTGATACTTACTGTAAATGGGATTGATTTATTCTTTTTCAGAAATTTTGTGGTTGGTGTTTAGAAATGTTACTGTTTTCATATGTTAATTTTGTATCCTACAAATTACTAAATTCACTGATTAGAGTTCACAATTTTTGACTGAATCTTTAAGATTTTCTATATATAAAATCATGTCATCTGCAAACAACGACAATTTTACTTCTCCCTTTCCAATTCTTATACACTTTATTTCTTTATCCTGTCTGACTGCTCTGGATAAGACTTCCAGTATTATGTTGAATAGGAGAAGTGACAATGGGCACATTTGTCTCATGTATCCTTTCACCACTGACTATGATGTTACCTATGAGCTTGCAATATATGGCCTTTATGTTGAGATGTTCCTTCTATGCCTAATTTACTAGAAGTTTTTATAAGTGGATGTTGTATTGTGTCAAATGCTTTCTCTACATCTATTGAGATGAGCATACTATTTTCTTCTTTCATTCTATTAATGCATTTGCATATGTTGAACCATCCTCTCATCCTAGGGATAAATCGTACTTGATCATGGTGAATGATCCTCATAACATGCTGCTGAATTGTTTGCCAGCATTTTACTGAGAATTTTTGCGTATCTATTCATCAGAGATATTGGTCTGTGGTTTTCTTTTCTAGTAGTTTTCCTTCTCTGGATTTACTATCAGGATAATGTTGGCCTTCTAAGTTCAGTTTGGGACTGACTGTTCCTTCCTCTTTGATTTTTTGGAAGACTTTAAGAAAGATTGGCAGGAATTCTTTCAATGTTCAGTAAAACTCACCAAGAAAACCATCTGGTCCTGTGCTTTTCTTCATCAGGAGATATTTATTTACTTATCCTATATCCTTACTAGTAATTGGCTTATTCAGATTATCTACTTCTTCCTGATTCCTGATTGGTAATTTGTATGTTTCTAAGATTTTTTCCAATTCTTGTAGGTTGTTCAATATGTTAACACATAGTTGTTCATAGTAGCCTCTGATGATCCTCTGAATTTCTATGATATTTGTAATGTCTCCTATTTCTAAAATTTTGCAGATTTGAGTCCTTTTTCTTTTTTCATTGGTTAATCTAAGAGTTTGTCAATTTTGTTTATCTTTTCTAAGTATCAACTCTTAGTTTGCTTAACCTTGTCTTTGTTTTTGGGTTCTCTATTTCTGTTCTAATTTCTTTTATTCTGCTAACTTTCAAATCACTTTTTTTTTCCTAGTTCCTTAAGGTATACAAGTTAGTCTAGTTGGAATTGCTATTGCCTCCTTTTAAAATTTTTTTTATTTTTATTTTTTTAACTTTTTTAATTTTATGGGTTTTTTTATTTTTGGTTTTAAGTTTTTATTTAACTTCCAGTTAGTTAAGATACAATGTAACATTAGTTTTGGCTGTACAATTTACTGATTGATCATTTACATACAACACCCAGTCCTCATCATAAGTGCCCTCCTTAATACCCATCACCCATTTAACCCATCCCCTGCCCACCTCCACTCCAGCAACCCTCAGTTTGTACTCTATAGTTAAGAGTCTGTTTTATGGTTTGCCTCTCTTTTCTCTCCCTGTGTTCATCTGTTTTGTTTCTCAAATTCCACATATGAGTGAAATCATATGGTATTTGTCTTTCTCTGACTTATTTCACTTAGCATAATACTCTCTAGCTCCATCCACACAGTTATAAATGCAAGACTGCATTCTTTTTGATGCCCAAATAATATTCTATTGTGTATGAATATAATGCATGATTGATTGTACATATACATGAGCATATATATATATTTGTGTGTGTGGGTACACATATATACATACCACCTCTTTATCTATTCATCAATGGACACTTGGACTCTTTCCGTTATTTGACTATTGTTGATAATGCTGTTATAAACATCAGGGTGCATGTGCCCCTTTGAATTAACACATTTGTATCTTTTGGGTAAATACCTACTAGTGAAATTGCTAGGTCATAGGGTACTTCTACTTTTAACTTTTTGAGGAACCTCCATACACAGTAACTGCACCAGTTTGTATTCCCACCAACAGTGTAAGAGGGTTACCTTTTCTCCACATCCTCGCCAATATCTGTTGTTTCCTGAGTTGTTAATTTCACCATTTTGGCAGGTGTGAGGTGGTATCTCACAGTGGTTTTGATTTGTATTTCCCAGATGAAGAGTGATGTTGAGCATCTTTTCATGTGTCTGTTAGCCATCTCTATATCTTCTTTGGAAAAATGTCTATTCATGTCTTCTGCCCATTTCTTAACTGGATGATTTGTTCTTTGGGTGTTGAGTTTGATAAGTTCTATATAAATTTCATATACTAACCCTTTATCAGAAATGTCATTTGCAAATATCTTCTTGCATTCCATAGGCTGTGTTTTAGTTTTGTTGTTTCCTTCACTGTGCAGAAGCTTTTTATCTTGATAAAGTCCCAATAGTTCATTTTTACTTTCGTTTCCCTTGTCTTAGGAGATGTATCTAGTAAGAAGTTACTACAGCCAATCAGTGTCAAAGATTATTGCCTGTGTTCTCTTCCAGGATTTTCAAGGATTCCTATCTCACATTTAGGTCTTTCATCCATTTTGAATTTATATCTGTGTATGATGTAAGAAAGTGCTCCAGTTTCATTCTTCTGCATTTGCTCTCCAGTTATCCCAACACCATTTGTTGAAGAGAATTTTTCCCATTGGACATTCTTTCCTGCTTCGTTGAAGATTAGTTGACCATACAGTTGTGGCTCCATTTCTGGATTCTCTATTCTGTTTCACTGATCTATGGGTCTGTTTTTGTGCCAGTGCCATACTGTCTTGATGACTACAGCTTTGTAATATAGCTTGCACTCTGGAATTGTGATGCTTCTAGCTTTGCTTTTCTTTTTCAAAACTGCTTTGGCTATTCAGGGTCTTTGGTGGTTCCATACAAATTTTAGTATTGCTTGTTCTAGCTCTGGGAAAAATGCTGGTGGTATTTTGATAGGTATTGCATTAAATGTGTACATTGCTTTGGGTAGATAGACATTTTAACAATATTTGTTCTTCCTTTCTATGAGCATGGAATGTTTTTCCATTTCTTTGTGTCATCTTCACTTTCTTTCCTAAATGTTTTAGCTTCAGAGGACAGTTCTTTTACCTCTTTGGTTATGTTTATTCCTAGGTTATCTTATGATTTTGGGCCCAGTTGTAAATGGGATTGATTCCTTGACTTCTCTTTCTGCTCCTTCATTATTGGTATATAGAAATGCAACAGATTTCTGTATGTTGATTGTATCCTGCAATTTTATTGAATTCATGTATCAGTTCTAGCAATTTTTTGGTGGAGATTTTTTTTTACCAGTTCAATTTCTTTGCTGGTTATCAATCTTTTCAAGTTTTCTATTTCTTCCTGTTTCAGTTTTGGTAGTTTATGTGTTTCCAGGAATTTACCCATTCCTTCCAGATTGCCTAATTTGTTGGCATATAATTTTTCATAATATTCTCATAATTGTTTGTATTTCTGTGGTGTTGGTTGTGATTTCTCCCATGATTTTGTTTATTTGGGACCTTTCTCCTGTTTTGTTTCTCAAATTCCACATATGAGTGAAATCATATGGTATTTGTCTTTCTCTGACTTATTTCACTTAGCATAATACTCTCTAGCTCCATCCACACAGTTATAAATGCAAGACTGCATTCTTTTTGATGCCCAAATAATATTCTATTGTGTATGAATATAATGCATGATTGATTGTACATATACATGAGCATATATATATATTTGTGTGTGTGGGTACACATATATACATACCACCTCTTTATCTATTCATCAATGGACACTTGGACTCTTTCCGTTATTTGACTATTGTTGATAATGCTGTTATAAACATCAGGGTGCATGTGCCCCTTTGAATTAACACATTTGTATCTTTTGGGTAAATACCTACTAGTGAAATTGCTAGGTCATAGGGTACTTCTACTTTTAACTTTTTGAGGAACCTCCATACACAGTAACTGCACCAGTTTGTATTCCCACCAACAGTGTAAGAGGGTTACCTTTTCTCCACATCCTCGCCAATATCTGTTGTTTCCTGAGTTGTTAATTTCACCATTTTGGCAGGTGTGAGGTGGTATCTCACAGTGGTTTTGATTTGTATTTCCCAGATGAAGAGTGATGTTGAGCATCTTTTCATGTGTCTGTTAGCCATCTCTATATCTTCTTTGGAAAAATGTCTATTCATGTCTTCTGCCCATTTCTTAACTGGATGATTTGTTCTTTGGGTGTTGAGTTTGATAAGTTCTATATAAATTTCATATACTAACCCTTTATCAGAAATGTCATTTGCAAATATCTTCTTGCATTCCATAGGCTGTGTTTTAGTTTTGTTGTTTCCTTCACTGTGCAGAAGCTTTTTATCTTGATAAAGTCCCAATAGTTCATTTTTACTTTCGTTTCCCTTGTCTTAGGAGATGTATCTAGTAAGAAGTTACTACAGCCAATCAGTGTCAAAGATTATTGCCTGTGTTCTCTTCCAGGATTTTCAAGGATTCCTATCTCACATTTAGGTCTTTCATCCATTTTGAATTTATATCTGTGTATGATGTAAGAAAGTGCTCCAGTTTCATTCTTCTGCATTTGCTCTCCAGTTATCCCAACACCATTTGTTGAAGAGAATTTTTCCCATTGGACATTCTTTCCTGCTTCGTTGAAGATTAGTTGACCATACAGTTGTGGCTCCATTTCTGGATTCTCTATTCTGTTTCACTGATCTATGGGTCTGTTTTTGTGCCAGTGCCATACTGTCTTGATGACTACAGCTTTGTAATATAGCTTGCACTCTGGAATTGTGATGCTTCTAGCTTTGCTTTTCTTTTTCAAAACTGCTTTGGCTATTCAGGGTCTTTGGTGGTTCCATACAAATTTTAGTATTGCTTGTTCTAGCTCTGGGAAAAATGCTGGTGGTATTTTGATAGGTATTGCATTAAATGTGTACATTGCTTTGGGTAGATAGACATTTTAACAATATTTGTTCTTCCTTTCTATGAGCATGGAATGTTTTTCCATTTCTTTGTGTCATCTTCACTTTCTTTCCTAAATGTTTTAGCTTCAGAGGACAGTTCTTTTACCTCTTTGGTTATGTTTATTCCTAGGTTATCTTATGATTTTGGGCCCAGTTGTAAATGGGATTGATTCCTTGACTTCTCTTTCTGCTCCTTCATTATTGGTATATAGAAATGCAACAGATTTCTGTATGTTGATTGTATCCTGCAATTTTATTGAATTCATGTATCAGTTCTAGCAATTTTTTGGTGGAGATTTTTTTTTACCAGTTCAATTTCTTTGCTGGTTATCAATCTTTTCAAGTTTTCTATTTCTTCCTGTTTCAGTTTTGGTAGTTTATGTGTTTCCAGGAATTTACCCATTCCTTCCAGATTGCCTAATTTGTTGGCATATAATTTTTCATAATATTCTCATAATTGTTTGTATTTCTGTGGTGTTGGTTGTGATTTCTCCCATGATTTTGTTTATTTGGGACCTTTCTCTTTCCTTTTTGGTAAGTCTGGCTAGGGGGTTATCAATTGTATTAATTTTTTCAAAGAACCAGCTCCTGTTCTCATTGATCTGTTCTACTGATTTTTGTGTGTTTGTTTCCATAGGATTTATTTCTGCTCTAATCTTTAATATTTGCCTTCTTCTGCTGGCTTTAGGCTTCATTGTTTTTCTTTTTCTAGCTCCCATAGATGTAATTTTAGGTTGCATATTTGAGATTTTTCTTGTTTCTTGAGGAAGGCCTGTATTGCTATAGACTTCCCTTTTAGGACCGTATTTTGCTGCATCCAAAAGGTTTAGGACTATTTTGTTTTTGTTTTCATTTGTTTCCATGTTTTGTTTTGTTTTTTTTGAATTTATTCTTTAATCTCCTGGTTGACCCATTCATTCTTTAGTAGGCTGTCCTTTAACCTCCATATATTTGTGGTCTTTCCAAATTTTGTCCTGTGGTTGACTTCAAGTTTCACAGCATTGTGGTCTGAAAATATGCATGGCATGATCTCAACCTTCTTGTACTTATTGAGGCCTGATAAATGACCTAGTATGTGATCCATTCTAGACAATGTCCCATGTGCACTTGAAAAGAATGCGTATTCTGCTACTTTAGGGTGAAATGTTCTGAATATAACTGTTAAGTCCATCTGGTCCAGTGTGTCAAATTTCCTTGTTGATTTTCTGCTTAGATGATCTGTCCATCAAGTGGGGTGTTAAAGTCCTCTACTATTACTGTATTATTATCAGTGAGTTTGTCTGTTATTGTTTTATATATTTGAGTGCTCCTAAGTTGGGGGCATAAATATTTATAATTACATCTTCTTGTTGGATAGACCCCTTCATTATGACATAGTGCCTTTCTTCACCTTGTTACAGTCTCTGGTTTAAAATCTAGTTTGATATCACTATTGCTACTCCAGATTTCTTTTGACATCCATTTGCATGGTAAATGTTTCTATATTCCCTCACTTTCAACTGCAGGTGTCTTTAGGTCTAAAATGAGTCTCCTGTAGGCAGCACATGGATGGGTCTTGTTTTTTTGTTGTTGTTGTTGTTGTTGTTTTAATCCATTCTGACACTCTTATGTTTTGATTGGAGCATGTATTTCATTTACATTCAGAATGATTATTGATAGATATGAATTTAGTGCCATTTTATTACTTCTTTCGACATTTCTGGAGATTTTCTCTATTCTTTTCTAGTATTTGTAGTTTTTGATCTTTCTTTTCCATTCAAAGAGGCCCCTTTAATGTTTCTTGCAGGGCCAGTTTAGTGGACATGAACTTAGTTTTTGTTTCTCTGGGGAACTTTTTATCTCTCCTTCTATTCTGAATGATAGCCTTGGCTGGATAGAGTATTCTTGGCTGCATATTTTTCCCATTCAGCATGTTTAATATACCACTCCACTCTCTTCTGGCCTGCCAAGTTTCTGTGGAGAGATCTGCTGCTAACCTTAATTGTCTTCCCTTCAAGGTTAGGACCTATAATGTCCTAAATAAACCTAAATAAACCTTCTGCCCTCTTTTCGGTCTCTTCTTCTTATGGGACTCACATAATATGAATGTTATTCCGTTTGATGGAGTTACTGAGTTCCCTAAATCTACTTTCATGATCCAAGATTTTTCTTTCCCTCTTCTGATCAGCTTCATTATTTTCCGTAATTCTATCTTCTACATCACTTAATCTGTACTTCTACTTCTTCCATCCTTTTGGTCATTACATCATTAAATTTCAGTTATTGCATATTTCATTTTAGCCTCATTGGTTTTAAGCTCTTTTACCTCTGTGATAAGGGGATCCATGATGTCTTCCACGTCCGTCTCAAACTCAGCTAGTATCCTTATGATTGTTGCTTTAAATTCTGCATCAGGCATATTACTTACATCTGTTTCGATTAGATCCCTGGCTGTGACCTTTTCTTGTTCTTTCTTTTAGGATGAATTCTTCCATCTTGGCATTTTGTCTAGGTATCTGTCTTCTTCTGTTGTATTGTATGGGTGGATATTTCTGTGATTTGTCATGCATAACCCACCATCCCGACCTGCATATACACAGCAGGCTAAAGATTGTTGTCTGTGAGACTTGTGCTGCATGAGTGACCTCGGGAACTTGCTTAGTTGACATTAGCTGGTCTCCAGGTCAGAATTGATCCTTCTTATCTGGATGCCAAGAGCTATAAATTTTGCCTTGTATCTCCACTGGCTCCAGGCTGGGCTGGACCCCCAGAATGGAATCCAGGAGGGGAGACAAGTACATATTGCCCAGGCTCCTTAAAGATGTAAAGACATGATAGAAATGCAGCCTGCTCCAGACTGAACATAGGCAAACAAATGTTTAATTTCAGACCCCACCATTTACCCCATAAATTTATGGCCCTTATGGGGATGTTCAGTTGGAAGTCTTACCTGAGGGGAAGATGCTCCACCCACACCTCTCAATGAGGACTCCAGCCTGGCTGTCTCCACGGGGCTTTCCCAGCTAATGAGGTTGGATGTTGTAAGTACCTGATTTGATGTAACTCTGTCTTATTCTCCTTTATTGCTTACTATTGCCCTCATCTATGCTCAGATTTCTCTTTTCTTGTTTCTATTAGATTTTTATAATACCAATAAAGTGTTTCTTCCCCTTCAAAACTGAGAGTACAGCTGCCATGAGTCTCTTCTTCAGAATATCTGTGTGTTAGTAAAGTCTGTTAGGTTTCCTGCTCCTGAGAGTAATGGCTTTATGAAGAAGTCATATACTCTCCAGGGCCTGGTGCTTCTGAAAGTGTCTCCTGTGTGTTCTGCAGGCACTCTGCTGCTGTGCTATGCCTGCTTTATCTCTCAAGTCAGTCCTCAATAGAGTTTCTCCTTGCCTGCAGTGGGGAGTGTTTGGACTTTGGCCAGAGTTTGGCGAGTTTTAACTAGGAGTGCTCTGGTCTGCTTCTTGAAAGAGACCTGATGCTATTTCCACTAGAGCTAAAGCTCTGCAGAACTCTATGGTCAATAGACATGGTGCATGTGGGGGTTTGTGCCAATCTTCTGGGGGAGGGGCCCTGCTGAACTGGTTCTTAGGCACACTGACCTGAGAAAAACAGTACCAGCAGAGCACAGGGGGGCAGGGCTTGGTGTAGCAGATTAGGCAATCAGTGTTGGCACGGTGCTGTTTACTGAAGTTAGTTTATGCTGAGGGGTGGAATAGGGAAATGGCACCAGCCAGCTCCTTTGTCCCTGGAGAGAGAGGTTTGTGCTTGCTGGTGTCAGGGAAGCCCTCCCAGAAGAGTAAATAAATGTCCCTCATGTGTCCTAGGTGTTTTTCAGATCACTCTTTTCACACTGTGTCCCTGTTGCTTGCCTGCCTGGAGTAGCACAGTGCACTTTGGGCTCTATCCCAGCCAGGTTGGCTGAGTTTTTAAAACTCCAAACTTTAGGGTCCGGTGTGATGGGGACCTGTGCTGTCTTCTGGGGGAGGGTCTCACCATGCTGGGACTGATGCAGGTCTGACCTCAAAGGCCAGTCACACCAGAGCACAGGAGTGTGGAGTTTGGAGCAAAGCACACCATGGAGTCAGTGTCCGGGTTAGCCACCCTCAGCAGGTGTCTCTGTGCCTAGGCTGAGGGGTGGGGGAAGGAAATGGGTCCCACAGGTTCCTTTGTCCCTGGAGAGGCAATGCCACCTCTCAGATGCACTCCAGGAAGGGGGAAACTTCTCTTCCAGTGCTTCTCTGGGTGCTCAGATCATGCGGTCTGCACTTTGCCTCCCCCCCCCCCCATTACCTGCCTGCCTTCTCTACAGGAGCACTGTAGTGCCCTCAGGCCTCTATACCAGCCACACAGCAGACCTCTAAAGCTCCAGTCTTTGAGCTCCAATGGTTGTAAAAACTCAGGAAAATCAGCCCATTTTCCCAGTCAGTGGCTTCAGACAGTATTTTCCTTTTGTGATCCAATGCTCTACGCTCCTCTCTCTCAATCTCACTGCTCTCTGAGAGCAGGGCTCCCTCCCCTCTGCAACACCCATGATCCTTTTCTCCCCCAAAACACATCTCCGTACCTTTCCACAATGTGGCCTCCTCTCTCCTTCTAGTTGTGCAGTTTGTTCTGTCAGTCCTCAGATCAATTTCTTGGGTATTCAGAAGGATCTGATATTTATCTAGCTGTGTTCAAGGGAAGAGGCAAGCCTAGGGTCCTCCTACTACTCTGGCATCTTAGCTGCTCTTGCCTCTTAATGTAGTAATTTATTGCTATTAGCTTCCTGCTTAGAACTATTTTTGCTGCATCCCATAAGGTCTGGTATGTGGTGCTTCCACTTTCATTTGTCTCAAGAAACTATTTCTCCTTTAATTTATCCTTTAATCCATCAGTTGTTTGGGAGAGTGTTAATTTCCATGTGTTCATGAATTTTCCAGTTTTTCTCATAATTTATTTCTAGTTTTATGCCACTGTGGTCAGAGAAGATTATTTGGTATAATTTAAATCTTAATGAATTTTTAAGAATTGCTTTGTGGCCTAATTAATATGACCTATTCTAGAAAATGTTTCATGTGCCCTTGAGAAGAACGTGCATTCTGCTGTTGTTGGACAAAACATTCTGTACTTGTCTGGGAGGTCCATTTGGTCTATAGTGTTCAAGTCTGCTGTTTCCTTATCAATTCTCTGTCTGAATGATCTAGCCATTGTTGAGAATGGGTATTAAAGTCCCTAACTGTTATTGTATTGCTCTTTATTTCTCCTTTTACTTCTGTCAGGTTTTGCTTTACATATTTAAGTGCTCTAATTTTGGGAGCATAAATATTACAACTGTTACAAATTCCTGATGTACTGACCTCTTTATCATTATATAATGACCTTGTCTTTTTTTACTACTTTTTACTGCTTACTGCTTTTACTGCTTTTTAAAACATGTTTTGTCTGATGTAAGTATAGTTTACATCTATATTTGTCTTATATAGGTATACTTATATATCAGTATATTGCCTTTTTTGGTTACCATTTGCTTGAAATGTCTTTTTCCATCCTTTTACTCTCATTCTATGTGTGTCTTTAAGGTTAAATTGAGTCTTTTATAGGCAGCGCGTTGTTGGACCTTTTTTTTTTTTAATCTATTTAGCCATTCTATGTCTTTTGATTGGAGAATTTAATCCATTTATGTTTAAAGTGATTATTCAGAAGTAAGGACTTACTATTGCCTTTGTTAATTGTTTTCTGGTTGTTATGTAGATCCATTGTTCCCCGTTTCTTATCCTGCTCTCTTTTTGCGTTTTGATGTTTTTTACTATCAGTATACTTTGATTGTTTCGTTGTGTTCTTTTGTGTAACTACCACCAAATTTTTCCTTGTAGTTACCATGAGGCTTAAATAAAACATCTTAAAGTTATAACACTATTTTAAACTGATAACTTCAATAGAATGTGTAGACTTTTAACTTTTTTCCTTCTCCCCCTCACATTCTAGGTTATTTGTTACAATTTACAGGGTTTTTATATTCTGTAACAATAAGATTATTGTATGTATGGTTATTTTTGCTATGTTCGGGGTTTTTTATAACTTTTAAACTACTGTTTTGAGTTAGTGCACCACCATTACCATATTGCAGAATCCAACTATGACTATACAGGTAGCATTACCAGTGAGATGTATGGTACCTTTTCATGTTTTTATGATGTTAATTAGCATTATTTTATTTGCTCTCAAATAACTCCCTTTGACATTTCTTGTAAAATAGATTTGGTGGTAATAAACTCTCTCAGATTTTGTCTGGGAATGTCTTTATCCTTCCATCGTTTCTAAAGGACAGCTTCATTGAGTAAAGAATTGTTGACTGAGTTATTTTCTTTCAGTATTTTGAATATGTCACTCCATTCTCTCCTGACATGAGAAGTTTCTGTTGAGAAATCCACCTATAGTCCCTTGTATGTAACTTCTCTCTTTTCTCTTGCTGCTCTTAAAGCTCTTTTTCTCTGACTTTTGACAATGTAATTATACAGTGCCTCAGTGTAGCCCTATTCAGATTCAATCTATCTGGGGTCCTTTGGGCCTCACAGATCTGGATGTCTATTTCTCTCCCTGGATTTGGGAAGTTTCAGCCATTATTTGCTTTAAATATACTTTCCATTCCTTACTCTCTCTTCTGGAATTCCCATAACATAAATGTTATTTTCATTGCATCCCACAAATCCAGTAGGTTTTCTTCCCTCTTTTTCATTCTTTTTTTCCTTGTACTTCTTTGACTAGTTAATTTCCAATATTTTAATTTCTAGGTTGCTGACTCTTTCTTCTACATCATAGAAGTCAACTTCTAAAAATCAATATTGAATTCTACTTTTCACTTGTATTTTTCAACTCTAGGATTTCTTTTTTGTTGTTGTTGTTTTTACTGGTTGCTATTCCTTGCCAAACTTATTTTATTCATGCATTGTTTTGTTAATTTCATTTAGTTATCTATGTTTTCTTATAGTTCATTAAACTTCCTTAGAGGATTATTTCTTATTCTTTTGATGGTTCACAGATCTCCATTTCTTTAGGTTTAATTATTAAAGCTTTATTCATTTCATTTGGAGGCATCATATTTACCTGATTTTTTGTGATCCTTGATTCCCTACATTGGTATGTGTGCATTTGAGTAATGGGGCTCCTCTTCCAGATTTTACAGGTTTGCTTTGGCAGAGACTGTTCTTCACCAGTCAGCTCAATTTGTTCTTCTGGGTATGTCTGCTGATAATGTCTTTGGGCAGTGGGGGCCAGCTATCGTGGTCTATTTTGAGGCTAGGCAACTGTTTGAACTCCAAGGAGAGGGATAGTAGGTGTCTCACTGACAGAATAGTTGGATAAGACTATTGGCTTGGTTCCCTACCCAGGTCAGGCTTAGGATGGGCTCTGCATTTGTGAATATTCTGGTCAAACTTACTAGACAGTTGGGACTAGGTACTATAGTAGTAGACAGGGTCATGAATTAGCTTCCCTGCCCTACAAAGATAGCAAGCCTGGGCAAAAGCTTCTACAGCTTGTTGGGGGGGGAGGTGCTGAATCAGGGCTGAATGTGCACTGAGTTCTTTGGTGAGGTAAGGTCACCAGTTTTGTTCTGCAGACAGGAGAAGCCACAGGCTATACTCTGTTCAAGGACTACTGTACATAGTCCCACTATTGAATTCGCTATGCAGCTTCCTGTTTGCTCTTATTAAGGTCTCTGGTTGGACAGGCTGGAGGCTGTATTTAACAACGAGCAGGGCTGTGAACTAGATTTCTTGCCTGGGTGCAGCTGAAGTAGCTCTAAAACTGGTGAAGCTCTCTGCTGTCTTAATTTAAACTGACCTGCATCCCAAGGTCCTGGGCTGTACAAGGCCACTGGCTTTGCTCTACAAAGTACTGTCTCTGTCTGCATTTCTCTTGGTATGAACACTGAACTGCACACCTTTCAGGGGTTTTGCCAGATCTTCTTCAGCCAGAAGGGGCTGAAGACACTCCACAGCGGTGGGGCTATATCTCAGCCTCTTTGCCAGGACAGGATGGGGAGGAGCCACTCCTCTCAATTTCCCAAACAAGCTCTCTGTTTCAGTGTGGCCTGGAGCCACCCTCAGCCTTCTATGAATTAATCCTTCTGCCTGTGTATAGCACAGGAAGCCTCAACATGGGGTACTAGTTTTGCTGCGGGAGCCATCAACTCTGCTTGTCTGCCTGTCAGCCCTAAGAGTCACATGAGCCTGGAAGGCAGTCTCCATAGTGGGTGGGGCTATGGCTCATCACCCAGCCTCTATGTAAGCGTACTGGGCTCTAGGCTAGCAAACTCTTCCTTCAAGGATCTGAATAAGGCAGATTTGTACCCTTCCAAGTTCCCTGGTCAGAATGCACCCCGACTAGGTTCTGCAGATGAGGAGAGGTGCTATTTGGGATCACTACTTGGGCACTACAGGTGACAACTCTGTCTGCCAAGATCTATGTGCTGGTTGTTGCCAGTCCCTCCCCACTTCTCTACAGCAGTCAGATTCCCAGTGATTGAGCCCCGCAGATTCCCTTGCAATCTTCATGATGCAAGATCAGAGTGAGGGCTCCCACAAAGACCCCCAGGTTCTCTTTTCCTACTGGAAAAAACAGAGGCTCAAGGGAGATTTCTCTGTATGGTGCTATGCTATCCTGGGGAGGGGCAATGTAGTTAACATGTAGCTCTTTCTGTTACCCTTCTAATGGACTTTGCCTTGGTCTCTGAAGTGCAGGGACCTGCTTCAGCCTCACCCCATGTTCTAGAATTCTCTCAGTGATATCTTGTTCTTGAATAGGTATCAGCTGTTCTTCTTGTGAGGGGAGCAAAATCAGGAATGACCTACGTTGGCATATTGGTGATGTAATTCTCCAAAGCACATAATTTGAAATACATTCTCAGTAGCTATATTCTCAATGTTGAAATTCACTGTTTCCAAAATCATTAAATAAAGATGTACTTTATGAGCTTACTATTCATTGACAATACAGGAAGTATAATAAAATTATACTACTAAGCTACTAATCTTGAATAATGTGCCATGAACTTGCATTCCACAAGGAGAGAAGCCTTAGCCCTTACCTACCAAAAATGAGTTTAAGGCTTCTAATCCCTTAAAAATGTTCTAGAAATTTAATGAAATTACTAGCCTACCATCTACGAGAATTCTTGAAGCAATTCCTCAGGATTTCATTCGGAGAATAAGGCCCTAAGTCAATTAAAATGCACGATTCTATGCTAGGTGGGAATACACAAAAGCAAGTTTTTGGTTTTTGAAAATACACTGTGTGAACACAAAAGCAGCATATATAATTGATGACAAAAAGATGTACATATATACCTACCTTGTACAGAAACATATACATATGTGTATGTATCATGTTTATAGTGCTAAAAAGTATTTTACAGTATTGGTAAACTAAACTTTAAAAGACAACTAAATGTGGAAATAATTACAAATATGTTTCTGAACAATCAGATAGACTCTGCAGTGTAAAAGAAAAACAAATGGTTCATTTGAAACATGAATATCAACAAAATTCTGAAGAAAGCCAAAATAAAGAAAATACTTAAGGAAAAAAAAAATTTAAGGCTCAAGAAGTCTTCCTCATTTTCATCTCATTACTTAGAAAACTCAACCCTAAGCAAGACAACAGTAGAAGCCAGGAGACCAGGTTCTAATTGACATTTTACCACTATTTCACTTTGCCACTTAAACCAATGAAACCTGTCTACATCTTAGCTATCTCCTCCTTAAAATGAGGAACTAGATTAGATGATTTCTATAGCTGCCTCTAATTTTAATAGTCTAGGATTCTGATTACATTCTGGCTTGAGACCAAAAATTTTCAGAGCAACATAAAGCCTACCACTTTATGATGATGGAAACTTTACAGATAATATTCCCACAAACATTAAAGAGGGGCAAAAGCCTGATGGCAGTAGAATGAAAAACTTATACTCCCCCAGAGAGGTACATGATTCATTCCTCACTTCATTCAGAGCTTAGCCAAAATATCCCTCAACACAAAGGTCTTTCAACACCCCACGTAACAACCTACCCATTGTTCACTGAACACTGCCATTTTATATTTTTCTTCCTAGCACCTCTTACCATTGTATGTTTTTCATGTTTAATATTTTGGATGTTTATAATTCCTCCACTAATATAAACTCTATGAGAGCAGTTTTGTTTTGTCTTGTTTTAATTCACAGCGGTGCTGCCAATAGAATGATACTCCATATACCAACGGAGCTCAATGAATGTTTGTTGATTGAATGGTTGATGCTTTCAACAATAAGTAGACCCACGTGACTGGATCCATAAGGCTGGAAAAGTAAGCTGGAACATGTTATAGCAGGGTTGGTACAACATTCTAAGGCACAGTTGTCCAATAAAACCTTCTGTGATGATAGAAATATTTTAAATTGGTGCCAACCAATTCAGTAGTCACTAGCCATGGTGGCTTTTGAGTACATGAAATGAAGCTGTGATTGAGGAAGTTATTTTATTTACTTTTAATTAAGTTTACATTTAAATGTAAAGACCTGAATACAGCTGTGGTTACCCTCTTAAGCTGTGCATTTTCTACGGAATTTGGAACTTCAAAGCCAAAGAGCCATGAAAGATTTGTAGGAGGAAAAATAATGGGATAAGAACTATATTTTGAAAAATAATACTGAAAGTAATGTTTAGAATGAATTGGAGTAGAGAGAAACTGGAAAACAAAACAGACAGAAACTGCAAAAATCTGGATGTTAGGGACTGAGCACCTGAATTAGGGCAGTAACAGGACGAATGGAAGGGGAATACATGATTGGGAAACACTGAAGAGGCAAAATAAACAGGATTTTGATTTTTTTTTTTTTTTTAATGTCTGCATGATCGGGGCACCTGGGTGGCTCAGTCGTTAAGCGTCTGCCTTCGGCTCAGGGCCTGATCCCAGTGTCCCCTGGATCGAGCCCTGCATCGGGCTCCCTGCCCCCCCCTGGGAGCCTGCTTCTTCCTTTCCCAGTTCCCCTGCTTGTGTTCCCTCTCTCACTGGCTATCTCTCTCTCTGTCAAATAAATAAATAAAATCTTTTTAAAATTTAAAAAAATAGGGGCGCCTGGGTGGCACAGCAGTTAAGCGTCTGCCTTCGGCTCAGGGCATGATCCCGGCGTTACGGGATCGAGCCCCACATCAGGCTCTTCCGCTATGAGCCTGCTTCTTTCTCTCCCACTCCCCCTGCTTGTGTTCCCTCTCTCGCTGGCTGTCTCTATCTCTGTCGAATAAATAAATAAAATCTTTAAAAAAAATAAATAAATAAAATAAAAAAATAAACGCCCACATGATCAGACAAAGGCTAAGAGAGAAAGAATACACACCATGATTCATGTTCAGCCTAAGAGAGAGAGACTATCCACCATGATTCATGTTCAGATTTCCAGGAAGCCCTCTACAGGTCACTCCTGCAATTCATGGGCAACAGGGATGTTAAGAATTCCCAAGAGTTCTCGTTTTCCCAAAGAATAAGTGTGTAACACAAACCACATCTTTCAACCTCTCTTCATCCATGTTTTGGTGTACCTTCTTTATCAGTGGAAGGATACCCACCCCTTTCCTTTTGGGTTGGGTTTTGAGAATTTAGAGGATTCTCCAGTAAAAGTACCATAACTCCTACAGCATAGGACAAGAATGAAATAATAGCAACAAATGGCCCCAGAAAGAAAAAAAGGGGATGGATTTGTGGAGAAGCAGGAAGACTAGTTTTTTACCAAACTATGCTGAAGCATGTGCATTTCAGCTCACCCAGAGTCTGCTTCCGTAACTATTCAGGGATCAGGGTTCTCATGATTTTCCCCAGGATTTGGCTTGCATACTTGGGAGCAAATGATACATGACTTCCCTGTCATTCTTCTAGACCTCACTCATGAGCCATCTTCTGCCACTGTAGCACCATTCCAGCACCATTGGGACTTCTCTTTTCAGTCATGCCTGCTGAGTCTTGGCTCCTCCAACTCCCAGGGCCTTGGCCAGAGAAGCTCTGAGCCAGGATTTTGATGTTTTTAACTGTGAGCCCATCTTTGCTGCCACAGGTGATTAGAATGAAAACACCACCACTAACAAAAGAACCCAGGTAGTAGAGAAAAACCATACTAGTATCAAGAAACACTCACTGATAAAAATTCAGATCATTTTGAATACTTTTTAAATTCAGATGCCAAAGTATCAGTCTTGGTTTAAAAAACAAATGCATAAATTAAAAAAAAAAAAAATCCATGCTTGCCTGCCTAGTTGGTCAAAAAACAAGTCCATCTAAATTCTGTATCCAATTTAAAGTTGACATTAAATTAAGACTGTTTCTAACATTAGATATATACATGTGTGTGTGCTTGTACACACACACATATATATGAAATATATGTAAGCACATACACATATAATTTGAAAAATAATTTAAAACTTAAAATGTTATCAAATAAATCCACTTTGTTCCTTATTCCTGTAGAAAGCCATCTGGGACAAGCAGGCACAGGCTTTTTTTTAAATGGAGGAATACATTTTTATTTTAAGTTCACATTTAAACAGTGAAACCCTTTCTATCACAACACAAGGAAGACTTCTCCCATATTGGCAACTGTTTTTATATGGTTGGCAGGTTTCAATGGGTCTGAACTCATATGAATAAATTCCAACTACTCCACTGGATGAAAAGCTCACACACTTCCGCTTTTAAAGATGAAGTAGAAAATAACTGTCAGATGTAAGAAGACTACAGAGTGATTTAATATTTCATCAACAAAGAAGCCTTGACCCTTATTTGCACTATTAAAATCTTAATATAAAAAAGTCATATAATGGGACAGTCAGAATTCAGAAGCAAATAAAATTCCTTGGCAGACCAAGAATTCTTGCCACCTGTATCTGAAAGCAGAAGGAAGCATACTCTGCGTTCAGGCTCTGTAATAAGCACATTAAAGTCAAAGGTGCATCTATATATCCCAAGCTAAGTAAAAATGAAAAGAAATGCCTGAGGGCTCATGTTCTGAATAAAACTGTCTACATTTTGAGAAATTCTACTCTCTATGGACTTCTAATGATTACCACAGCAGGAGATTGAGCCAAAGAGACTCAAAGGAAATTGAAAAGCATGATTTTCAGGGAAAACCCCAACACCCAGAAGAATGATAATATAGATTACTCAGATTTCAATCTATATCAACTAGTAAGACAATGTATTTGTGTTTGGACAACAGCAGCATGATAGAATATAATCCATCTGAGAGACTAGTATATAATAGCTCCTTTCCTATTGTCCTTCTGAAAGACAAGTGATTATAATTATGGAGTACAAGAAACTTTTCAAAGAATTAAGATTTCAAACCTAGGAACTACTAAAACTTTTCAAAATGAGAAATCATACTGAAGAGCAACCATAGGTAGGAGTACGTGCAGAATATGGCTCACCACTTAATGGCTAATGCTAGTCTAGGTTCAGTCTTATTTTGAACAACTAAATTTTCATTAGAATTCAGTATTATATGAATAATATAGTAATTTCTAAGAATTAAACAAATTATTCATAGCCTTATGCTAGAAGGCAAATGAGGATTAGAAAAATCTCACAACTGTGAGCATATTTATCTGAAGGTACTACAATGAACTAGATACTACATTTTAATTTTTTTCAGAATTTATCAATTCATTGCTATATTTTCATCACTTTGTGTAAGCAAGCTCGAAAGATAGATATTCCCTTTTTTTTTTTTTTTTACCACTTCCCTTGCCTATCCCGTAACCTCAGAGGTATAACCTCTTTTTTTTTTTTTTTTTTTTTAAGATTTTATTTATTTATTTGACAGAGAGAGACAGCCAGTGAGAGAGGGAACACAGCAGGGGGAGTGGGAGAGGAAGAAGCAGGCTCATAGCAGAAGAGCCTGATGTGGGACTCGATCCCGGCACACCAGGATCACGCCCTGAGCCGAAGGCAGACGCCTTAAGGACTGCGCTACCCAGGCGCCCCCAGAGGTATAACCTCTGATTATATGATTCGGATCCAGCAGAAGCACTTGCAATTACTGAGTCTGTTTTTAAAGAAAAATTCCTGGGATATAAGGTTGGAACTTACCCCATTACAAACATCTAAGTGTGATTTCAAGGTTTTAAAGCAAATAAAACTTATATATTCTAAAACTGTATTAGCTTAAATGGAAATAAGTATATTCTTAGGAATAAACTTTCAAAACGGCAACCATAGTCAAATCTATTGCAGACAAATGGTGAGTGAACTTCTCTAATTGGATCTTTTTTCTTGTCTTGCCCATCTTGCCCTTATTTCACTTACCTAAAATACTTGCTAAAAAGCAAACAAGGAAGAAAGTCTATTTGCTAAGCAAGTTGTCCTCGAAAGACTCCCTATGACTCACCCCAAAATTCCTCAAAGAAAAAGAAAATACATTAACTAACATGTGAAACAACAGGAATAACTTTTGAAAAGATTATAAATGTAAATAATTTTATTTGAATATGGATAAGGCAAGAATGCTCATAGGGAGAAATTTGGAAGTAGTTTAAATTAGAGTAGGGCTCTTTCACTTATTTTTAAATTGGCGATGTCATGTAAAATATGTGAATTCGTAACTTTAAAGTTTGGAACTGCATTTAAGGAGACACATCAAAGGAGTCTGAAAAAAAATGAGATTTGAGTACATATTTTAACTCATAATTTCCTAGTTTGTCCTTGAGTATATTATTTAATGTCACTCATTCTCATACTTTTCATCAATATGATTATAATTATATATATTATATATGAATATATATATATTTATAGTTTTCATGAGATAACTGAAATGTCATATGTACAATATCTGGTAAAGAGGAAATTTTCCATGTAGTCAGATACCTAACTAACATGAAGTAGGACCAATGCTAAAATCAGTTGGGGAGATTCTTTATCCAAAAAGCACTATCAGAGTAAAACTGATTTCAAAGCCAACCCACTTTTATCCATACTTACTAGATAGTGAGGCCTACTGTAAACAACTCCCAAGAAGATGAAAATGAGCAAATTAAGATTGCCTCCAAGTTAACCTAGAAAAATCAATATACAAGAAAGTGACAGAATTGCTCCCAATAAGCAAGACTTGATTATAATCTAAAAATACCACCATCTCTAAACAAGAATGTGTCAATCAGAAAAGGTTTGGTTGGTTAAAGAAACATAGACAAAAGGAATTACAAACAGTAGCATTGGTAGGAAAGAATAGGAAATTTTTTTAAAAGGCACTAATCATAAAGAAAAAGATACACTGAACTGATGTTAAAAAAGAACTCCCTGGGGAGCCTGGGTGGCTAAGTTAAATGTCTGCCTTCTACTCAGGTCATGATCCCAGCATCCTGAGATCAAGCCCCACATCGGGCTCCCTGCTCAGTGGGGAGCCTGCTTCTCCCTCTCCCTCTGCCTTCTGCTCCCCCTGCTTGTGCTTGCTCTCTGGCTCTCTCTCACTCTCAATCTGTCAAATAAATAAATAAAATGTTTAAAAACAAACACAAAACAAAACAACTCCTGCTCATCAAAACATACACTAAAAGAGTACAAAAACAACCATTATATGAAATATTTACATCACATATAATAAAAACGGGCTCCTACCCAGAATTATAAGAAAAAAGAAATAACAAGAAATGACAAATTGAAAAATGGTAAAAAGAACTGAACCGGCAGTTCATAAAAGTACAAATCCAAAAAATTTATGATACTCATTGGTAATTAGAGATACTTAAGTGAAACCTGTCACGGAACTTGGCTGCACACCTATGAAATTATCAGATAACTAAGATTTCAGCTGATGCCATGGGTTATTAAATATGTGAGAGCAATGGGAACTTACATAAACTGCTGATGAGAGGTATATAGCTACAGTTGCTTTGAAAATACATTATCATCTAGTAAGCATGAATCTCACATAAAATTGTGCAGTTATAAGAGGATAAATATACAAAAATGTTCGTAACAGTGTTTGTGATAGGCAAAAAAAAGAATATAACAAACATATACAATAAAAATTTACAAGTTGTAAAGAAAACAAATTAACCACAGCCAACCTCAATGATATATATGATTCCTATATAGTATTAATTGAAAGAAACATAACAAAACATGTAATAATATTTTGTTTATATAAAATTAAAAATACATAAAACTATTATTTTACTATGTGAATAGCAAAATTTTAAAGAAAAGTAATGAAGTGATTCACTTAAAGTCAGAACTATTCTAATGAACACAGATGGGAAGATAATCATTAAAAGAAACAGCATATTTTCAGATTGCTGGAATGTTCTATGTCTTGATATGGATGGTGGCTACCTAGGTGATCACTTTATAATTATTAATTATATTGTACATTATGTATTACATATTTTTTTGTATTTTTGTTATATTTCAAATTTTTTTAATATTTTAAAAATTTGGCCATGCCCATTGTAAATGGGTTGAAAAGTGACCTTCCAAAAGGTCTTTCCACCCAGAACCTCAGAATGTAATCTTATTTGGAATTGGGTTTTATAAATGTAGTTAAGATAAGAATCTCTAGAGACCATCTCTAGGACCATTTAAGGTGGGTCCTAAATCCAACAAGTTTCCCTATAAGCCACAGGAAAAAAAGAGACACTTAGATATAAGGAAGAAGGCCATGCAAAGATGGAAGAGGCAACTGGAGCTACACTGGCATATGCCAAGGAAAATTGTGAGCCACCAGAAGTAGAAAAGGCAAAGGAGAATTCTTCCCTAATAGAGGTTTTGGAGGAAGGCAACATTTGATTTTGGATTTCTGCCCTCCACACCTTTGAGAGAACAAATTTATGTTGTTTTAAGCCACTAAGTGTGTGGTAACTTGTTACAGCAGCTAGAAGAACTAATACACTCATTCTACAGACAATATTGTACACTGAATCCTTTACATTTTGGGCTGTGGAAATGGCCTTGGTTACAATTCTGACTCATTTACAAACCTCGGACAATTCATAATTTTTTGTAACTTCAGTTTTCTCATGTGTAGAATGAGAATAATACTATCAACCTAAAAGTGCTGTGGTAAAGGGTAAAAAAAAGCATTAAAAGATCTCAATACATTATACCTGTTAAGGGCCTGGATAATTATACACATTTATATACTCTCCTCACAGTGTGCCACAAATAATGGACTGTTCTTCAGAGAAGACCATCATGAGATGAGAGATGAATAAATTAAATAATTTTGGTAATGCTATAAAATTAAATTAAATCAACTTGCCTTAGTCTCATTTCAGGAACACCTAGCAACTAGTCCCAGAAGAGGCTTAACTACGTGAAGTAAAGAAGCTTTTCTAGTCACACAGGTCTTTACCGTTCTGGTCTCTGTGAAGTTAGTTACTCATTGTTGTGGTTAAATACATTCTGCTGCTTATACTGTTGTTCAATAAGAAACGATACCAGAGAAAGGGAAATAATTTCAATATATTCAAAGAATCACGTTATTCACCAACCTTGAAAAACACTTAAATGAAGACTTTTTAGGAAAGAAACTATTGGTCCTTCCCTAAGAAGAAATCATAGCCTTTTTCTGTTCTGTACACTTATCTGAACCTCCAGTGCAAAGCATGGTTCTAAAGAACAAAATCACCTAAAAATATAGTCACCAACTACATAGACATTCATGGTATCATTTTCATATAAACAAAATTAATTCTAATTATAACATTATCACAGTTATCATAATTGTGCTTTATTTAAATTTTTAAACAATGAGAGATCAAACAAAACTAAAAATAATGAAATGTAAACACAAGCACTAATTCCCTTTTTAAGGCAATATTTATAGTTCAAAGAAGATTTGTAGTATTAATTTTATTTAAAATATGATGATCAGCTTATGCTTTGGAAACATAATTAGAACATGTAACTTTGGCACCTAATCTAGTTTCCTGGTAAAACTGTTTTGAAATTTGTCATCATTAGAAGTTTTTTTTCCACTAAAAGCTTACTCAAGCATTGTCCATTCTGACTAAACCTATCCATTCACCTTCACTGAGCTCCTTACCTTCCTAACTAAAAAGTATTAAGTTGGATGGTGGTTCAGAGCAGAGATCCTTTTTTATTTTTTTTTAAGATTTTTTTTATTTATTTGAGAGAGAGAGCAAGAGAGAGAGGACGCGCTGGGGGGAGGAGCAGAGGGAGAAGCAGTCTCGCCCATGAGTAGGAAGTCCTATGCAGGGCTCGATCCTAGGACTCCCAGGGAGATCCTGCCTATTTTTTTTTAAAGACTTATTTATTTTTAGAGAGACAGAGGTGTGTGGAGGGAGAGGCAGCAGGGGAAGGAGAGGGAAAGAACCTCAAGCAGACTCTGCGCTGAGCACAGAGCCCAAAGTGGGGCTCAATCTCCTGACCCTGAGGTCATGACCTGAGCTGAAACTGAGAGCAGGTCACTTAACCAAATGAGCCATCCAGGTGCCCCTAGAGATCCTGCCTAATTAAGAAGAAATAGGTAGATTGTGATTATGAGTTGACAAAGGGTCTCTTACGTATAAAATTTTAGATCTAGTATTTAGCAACTCTGGGTCTCAGTTTAAGTCATTTAATCTTTCAGACCTAAGTTTATTCACTTATAAAATGGAGATGATAATACCTACAGCAAAGGGTTAGTGCATATAAAAGCATTCAATACATCAATAGATAACATCACTTAATAAATATTAATTGGACATTAGCCTTAACACATCCTCCATATCTGAGTCACCTCTTTCTGAGTTAGCTTTATTCTTCACAAATCCTGTATTTTTGGACTACTGTCCTATCTCTCTCATCTCTCATCCAAGCCTTTTGAAGGATTTGTTTGTTTCTCTTTAGTTCCTCATCTCCCATTCATTGCTCAACCCACAAAAATCTGACTTCACAATAAGGTTTTTTAATATACATGCTGTGATTTATACATATCTACATTTCAAAATGCAATCTATATGCCAGTGACTTAATATAGGACTGTGAGATGCATACTCCATCTTCCATTCCCCTATTTCTATTTAAATATAAATAAAGCCATTTTTTTTGTTTTGTTTTTAGCCTTCCATGTTACCACACAGAGTAAAAGATAATATTTCCAGGGCTTCCTGGTAACCTGGTGAGATACAACTAAATTCTTGTGAAAGAGATACAAGCAGAATGGAGTGAAAGTTTGGCTAAGTCTCTTTAAAAGGGAGGAGCTATGCCTTCTTCCATTTTGCTACTGGAGACACCACTGTGATGGAGCATTTACACTAGAAAGTTTGGACCCTGTGAAAGGAGTGCCACACCTTGGAATGGCAGAATGAATATCTGAAATAAGTCTGGATGACTTCTTTAGTGCTCAATTCAGCCTAAGTTGCCTTCCACTATGCTTCTCCCACAAAAGTGAAAAAAGTCTCTATCTTGTTTAAGCACCTACGATATGGGAGTTTTCCCTCTCTGTGCAGCTTAGCTAATTCGATCAATTCTATATATTTGAACCAAACCTTTCTGATGAGGTCCAGTCCTATATCACAGATTGCTATTTCATATTTCAAAAGATCCTCAAGGTTAATGCATCTGAAACCAAAACAGTTGTGTCCCCCAAACTTCTTTCCCATATATGTCTCAATTAACCATACCAGTATATGCTCACTTATTCAAAACCTACATTCCCTTGGATGCTTCCTCTCTCATTTGTAATATAAATATGTATTATATATTTATATATAGTTTACAATATTACCTTGAATTGACTTGAATTCATCTCCTCCCTGAGTTTACCCCCATTTCAATAGTATATTCTTATCTCTTACTCAATTACAGAAATTTAATGCTACAAATCAATACGTTTACTGAATTCTATACATTTGAGCAGGACATTTTATGATATTGGCCAATAATATCAATATTTTTATAAGCATTAGTAATGTCTAAAACACACAGACAACAGTGGCAATTTTTCTAGTAATAGGCTAAACACAGACTCCAATATTATTCACAGGACGTTTCATCCACACATTCTTAACATAGGGAACGGAGTACTTTAGAAAATCAATTGAACATTCTGGTATGATTGGTGATACAGTTTTACTGATGAAGGAATTCAATCAGTATATAAATATACGTATTTTTAACTCATCTTTATTCCAGTGGAAGAAAGATCAGATTTGAATTCTGTAGTTAGCAAGTAATAATTTCTCACAAGAACGTTTTGCCATCTCAGCTAACGTAAACAATTATTAATGTGAATTCACTAAAGTAAAATAATGAAAACTTTGAATTACCGAATAGTTTTACAAATTAAAATTATTTACATGACTTCTGGTTAAACATGGCTTCCTCTGATGCCTCTCAAAACTGTATTAAAATGACAAGTAAATTAATTTTTGAGAAGTTACCTATCCAGAAGAGAATGAGAAGAAACCACACCGGCCGAGAGATGTCAGAAAATTTTAGGTATAAGAAAAGTGGATGGACATAGTACTGCAAATAAAACCAATGCTAAAATGCCCTCACAGGAAGAAAACCAAGTGGCTCCTTATACACCATAAATTACTCAGAAATTGGAGTTACCAGTGAGCACATGGGATAAAACTGAAAATAATGAGATTTATTAAAAGATGGACTAGATCACTTCTCAGATCTTTTTAATTTTCCCCCCAGTCCTAAAAGTACCCTTCCCTCCCCTCAACATACATTAACTTTATGGAAATGGTAAGTACAAGAGACTTTTATCTCTGGGTCTCCAGACAAGGGTGACAGAGGTGGAGGTGAGGTACCCAAATGAAAACAAAAGGTTTAACACGGAAATCTGCATAGTCAAAAGTGGCCCGTTTCATGTTTATCTGCAAGAGATTAGAAGATCCTGCTCTATGAAAATTAGTCCGGGATAAATGATCCCAAACATTCATATTTAAGAATTCCTGATTAAATGATTCTTCCCACTCTGAGGGACATGTATCATTTTCATACCGACCCTTGTATAACTGAGCATCCAGCGAACTTTTATTCTAATCATTAAAGCAACATTTTAGTTGTGCTTTAAAACTGAATGGATGGTCAATGAGCACCACACATAAAGCAATCCTATAAATGAAAAATATTGAACAAAATCAACCAACAGAAAATAGGATCTGAGAAGAAAGAATAAATACAAGAGAGCATAATTCAGAAGAAAATATTTTTTTCTCAGAGAGGTATTAAAAAGGTACATTAAGAGTAAAAAAAATCTCTTATAAGTTAAATATATGCTAGCAGACATAAAAACATCCAGTAGAAATCTTGGAAGATCAAATTGAGAAAAAATTTAGGAAAAAAATTACAAAGACACAGAAAATAGACAGGAAAATATAATAGAATTAAGGCACTGATTTAATTGAGTTTCAAGAAAAATTAGAACAAAATAGAGAAAGTAAGTTTAAGAAACAATATCAGAATATTTCCAAAAACATATATATATGTATGTATATATGTGTGTGTGTGTGTGTGTGTGTGTATATATATATATATATTTTTTTTTTTTAAATTTCCAGGAATGGCCAGCATCCTCCCTGTACGGAAGGATGAAAGATTACTCCAAACTTTGCTGTGAAAGAGGAGCAGGCAAGGGGGTCAATGCTCAGAGGCGAAGACCATTTGCTCTTCTTTGCTCCCCCTTTTATTGGTCCTTCAGGATAATCACAAATCCTTATCACTGTTCCTCAAGCACTTGATGTGTGACAAGGGATCTTACTGAAACTAGGAGGATCTGTTCAAGGGAATGATACCTTATGCTAATCTGTGTGTTCTACAAATTCTGCTAAACATAGCCTCAGGGACAACGCATACAGCTCTTAGATCACAGGGTGGCTGTTTGGGCTAAGAAAGCTCCAGGAGGGCAACTCCCCGAGGCATTCCAGCAGGTGGTCATGCAGGCCTAGGCATTCCAAAGGCCTATGCCCTTCTCCAAAACCTTCTCTTGCCCCCAGCAGCCTCAGTGATACATTTTAGCAAGCCAGGTATTATGGATGATTTCATACTCTACATTAACCCCCAACATAAATATATGTATTTTAAAAAACACACATATTTTAGAATGCAAAATGGTCCAGTGAGTACTCAGCTCAATGAAATGTGGTTGTTTGGTTTTGTTTTTTTTTTTTTGTCTCGTTTTGTTTTGCGTGGAGCAGCACACAGGTTGTATCATCTTGAAATTTAAGAATACCAAAGATAAAGAGAAAAATCCTAAAATCTTCTGGAAAGATAAATAAGCACAACAGGTCACATTACACAGCACTAGGTTTAGAATCAGAATGTCAGAAGATTTTTCAAGAGCAACCCTGGAAGCTAGAAGAAATGGAATCTTCAACTTCTGGAAAAATAAACATTTCTGAACTAGAATTAGATTTTCAGTCAAATACAATGTTCAACAACGTCTCTCAGAATTGTATGATCACAAAAATGTGATCCCAAGACAAACCCCTTTCTCATACGTTTCCGGAGGACACATTCACCTAAAATTAAGGAATAACCTAGAAGGAGGATAAATATAAACTGGACACAAGAGAACACACAGGAAATTTCCAGATGATCGTGAAAGGAAGTCCTGGAATTGATAACTGTATCTCTGACCTGCAGCTCAGCTGCTGCAAGATAGAATAAGATGCTGGCAGTGAAAAGGGAAAACAAAAAAAGAATCTAAAAGGTCACCTGATATGTACGTACTAAGGGAGTTTTACGGTGTTTCTGGAGAATTTGGAGTGATAGGTATATACAAATTAAAGACATAATTCATCATCCACTTCAGATAAAATCCATTTTACAAGAAAGCAATTACATTCATACTATATGACATTTAACTCAGACTTAAACAGATTACATACTTACAATAATGTAAACACCAAATAATGTTTTAACCAAAATTATAATAAGACTCCAGTGGGATAATGGAAGGTTTAGAAGACTGTTTTTATACGTATGAATGGATTGTTAAAAGAACTTCTATTCTGGGACATTAATAGCTATATGCAGCCTAAAATGCAGAGGTCAAGAAACAAAAATATCAATGAGGTATTTAGATACATAGCTAGAAATATCAAAAGAAAAAGCTTATAAAGTTTAAAATACTTATCCTTGGTGACTAGGTATCTTGGATGGGGAGGGTGGGAGCAGAAAATCCCAGTTTTTTGCACACTGAACTATTTAGTTAAAATATATGCAAATGTATTACATTAAAAAAATTAAATCAAAAATTAGTTCTTTTTAAGCAACTGGAACCTGAAATATGCTAAAATCTAAAACAAAGAAAATATTTCTTAGGAACATAAACGCCATAATTAATAAGTTGAAACTGTCATGTCAAAGTGATTGAAAAATAATGCTTTGAACATTTTCAACTATTTTTAAAACTTTGAAAACTGCTTCATCTGTAAGTATGTATACTTCTCCTATATAATTTTTTACGCTATTTATTTGTTTAGTACAATCTTTCCCACTGTGTCAAAAAAGTCCAATACTACACCGAAATTTTCAGAAATTCTCAATTAATCAAGTGTGAATTAATATATGATAGACGCTAGACAGCAAAATCCCAAATGCTGGCATAAATTCTGCTTCTGAATCAACCTCAACTAAAAAGTAGCAAAACTGAAAATAATCTCCATAAAAATCCAATAATTTACAACGTAAAAAAAAAATCACTGGTAAGAAAAAAAAGGTCTTCATCATCTATCTGAGTTGAGGGAGGAAACATAAACAAAATGTTACTCATTCTATTACTTATGCATTCAATTCTGCAATTTATGTTCCTCTCGTGTTCATTTTAAGAAAAGTTACTCTTAGCTTTTTTATTAAAGTGAGAGGGAAAGGAAAACATTAATGGGATTGGCCTGGTATAATGCATTTGCAAAGGTGAAACCTTAAAATGAAATCGAATGGGGCACAAGAAATCAAATGAGCTTAAGGATTTAACTATAACCAGGGAATAAAAGGTTATTCACTTTTGCAAAATCAAAGCAGTCTCTGACGAGTCTAATTAATGAATAAAATTATTGTTTCTTTTACAATAGACCTTTAAACTATTTCTACTCAGCAGTCTCAAAATGATTTCACTAGTAGCTACTGGAGTTATTGAGCTGAAATGGCAGCTGCTGTTTTTCTTAGTTCTCTTTATTCCATAAAAGGATTGGTAACTTATATTGGGGTTCCAAACACTTTGCTAGCAACTCCCCTCTGCTTTGTTTCTCCCCAGAAAGTTTAATCTAATTCAGAGTATTAAAAGGGGAAGAATCAGGTTATTTTTATATAGTAATTAAAAGTATGATGCCTTTTATTCAATTGCTTCTAAATTAGGACTGCCCTTATAAAGAAATATTAAGCTGAAACAGATAAAGTTCATCTTCATAAACACTACAATTAACTGGGGATGGAAGGATCTATATGTAAGCCAAGTTCTCTACACCTGTGGTTTACCAATATCTACATGAAAGAAAGATTAAGCAGCTTTCCAAACTGCATTTTGAACTATTCAGTAGATGTCAAAATACTAAATCCCTTACTCTTAAAGATCAGTGAAATCTGTTTTCATATTTGAATACTTCTTTACCATAAAAACATATTCATGCCTTTCTGGTATAAAAAAAAAAAGACTGATATTGACCCTAGATTTAACCATAGAGAGGCTTCAACAAAATATTACTTAGACAAAAGTATACAGTCTGGAATTTTTCAGTGAGTCATTTAGAGTGAATAAAACTAAATCAAATGAGCAGAGAGAAATGTAAAAAGGTGAAAAATCCCCTGATTCAATTAACTAAAGGCAGGCTCCCTCTGACTTCTTACAACTAAAGATTCTTCTGTGGATACAAGTAGGCTAATTAAATAGGTAGCTTTGTGCTTCTTAATTACTCACATTTCTCCCATAAAGATATTATATGAAATTTAACAATCATTCTATAGAAACTAAAACACACATTTCCAATTGCATGTGATGAAATTATTAGAAACAAGACATCCATAAGCATGTATAAGATAATTATATATATGGTATACCGTACTGTACTGAGCTCAATGTATGTAAATGCAAGAATGATTTTTTAAACGTGATTCTTTTAACATTTAGGATTAAAAATATATTCATTAACTGCATCGCAAATCTGTAAAATAGGAAATTCTTTATCTAAAAAATAGGTTTGCTGCAAATCAGGTATGGCAAATAAGTAAGCTAAATACATATGGAGCATCTTTTAAAAAATAGATTAAATACGATCTATAATGGTACAATTTATTCATCAAAGTCTAAAAACATAATCCACACAAAATAATTTTCTTTACAAAAGAACTTTAAAAATAACTAATCAAGGACTTCACAAACTTCTTAAATACATAAATGTAAAGGATTATTATCACTAATGTAATTTACTATTAACTTTGTATAAATGTGGAGCACTGTGTTGAAATCATTCTGAAATGTATTAAAAATGTCTCTTTCTTATTAAAAGGACTACAGGCAAAAACATTTAACCTTTTCTCTGTCTTCGTTATGTACATCATCACATGTGTAGCACTTAACTGAATTCGTACAGATTTCTGTCTCTCTGTTTTCAAATCTGGTGATACTTCTACCCACATCCTGCCTGTCATCCATCTCTTCTCATCTGTATACAGATACACACTAGAAAGAACTAAACAATGGCTCTCAAATCAGGTACTCAGACTAGTCATATTACCTTACCACTTTTCATATGAAATTTTTTAACTAAAAAAAGTTTTTGTAAGCACCGAGCACGATGTCCCAAACATGTAGGACTTCATTTCACATTTTTCAATAAGTGAGTAAATAAGTAAATGAAGTTAGTAGCAAATAAATAAGCTTGGGAGATAGGCATTTTGCTAAATAAAACTAGGAAATTTAGGCAGGCAGGAGAAAATCTTTCAGAGCATTAAAACAAGAGTGAGCATTTTGTAATCACAGATTATGCATTCACAGAGGACATGACTTGTTCTAAAACCACTGCTTGCATAAGAATGGTATTTTTGCAAAGGGCAATGGAAGCAGGCTCTTGGAGCAGTCAAGTTTGATGAAGTTCTTTGTCGTCAGTTTCCATGTGAAACTTTCTTGTTCAAATGACGATAACTACATTTTCTTTTTCACTTTTAATTTATTTTTATTATTGCTTAGCCATTCCTCATGGAAGATAAGGGTTTTGATAATGTAACCAAGAAATTCTTCCAAGGTCTCCTTCTGGGAACTCAACATCTTAAACCACAGTTTTACCTCCACTGACACATTCTTAAATACTACCTTACCTTTCTGCCAAGGGAAAAAAAAAAAGGAAGCCTACGCTATATCCAAACATCCCTTTACACCTTTTTTCTTTAAAAGCCTTTTTGCCATTAGAATGACAAAGTTATTTTAATGGTTCTCCCACTAATTTAGTGTTTGGGGCAAATTGCCTAGTGGGAAAACATTCAATTTAATGGCTAATGAGAAATCTACTTTAAAGCAACTCCTGAAGGAAATCTTAAAAAAAGAACAGCTAAAGTTGTGTTTGTGTTCTCTTTCCATGGCAAACCACCATAGTCACTTACTAATAACACACTCTATTTCATATGTGAATTCTATAACCCTCACAGATTTCAGAGGTACTTAATTTTAAATTAAAAGATCCTCTTAACCTGTTCAGCTTTTCCTATTCTTCACAGCACTTTCCACCTTCTGACATACTAAACGATTTATTTATTTAATACATTCACTTATTGTTGTCAGTACACACACACACACACACACACACACACACACACACACGGTAAAATGAAGGCAATATATCCCAAACACCTTGACACATGGTAGGTGCTGAATATGCATTTCTTGAATGAATAAATGAATAAACCAAAATTTCTTGCCATTTTTTAATTTCAAATTGAAGTTACATGGAGCATAACAATTTATTAACTTCTGAGGAGGGCCCTATATTTAATAAACTTGAGTTCATAAACTTTAAATCTAGATTATCATACAGGTCCATGCAAGCACAACCTAAATAAATGATTTTTTCCCAGGCCCTATCTAAACATGCAAAATAAGTCAGCTGTACTCACCCTGCAATATCCATCAACATCTTGACAATGTTTACTTATTTTTTTTTTTTATTAAACTGAGACATCCATAGTGGGAAAGATTGAGATCTCAACTAATATAATAATAAAACATTCTTAGAAAGACATATTCCGTGGGAATATGATAGTTCCAAACATAATATTTCTTTCAGGTGAAAAGATACTTATTCTTAACATGCTATTTGACTCAAAAGCTATCTGAGAGAGTAAATTATTCAAAAACACGAGGCAAAGTCCTGGGGTCCACTGCATTTTTCCAACCCAAATGGGAGGAGATTTAAGGTTGCTCTCCTAACATTTTCATGGTTTCAATTTGGTTTTCAAATGAACTCAGTTCAATACATTTAGCTAATGTCTTCTTACATTTCTACTGGTCTATACCTATTTTAGACTCCAAATGCTTACGGGTATTCAGACTTCCAAATGCTAGAGAACCACATCTTTTCAAAAAACAATAAAACCTGTTGGAAAGTACTTAAGAAACGTTCAAGTTTTGAGAACTTGACTTTTTAACCTTGAAAAAAAAATTTGAAGAAACAGTTTCTGAATTTCTTACTTATTTCTTATGAGAATTAATAATGCTTCAGTATCAGCTTGAGAGAACCAAATGATCCTAAAACAACTGCCGAGCATTAATGTGAGCATTTGCAAGCAAGCAAATCTATTTGAAAATTATAAGCTACATATAGGTCCCAAATTGCAAAGTAACTGCATTAAAATGAATAAACAAATTATGGTAGGGAAAGGGACAAACAAAGCAAGCAAGCAAACATAAAAAAAACCCCACAATGGAGAAATTACACATACAAAGTAAATACCGCTTACTTGATTAGCAGTATAGTGGCAGTACTGGGTAATGTCAGCCCTACGCTGCTAATTATTGACTTGACCCTCAGCAATATCTGAATCTATTCCATTCTCAGTTTTCTCCTTTATATATAAGGATTTGGGATTAGATAAAATGGTTTTAGTTTAAAAGGGAAAGAGATTATCTGACAAAGCTCAATATGTAAAACAAAGCAACAGGAAAATTGCAGGGTACAAGAGTTTGACGGGCTTGCCTCTTTGGCTCTCAGCTCCGCTCTGCCCCAACTTCCAATCCTGTATGTCTCTCAATAACCTTCATAAAACCTCTGAATGCACGTCGTGAAAACTTCTGGAAGGAATGGTGTCAATGGACCACTCTAATGCCTAATGTTCTTATTCTCCATAAAATGCCACAGTACGGGTATTGATCATCAATTTAAAGTTTTTCTGTTTCTTTACATCATGTATAATTTTATAATCATACTCACGAATATAATGCTTTCAGGGTGGATATGAGGCATAAAGAATAGCAATTTTGTACTTATTCTCAAAGATAGATATCACACCTCAAGATAGTAAATCAAGAAAGTATTGAATTTTTACAATTAGCAGTCAAAACACATTTGCTTGTAACTTTTAAAACAGAAGATGCAGAGACAGAATAAAAAATCTCATCACTGGTTTGATATGTAATTCTAAGAAGACTTTCAGCTTTAAAATTCTGATGTTAATATTAAATCAACTGGTCAGTGAATATTATATTGTTTCTAATATATCTTTAATAACATTACAAAAAAAATTTTTTTTGTATCTTTCAGAATAAACCTAAGCTTTAAAATACTTCCCAAGAGCAGGCATGCTCTTATTTGAGGGAGTTTATCTGATGTTTTTATTAAAAACAAAAAGGAAAGGGGAGTTCAGAATGGGAGTTAGGATTACAGTAAGCTTAAATATGAAATTGTTAACCAACTAATATATCTTCTATCTACCTGCAATAAAACATAGAATTTAGCTGTGTATACTGCCACCTATAATTCACTGAAATGTAACACATTCTTCTCAGATAAAGAAAATTCGCAAATGTTGCTGAACACCATACAAATTCAGCAGGGATTCTGTGACCATCAGCAATTTAAGAGAAGAGCACCATATTAAAAAGATGTTCTTAAATGCCATAACCTTTATTTTTTAATCCATTTTATTCATAATTATTAAACTTAGAATAAACTATAAAATCAATATTTCTTTTATAACTAAAATTCTTCTTCATATGTAAAATTTCAGAGCACAGAAATAGAGGAGTTCTTGTTATAGTCTCCAGTCTATAAATCAGATCTCATGCTCCCATGCATGTCCTTATTTTAAACATAAAAATGTTACATAAGTCATGAGAAAGTCAGCTAAATCCAAGCTACTAACTTTAAGGGTAAGAAAAAAAGAGCACTTTTTTAAAGGGGCATTCATTTTAAAATTGTAAATGAATTTTCCCAGCCTAGATTAATTCGGGTGTGCTATTAAACAGAATCAGGACAAAGATCAATAGATTTTTTAAATAAATAAACCACGTGCTCTAGGTTGATATTTACTTTTTTTTTTTTGCCTTCCAGAGATAAATCGTATATATTTAATCTTAGAAAAACAGTTAAATAAGAAATGATACACTAAAACATAAATGAATGAAAAAACAAAAACCTTTTAAACAAATTTTAATGTGAATTTTGGTAAGAAATAACCATAAAACGACCAGTAACTTAGTTTTCCAATCAGAAGACACTGTCAAAGTTATCTATGCATGTTAGAAATACTCTCCACTTGGAATCTGAAAAACAGGTTATTATTTCAGGACTCTCTAACTGAAAGTAAACCTCTCAAAAGAGTTTCTGGGGATCTCAACATCAAAAATTGGGGATTTTTCTAACCCTGGTAATGAGCAATATATTGAAAGGCTAACAATATTAATTCCCCCTCCTCCCATATCACTCTCAAAAGGAACTCACATTGCAATAAAGAGGTCCAAAATTTTCAAGCTTCGATTTCCCCCTCCGGAATCTCCATCTGTTGCCACCATTAGCAGTTTCGGTTAAAGGGATCCCGGGAGTGCCTCCCAGAAGGTTACTGTTCTCCACTCGAGGGCCTCACGTTGTGCGAAGAGCACAGTTTCTGCTGTCTCTCACATATTTGTTTAGAAGTTCAACTGTTACTTGCCTTCAGGAGTAAACTCGAAGAGCACACGGTTAAGCCCTGTTGTGATGTAAACGTGCCACGTGCGAACCGTCTAAAACCGAAACAAAGCTTCCGAGCTTCCGAAATGGAGAATCTCACGCATGCGCTCTTAAAGAAACCTAGGAGCGTGATTTCCCGCAAATGCCCCATTTAAAAAAGAGGGAAACTTATCTCTGGGCCAATGAACATCCGCGAACAATCTCTCTCTCCTCAAGCCAATAAACCTACTGCTTGGATTCTGGTCAGACTCTCCACTCGTGTTCCTTGCTCATAAATGCAGCCTCCTGAGTCCCTCGGACTGGCAAAAATTTGGTATATTTTTTCCTTTTGATTTGCAATTCCTTTGCTATTCCCGAATAAACTCAATTTCTGGTAATTCGAGTTTACCTCTTTTTTCAGTCGACAGATGCTATCATAAACCTAATTATCCCATGGTTTTATATGTTTTAATTAATGCTCAAATCCAGCAGGGAATTCGTTTTCATATATCATGAAAGATGAAAATCTAAACCTTTCTTTTCACAACAGACATGAAACGTCTCCATTTTAAACCAAGCAAACTTCTACATATAGCATCACCGGATGTTGTGACATCCATCCTATTTCATTGATACTTTTTTAAGTTTTCCTATACCAAAAACATAGTTTTAACTGCTATGCCTTTTTTCTCCCTAACATGTGTACTTACCTTTACACTGAAACCCTTTCATTCTGGTCAACTAATCCTGACTTTATTAGTCTGTGAAAAACCTCACAGGATTACTCTTAATCTTGCATATGTAAAATAGTTGTCAGACTAATTACAGAATTATTTCCAAACTCCGTAACATCTAAACCACAAAATGGGTCTGGCAGTTATAGAATAAGGAAGCTGGGGAATACAAAAGGAAAAATATATATGTATCTATATACACTAAGGCAACCAATAGCCTTTTCTTGAAGTGACATAATTCCATTTCAGAAGATTGAAGAATAGAGAAGCTAGAAGCAAGACAGTGTCCCCTCTGGATTGAAATTCAGTATATCTCTTTGAGTCTACGAAGGTAATCAACATTTCTTTTTAACTGAACCCTGAAATACTCTTCTAAATTATAGTGTCTCCTGATTCTATCTGAAGCAGCAAATGTCCTCCCATCTCATCCCTTAACATCTAACATTCTAATCACAGAGGACTCCTTCTTAGCTTGTCATGACCTTATAAAAGGAATAAAATAATTCAGAATATTAGCCATTTTACTTACTCTATTCATATCTGTATATAAGGTCAACATTATATATATGAAATCAGGTGAAAATTAGAAAACAAAATCGTAATGATATATCACTTTTCAGTAGTAGTTGGGGAGAAAAAAAATACATTTCATTAGTTGTGAACACTTACAAGGTGAACCTTCCATCTTAGGTTTCTTTGCAATAACCAACTTAAAAAGACCTTTCTCAAATATGGACTATAAAAAAACATAGATTGTGGAATTGAGCAAAATATCTTAGAAATATCTTTAAAGATGAATAATAGTAGAAAGTTAAAAGGTCAATCATTCATTTATTTAGTCAGCACATTTTTATGAAGTACTGGTTATGCAGCCAACAAATCCATCAAAAATGTGACCATTTAGCTGAATTTTTGTTAGGTTCCTTAGGCTTAAGTAATACTTCCCTCTTCTATCTGTCCAACAGAATGAAAACATGTTCTTGTTAAATTAGATACTTACTTAGGTAGTCTCAGTAGGAAAGGTTCAAAAATGGTTTGAGAAAATCAGCAATCAGCACTTCATCATTAGATTAGCAACAGCCAAGGTCCTCAAATACATATGCTAACAAGCAATAATATTATGTTTTATCATAATTCTAAGGCTGAACATTGGCTATTAGCCCAAACCACACCAAAAGCATTATTCAGGTATATTGCCAAATGAGGATCTCACCCTTGTCTACTGACCTTAAATTTGGCCAGGTTCTTGCAGCTGGTGATGCGGAGGGAAAAAACCCAATGAAACAAAATTAAGGCCTTCTGACATTGCAGACTTCAGGAACTAAGTCCAGAGTCAGGATATTGCCCCATAATTGAAAAGATTAATTTGCGGCCTTTATGATCTCTATAGAAAAGCTTTTTGCTATCACTGCCTTCACTTCTTCAGTGTGCAAATTCCTCTAACCTGCTTCAGATAGTTTTAAATCATAACAAGGGGTGTAACATAACAAGAGTGACTGACTCTTGATTTCGAATCAGGTCAGGATCTCAGGGTCCTGAAATCAAGCCCTGGGTCAGGCTCTGTGCTCAGCGCAGAGTCTGCTTGAAATTCTCTCTCTCCCTCTGCCCTTTCCCCCCCCATTCCTGCGTTCTCTCTCTCTCTCTCTCAAAAATAAATCAATCATAACAAAAACTGCCCTCTTCTGGGAATCTTTGTTTAACTAATTGGTGTTATTCTAGTCTTTCCTTTACTCTTTATGCACTTGGTTGTCATAGTCATTACATGTTTTAACAGGGTTTTTTTCATACTGTTCAATTAAGTTATTAAAACCTTTTGATGTATATTATTTATATATCAAATTGAGTATGAATTCTTAAAAAAATATACCCATGATTTACATTTTTTTCTATCCTTTCAGATGACTGTGCTCCTATCACATAAGCACCCATGCATGTTTTTGCTTTTAAAGTTATAAGAACCTACTGAAAAGAATATTAATAACAGCAATATTGAGCAGAAAAATTACAAGGAGAAGGGTGCTGAGGAGAAAGTTAAATACAATTGAGGCTTGAGACTCAGAATTGGTCATTCTAATAAACTCATTCTATCTTAAGTAACTGATTTACACTAATTCGTTTTTAATTTTGAGAATTTTGGTACTCATCATCATGAATAGAGTAGTAGGTATTAAAGCTTTACATCAAGGAACTGGAAGAAAAATAAGTGAATCTATCAAATCAATGTACTTTAATCCTAAAATTTTGATAAATACAGAAGTAAGAAAAACAAATTTTTACAATGAAAGAGCATGTTCTTATCAAAATGATTTTTTAAATCTATCTACATATCAGTATTATCATATAAATTAAAAACTAATATAAAATTTAAACTTATCTGGAAGAAAACAAATAAAAGTTTTAAAATAAAACACAACTATGAAAAAAGGTCATTATTGATTTTTATGTCTTGGTGCCTAATTAAAGTATTGTTAGTTTAGTCTTCTTCATTTATTATTTGCATCCAATCTTCAAAATTATAATTTCCTGCAAAATAGAAACAATGTGGAATTGTTTTTGCACCTCAAAGTAAATACTTTAGTTTCTGTTTCACGAAGGAAATAAAATCATTAGGAATCAAAGCCAATTATTCTCAATAAGTATCTCAATAAGGACACTTCATTCAAAACATCTTGTTATAATAATATTCAACATTTATTGAGAGTCTACTATGGGCCTAGAATTTTACATAGAACATTTTAGTTAAGCCTCACAATGACTCTACAAGGTCAATATATATCATCATATTTTAACAGATGTTCAGCATGTTTGATACACTTTGACAGAGTTTCAAAGGAGTTAAGTAATGTGTCCAAGTTCAAATATTTTGAGAAGCAGTGATTTGAGCCCAATTTGGCTTAATTCTCAAGTTTATGTTCTTCATAATTTACTACATCATTGCCTTCCACAGTTGGGTACCTTTAAAAATGACTAAGATATAGAACTTACCCTGCAGAGCCTACATTGCACATACTCTGAATGACTGGGTACACTTCTAAAAGAAATATGATATTTCCTCTGTCAATACTTATTATCAAAATAATAGTACATATTTTACTTACAGTAGGTAAATAAGATCCCATATCATCTTCCTTTGATTATTTCTTTCCATATTAAAATTGTTTTAAAGTTGTTTCCTTCCATTTTCTGCTGGCACAAAATTGTCAAATAAATTTGTTTAACTTTGAAATTTCAAGTTAAAACAATCTTTTCTGAGCAACACTGAAGAAATTAGTATAAAGTGATATTTTGCTAAAAGAAACAGTTCTCCTTTTAAATGAAAGACCAGTTCAGAAAAATATACAAAATAAACACTAATATTTGCATTGGAAAAAACTGATATACTTCTTGGGTTTTTTCTAGCTTTTAACAAACTCTAATAAACTAACGCAATACTGCCGGGACCATTGATCAACATTGTATTTTTCAGGACTGGATGAGGCAGAGATGCCTTCCTTTTGGACACATTTGCTTTATCAATTTCCATTTTTAGTCATTAAAACCTACAATTCCCATGTCAGGCACTTCTGCATGAGAAAGAGATGGCTGCTATAAACCATTCACTCTTGTAAGAAAACATATTCAAGCTTGGGTTTCCTGAAAATACACACACACACACACACACACACACACACCACCTCCTTAAATTCATTTATGAATTTCCCAACGGCTCAACTCAATGTACTAGCCATTTTGACCAATACTGCTGTCCATACAAAATCTGGATGAACCCGACCTCTAAATTAGCTCATTTTTTTGTTTGTTTTACTTCTTAAATAAATCTAACTCAAACTAGAAAAACATCATGGTGTAGGAAAGTGAGCCTCGACATGAGCATCAAAAGGCCTGGATGTGAATTTTGTATTAATTTGACGAGTTATTTAAATTCTGAACATCCTTAGTATCTTTACCTGTAATATTGAAATGGTAATATTTATAGACATGGGCAGGGATATGATAACTTATGTAAGCATGCTTGGAATACATTGGCTGTTTAAAGGTCATTAGTCAGTTTCACCTAAAAAGCCCCAAAAAACTGTAATAAAATAAAGCATTTTACAGTGTAGCATTGCCAGGCCCATTGAAATAAGACATCATGAAAATCAAGTTTCTAATATAAAGAGCTATACTAAGTAGGCAGGCAGTCAAACTGGAATAGATAATTTTTTATTCAAGTGTCTACTGTTTACTATTGTAACTCCAATTACTAATTACTAATGTAGTTCTCAAGTTATGTTTGATATTCTTTGCATGGTGTCTGTCTCCAATAACATTTTCAAACTCTTCAGAAAATAATGCTATGGCTTGTAACCCTAATCACAACTTGGATAAGCTCATTTTGTATTTATAAACTCAAGGGACTTCCCCTTAAGAAAACAATTTATACTTACCAGACAAACACTAGCATTATGCTGACTGTATCATTGTCAAATAAATAATGCTGACTGTATCATTGTCAAATAAGCAGCAAACACACTGGGGGGGGGGGGACACACAGAATTCTAAACACCTTTTTTCTTACTTATATAAACTTAACCAGGGCTTGCAATTAATTTTTGAAATTGTTCTGAATCAATCTTAATGTTTAAACCTTCATTTCTACCATTGGGCCCCATCAGTAAAACCCACACATCACTTATATTAGCAAAGCAGCTTGCTTTTTAAATGTGATGTCTTGTAGTTCTTATTTACAATCCTAATCACTTCATTGATTTCAGTAAACTTTCAGTAAGAGTGATTATTAATGCTGTCAAAAGCAGAAGCTGTGATTCAATTTTTTTCTTTTTCTTTTTTTTATAAACCTGGATAATTAAGATTAAGCCTAATAATGTGGTTCTGGAGGCCTCTGGGTAATTAGAAGTTTCCTGTGGTTGGGTATGTAACACAGCAAAGACACGGTCTTCACTTAAAATTTTACCCATGCCCTAAAATACTTATATAAGCCACAAATGGTTAAATAAAAGTGCTAGGAGTAGTCGCTCATCGTAACACAGAGGTAACCAGACTTTTTTTTTTCCAGACTCAAAAAACAAGCACCACATAAAATTTTACCTGATTTTTTTTTTCTGTAATTTAAGACAACCATAAGATCTATTCTGTCTACTAAGACCAAAATAAAACTAAGGTATATAACCTTTTTACTAACTCAGGTGTGTCTTTAACACACTAAGGAATTAAACAATTTTCGGGAAAAATAGGATGAAACAAAAATGAAGAAGGTAAGAGACATTTTGGAAAAATCAGATTTTTCAATATCAAAAGCAATGAAAGGAAAAGGTAAGGTGGGATTATGCATTTTGATTTTCAGAGAAAGAGGTCATGATGTAATAAAGATTGTCATTCTAAATTAGATCTATTTCTTTGCATTCTAGAAGAAGGTGTGGAACAAAACATAAGTTTCCAAAGGGCTATTTATCACCCAGAGACAAAATATGTGAAGGAGCTGACTAGAATGTTAGTATGTTCAATGTTCACCCCTCCCACCATACTCAGGAGAAATATATACATTTGGAACCCATATCAGACACCATTGCCTAATTTAAAAATATTCCTGGACCTCTTATTGATCAATATCTCTTATAGAAAGGATGAGAGTGTAGCATCTGAACTGAAACAGTATTATTAGAAAATGATATCGTGAGCATTAGGATGTATAATTCATGTTGCTTTCATTTGCTCAGACCATTGTAAAAATCCATAAATCATTTTCTTCTTCATGTATTGCTTAAGTGCAATTTGTCATTTTGCATTAGAGGGCTGCTTCAGCTCATCAGTGCTTTTAATTCACTGTTTAGAGTTTAACAAAATGCTGGCCCTGTCTGATAACTGAAAAGACACTGAAATGTGAAGCCACACCAATATTAATTAGGTTAAACAAAATGGAGAAGAACATTTCGACTTTGAATATCAAGTAATGCTGTAATGGTATATCTAGTATTCCCAGTCGCGAAAACATGGACTGGTTTGTTCTCTGTTGAGTTCAGAACATTACAACATAGTATCTAAAGAGTTACCTAAACGCTTGTAATAGCATATGCTATAAATCTTTTCTAGAAACTCTAGTCAAGATTCTCTCTCCACAGTAACTGAACACAAATTAACACAATGTCTGTGGCTTTGTCTCCAAAGCCTTGCCTTCCCACCTCTTAAGTTACACTGCTACAAATAAACCTATTTCAAGGATACCCATAAGAGATGCTGTAGGGTCCAGGTCCTCTGAGTTTGCTCTCTGCACTCTCCTTGCTGGGAATGACAAATGCCAGGAACCATCTAGCTCAATCCTGGCTGGGTCTGGTGTTTGAAAGACTTCTTATTGACAATTTAAATTTTTTTTCTTCCATTTCTTTATATAAAAAAAAAAATCTCTCAAAGCTCTGGGCACACTGCAATAATAAGAGGATTTAGAAACAAATTGCTTTCAAGTCAAGTTAAATCACTGCAAACACTCATTTATCCAAACGCTGGTTAACAAACTTGCTTCCCTCCCGCCTTTTCCAGAAAAGGGTAGAGAAGAAGGCAACCCTGTTACCTAGTTTCAAGGTTTGTAACCTTGCATATAAAATGCATTTGTGGGATCTTTAGCGCCCCCCAATTTCTGCTGTACTTAGAGGCCAATGAAATACATGAGTGCGCATTATCATTCTCATACACCAACCAGGGCTTTTACGAAAAGTGATTTTGATACATCCCTCGAAATAATAATAACTACTTTCCCGTTCTGATTTAGGATGCAATTTGTTTTGACCCAGATGGTTGGCTCCCCCGAGGGGGTGTTGGGCGTAGGGGGTAAGGTTGTCTTCGCTAGGTGTTGCTGTTTCCCTCCCGGCGCAGTAATAGCGTGAGGAGGGAGAGAGGGATGCAGTATCACAGGATACTTGGCACTTCAAGGAGGTCGTGAACCCCACTACCGAGGCCCTTTACGTAATCATGGCCTCACTAAATTCCGGGGTTCACCGAAGGGAATGTAAAAGGAAAAGGAATTAAGAGGCATTTTTAAAAGGCTTTTGTTTTGTGGGTGACGGGCTGGGGCTATATAATGGTTTCAGGGTAAGGAGGCAGGGAAGGCTACTAATGCCAGTATCTGAATCTTGCCCTGAACAAAATGCTCTCTCAGTTGCCTTTGGCTGGAGCTACCCAGAGCGAGGAGGAAGGCCTGGCTCGGGTCTGTTCCCCCTGGCAGAAGACCCCGTCGTCACCCCGAGGGTCCCAGGCAGCCTTAGAGACCAGAAGTCAGAGAGACGAGACCTCTAGAAGACCCTGGCCGGTGTCGCCGGCGCGGACACAGGCCTTCGCCACCCAAGAAATCCTGCAGAGCCCCCAAGAGGCGAACCCTGCCGAACCAGAAAGCTCCGAAGCAAAATTCTCTGGCTTGTCCTATGCTGCTTTCGCCGCTAGGAGACGCCTGTAACCCACGTTTGCAGAGAGAGTTCCCGGCTCAAACACAACTGCTACCAAAAAAAAAAAAAAAAAATTGCAGCTCAAGTGTTACAGTGGATGTAGTGATTATTTACAGGCAAATCTGGCCATCTCTCCACGTTCTCATCTCCACCTCTGGAAGCTCTGTGGCTCTCAGCGAACGCCTCAAGTCGGCTCAAACTTCATCTACATTTTGAAAACACAAAACCTCTTCCCCAATTTCTGGATCTGCATTGTCATTCAGCCACATGTCTCTCACACACAAACACGCGTGCACACGCGCGCACATACAAGTGTTTCCAAACGTATAAATGAAAACATTGGAAAATTACCGTCATTTAAAAAAATGGTCCAGGATTCTGATGAGTCAGCTGGAAGAGCTCAAAATACTTCATTTCAATCCTGCAGATCTAAAGAAAAAGGGGGGGGGAGGGGTAGAAAGTACAGATGCAATGCCGTTATTAATATTCAGATACACTATAATCTCCTTTTCATTGATCCACAGGTCCTTTTTATAAACTGCCACTCCATTCTCAGCAGTAGACGTGATGCTAAAATCATTTTAACTGCAGCGGTTTTCTCTTGGCTATGGCCAGTAGTCAATTTACTGCAGCTGAAAAAGGATTAGCCATTTTTGCTGGCATCCTTTCCTTCTAACCATTCAAAGGCAGGACCCATCTCCATGAAAGAGCCAAGGGTGGGGGCGCCAGGGCACTAGACACGCACTCGCGGGATTCACAGAGCCATGCCTCAGTCTGTAATCACTCCCGTGGACACTCGCTCTCCTTAATTCCCTGCCACGAAGAAATGTCAACGTACCTCGGGGTTGGGGAAAGGGCTCTCCTTTTCTCGCAGGTTGTGACGGTGTTACTCTCGGGTCATTCATTACCAGGAAGCCGCAGGGGACCATTCTATATTGTGGCATAAGAAGAAAACTGAACAGGCGCGGCTTTCGTGAATAAACAACCCCCTACAGCCCAGTAATTAATATACAAAATACGCCTTTAAAAATCTTTTTCTTGGAGAATTGACATTCATTCCACTCTCTAACATTGAAGAGTTCGCGCTGTATTTTAACTTCACAAGGACTGGATGCATGGATGCGATGCTTTGCCCCCGCGTCACGGCAGTGGGCACTCAGAGCTCTTCAAGCGCATCCTTCGAAGTCGGGGTGTGTGGTTCGGGGCTCCGTTGGGGCTTGCACAGACCTGTGCGCCGGGCCAAGGAGGATGGATGCGAGCACCGTTAAGGGTGCAAGCGCGTTCGCTGATAGCCGCAGCGGCACAGACTCCGGCGCCGCATGTGCTCGGCCCCTGACCACCTACCCATCCTCACCCCTGCGGGTGTTTTCGGCCGCCCCGCTGTTGTCATCCAGCGGTCTTGCCTCAAACTGGGCAACAGTCGGTGCCCCAGTTAAGCATGGGGGCGGGGAGAGGGATCTCCAAATGTCAGAAAAAGCAGAAAATAGCCTGAGCGCGCCGCCGCAGCATAGCACTTGGCCGAGTGAGGCGCAGGGATATCCGAGGCGCCTTGCAGCGCCCAGCGATGCTCCCATGCCAGCGAGTCGGACGTTAGGCTGGCGTGCTTGAAGGCGGTGCTCAAATGAAACTCCTCAGTCATTGATCAAAGCGCTCGCAGTTACAGCTAGGTCCCCAAGGGAATTAATCTATTTGGTAAGAATGTCGTGGATATACACTGAGAGAGGGAAGAGGCAAGTCTAACGCGTCTGCACATCTATAGTAGCTGCCAGCCCACATCTCCTGGCGTGAATCCCTCGGCTTTTCAGGACCCACCTCCGCCCCACACTCCAACTGCTTCACTCCTTTCCACACAATATCCTTCAGTCCCTCACGCTTAGTTTTACAGAATCCGTATTATATCTCTTCTTTTAAAAATGTCCAGCCAATATCTGCCAGAGTCCCTTAATTAGGTAACCCCTACAGTTAGTGGCACCTCTGCAACTTTACCCCTTTCCGGTGATTTATTTCCACGATCAGTAGTAAAGGAAAATACCTTAAAGGAAAAAGAATGTTAGCGTCATTGGAAACCCCGCTCCGGAGAGAGGATACCGCTGCTGTTGCTATTATGTTTTCTCATTTGCTGATGCAAACAGGGGAACCTCTCTATTCCCTCTCCATTACCTGCGACTGGGGACTGGGAACTTTCCGCGGCAGAGTCCCCAGCCAGCGCCTCGGGACCTGCGGGGCTGTTCTCACTCTCACACTCACACTCACCCCGGCAGCCCGCCCGGACTTGGGTTCCATCCCGCCCCTCCCGGCTGCCCAGTGACGTACCTGCTTGACAGCCAGATTAGCCAATTAGCGGTGGCTCAGTGGGTGGTGCTCCTCAGCGATTGGTTGGCAGAATGAGGGCGCTGCGCAAAAACAGAAAAGCGGAGCGCTCGGAGCTCAGAAACTGCCAGCCGAGATCACAGGCTCTAAGGCTGAAGCAGGAGGAGGGAAAGACTGGAAGGAAGACAGACAGGTTAGAGGGAAAGAGGCTTGGGAAGAAAACAGCAGAAAAGAAACTGCTCATCACACTTATAGAGAGGCAAATGATGGTGGAGATGAGGACAGAGAGAAACCAAACTATGAAAACCAAAAAATACAAATAGAGCGAAAGAGGAGAAAATGCCAAGAAGAACATCCATCCGGAGAAATGAAGAGAATGAAAGTTTTATGCTGCAGAGCCGTTCTATGTTTTTCCGGCACAAAATTCTCTTGCTGTTTTTAAGCCCTTTTGCATTTGCCAGCCGTTGACATTGAGGCATGTTCAGCGGTGCCAGCAGCATCTCCTCTTCCTTCTCCTCTTCCTCTTCATCTTCCTCCTCCTCCTCCTCCTCCTCTTCTTCCACCTCCTCCTCCTTCTCCTCCTCCTCTTTCTCCTCCTCCTCCTTCTCCTCCCATCAGCAAGAAGACAAACCGAGGACAGTCTTGAAATATCGAAATTTCCTCCTTGGGATTTGCCAGCGCCGCGTTGCGCCAAGACTGTCGGAATAAAGGACGCTGACTATTGTATTATTATTTTATTAATTGGTCAGTGGGAAGATTACAGATGAGGAAAGGGGACGCCTGTCACCCTTCCTGCGCTAAGATTGAAAAATGAGGCTGAATTGGGGGAAGCCCTAAAATGAAGCAAAAGGAATAAGATTTTTAAGGACAGAAAGCCACAGGAGCCCCCCACATAGCTCACTTTTATTTGTTTTTTTTTTTTTTTAAGATTTTTTTTCGTGGTGGTGGGGGAGGTGATTGGGTGGCTGGCTGGCTGCGGGAAGCTGCTTCCTTTCCCTTTGGAGATGATTGTGCTATTATTCTTTGCCTTGCTCTGGATGGTGGAAGGAGTCTTTTCCCAGCTTCACTACACAGTGCAGGAGGAGCAGGAACATGGCACTTTCGTGGGGAATATCGCTGAAGATCTGGGCTTGGACATTACAAAACTTTCAGCTCGCAGGTTTCAAACGGTGCCCAACTCGCGGACCCCTTACTTGGACCTCAACCTGGAGACCGGGGTGCTGTACGTGAACGAGAAGATCGACCGCGAGCAAATCTGCAAGCAGAGCCCCTCCTGCGTCCTGCACCTGGAGGTCTTCCTGGAGAACCCCCTCGAGCTGTTCCGGGTGGAGATCGAAGTGCTGGACATCAATGACAACCCCCCCTCCTTCCCAGAGCCGGACCTGACCGTGGAAATCTCTGAGAGCGCCACGCCGGGCACACGCTTCCCCCTGGAGAGCGCATTCGACCCAGACGTGGGCACCAACTCCTTGCGCGACTACGAGATAACCCCCAACAGCTACTTCTCCCTGGACGTGCAGACCCAGGGGGATGGCAACCGATTCGCCGAGCTGGTGCTGGAGAAGCCGCTGGACCGAGAGCAGCAAGCGGTGCACCGCTACGTGCTGACCGCGGTGGACGGGGGAGGAGGGGGAGGAGGAGGAGAAGGAGGGGGAGGCGGCGGGGGAGGGGGCCTACCCCCCCAACAGCAGCGCACCGGCACTGCCCTACTCACCATCCGAGTGCTGGACTCCAACGACAATGTCCCCGCCTTCGACCAACCCGTCTACACTGTGTCCCTACCTGAGAACTCGCCACCGGGCACGCTCGTAATCCAGCTCAACGCCACAGACCCAGATGAGGGACAGAATGGCGAAGTCGTGTATTCCTTCAGCAGCCACATTTCGCCCCGGGCGCGGGAGCTCTTTGGACTCTCCCCGCGCACCGGCCGGCTGGAGGTGAGCGGCGAGCTAGACTATGAAGAGAGCCCAGTGTACCAAGTATACGTACAAGCCAAGGACTTGGGCCCCAACGCCGTGCCAGCGCACTGCAAGGTGCTAGTGCGAGTACTGGATGCTAACGACAACGCGCCGGAGATCAGCTTCAGCACTGTGAAGGAGGCGGTGAGCGAGGGCGCGGCGCCCGGTACGGTGGTGGCCCTGTTCAGCGTAACCGACCGCGACTCAGAGGAAAATGGGCAGGTGCAGTGCGAGCTGTTGGGGGATGTGCCGTTCCGCCTCAAGTCTTCCTTCAAGAACTACTATACCATCGTGACCGAGGCCCCCCTGGACCGAGAGGCTGGAGACTCCTACACCCTAACAGTGGTGGCTCGGGACCGGGGCGAGCCGGCGCTCTCCACCAGTAAGTCGATCCAGGTACAAGTGTCAGATGTGAACGACAACGCACCGCGGTTTAGCCAGCCGGTCTACGACGTGTATGTGACCGAGAACAACGTGCCGGGCGCGTACATCTATGCGGTGAGCGCCACAGACCGCGATGAGGGCGCCAACGCCCAGCTAGCCTATTCTATCCTCGAGTGCCAGATCCAGGGCATGAGCGTCTTCACTTACGTGTCCATCAACTCTGAGAACGGCTACTTGTACGCCCTGCGCTCCTTCGACTACGAGCAGCTCAAGGACTTCAGCTTCCAAGTGGAAGCTCGGGACTCCGGCAGCCCCCAGGCTCTGGCTGGTAACGCCACTGTCAACATCCTCATCGTGGATCAGAACGACAATGCCCCTGCCATCGTGGCGCCCCTACCTGGGCGCAACGGGACTCCAGCGCGCGAGGTGCTGCCCCGGTCGGCGGAGCCGGGTTACCTGCTGACCCGCGTGGCCGCAGTGGACGCGGACGATGGCGAGAACGCCCGACTCACCTACAGCATTGTGAGGGGCAACGAAATGAACCTCTTCCGCATGGACTGGCGCACCGGGGAACTCCGCACGGCGCGTCGGGTGCCGGCCAAGCGCGACCCCCAGCGGCCTTACGAGCTGGTGATAGAGGTGCGCGACCACGGGCAGCCGCCCCTGTCCTCCACTGCCACACTGGTGGTGCAGCTGGTGGATGGAGCTGTGGAGCCCCAGGGTGGGGGCGGGGGCGGTAGCGGGGGGTCAGGGGAGCATCAGCGCCCCAGCCGCTCCGGCGGCGGGGAGACCTCGCTGGACCTCACCCTCATTCTCATCATTGCGCTGGGCTCGGTGTCCTTCATATTCCTGCTAGCCATGATCGTGCTTGCGGTGCGTTGCCAAAAAGAGAAGAAGCTCAACATCTACACGTGTCTAGCCAGCGACTGCTGCCTCTGCTGCTGCTGCTGTGGCAGCGGGGGTTCGACATGCTGCGGCCGCCAAGCCCGGGCGCGCAAGAAGAAACTCAGTAAGTCGGACATCATGCTGGTGCAAAGCTCTAATGTACCCAGTAACCCGGCCCAAGTGCCGGTGGAGGAGTCCGGGGGCTTCGGCTCCCACCACCACAACCAGAATTACTGCTACCAGGTCTGCCTGACCCCTGAGTCCGCCAAGACCGACCTGATGTTCCTTAAGCCCTGCAGCCCTTCCCGGAGTACGGACACTGAGCACAACCCCTGTGGGGCCATCGTCACCGGCTACACAGACCAGCAGCCCGACATCATCTCCAACGGAAGCATTTTGTCCAACGAGGTAAGGCTGAAGCGAAAGGACCACCATCTCTCATCTCCTCCATCTGAAAGCCTCCTCTAGCCCGGCCCTTGTATCTCTGGTGCACTGTGTATTTATATTTAGGATATTAACTTATTTGTATCTTTGTGGGGGCAGGAATTGGGGGGAGGCTATCCTACCCCTTCGTATGTAACCTAAGCTTCCTGTTGTCTCTAATTTTCTGCTCTCCACCCCTCCACGTTTACTTTCATTTCCTCCCTGGTGCTTTGCCACCTTGGACCCTCCCCCTTTCCTCTGACATCGTTCCTTTAAAATCCTAACCCCTTCTCAGTCCTTTCCCTTTCCAGAAATCTGAGGGTAAAGGGAAAAGTGCGCGGGGGAGCAAGGGAATTGCGATGGAGGGACTTTCTGGTACTGGCAAAGGTCTTTTTCTCTTTGCGTTTGTCCCAGGCATTAATAAAGTTAATTCTGTTTGCTTTGTTTATCGATGCTTTCAGTCGCGTGTAAAAGTAAGCTATAGATTGTTTAACTTCGCACAGTTGTCTAAACTCGAATGCATGTTTTAGTGAATAAGTTATCAGATCCTTTCCTCTGAACTCGGGTTGCAGAAAAGCCTTCAGTTCTGCTCTGGACAGCATTTACAGACGCTCTTGAAGCCCAACGCCCACACAGTGTGAATTTGAATGAAGTTGCTTTGGCACAAGCCCCTGTAAGCGTAAACTAACGAAAGGCTTAAACAATTGTTACCTTAAATATATCTTTTAGCGAAAAATCACCTTTTGCCACTGTTCTTGACAAATCACTGCTGTTGGCTTTCTTTTTCAAAGAATTTGGCTTGTCAATTCCGATTTCTTTTTAAAAGATGGAGAAGTGGCAAAGTTGGAAGGAGGGAGGGAGGGGGAGAACAGAGTTGATTTATGTACAAGAAAGTTTGGACCAGAAAGGGTGTGTGGATGGTGGAGGTGGGGAGGAGAATGCAGAGGGCGCTTGGAGGGGGAAAAATTTGGGGGGGGGGGAATTATGATTCCTTTCTTGGCAGGTTATTTTATTTATTTGAGTCTTAGATATTATTAATTGACTTTCATGAATACTTGTATAGCTCATTTGTATCTTAAGCACATTTTGAAAATAAACAACAAAATAATTCCATAAAATATCCAAACTTTTTGCTTATTGAGCGTGCTGTTTTTCTTGTGTCAACCAGTATGCACCTAAACACTTTTTTAGGCCACTGAAAGAAGGACTGCAGAGTGTACCTAGGTTGACTCTATGAGGGACAATAGTTTATGAGCCCTAGCTATGAGGTCATTTGCATTCTCTCCTTAATTGTGCGCGCACACACACACACACATACACGTTTAGAATTGGCTTTTTATTTTTGCAATTTTTTAATCCTTCATTGCAAATCTAGACTGAAGTGTCTCTACGTATTGCCCTTCCCTTAAACAGCAATCCCTAGGGTGAGGTCTTAGGACGGCTTGAAAATTCATAAAACTGTACACAATTACTTAAACTAGACTCAATTCCTAACCTCAAAAGAAGACTACTAGTTAAGCCCTTAGCGTTCAAATGCTCTTGATTTATTTATTTTTTTTCTAGACTAAACACCAGCGAGCAGAGCTCAGCTATCTAGTTGACAGACCTCGCCGAGTTAACAGGTATGGACTCTTTTTTTCCCCCCCTAGCTTGGTGTGTGGACAATTTACTACCTACTAAAATTAGGAATTAGGTGTATTATCCAATATTAAAATAGAAGACGTATAAAGCATCTCCAGCTAGATCAGAATGTAAATACCGATTATGTTGGGGTTCCTAGACAATACATTAAAAATATGGGTATATTTCATCTATATACAACTTACTGAATATATTTGAATATTTTATCAATTTATACTCCTACACTGCTTCTGATAATCTCCCTATTCCGGGTGAATATATACTTTCTTTTATGAAAATGATATAAACATATACATAACTCTGATCATAGAATAATGACCAAAGTGACATGCCTAAAAGGTTCAAACTGACTGCTGTGCTCAGTTTTAAAGAATTAGGCTTAAGGTGATGAAAACTACCTTTCTGCAGAAATAAAGCCAATTGAGACATCTATGAATCTGCAGCACCATTGGTGACCATGTGGTGGCAGAAGAATGTTTTCTGTGTTTCTTCACCTTTTTTATTCTAATATTCACGTTTTTGTACTTCTAGTTCTGCATTCCAGGAAGCTGACATAGTAAGCTCTAAGGACAGTGGTCATGGAGACAGTGAACAGGGAGATAGTGATCATGATGCCACCAACCGCGGCCAGTCAGCTGGTAAGTGTGTTCAAAGGGCAATGGTGACTTTTATAGTTTGTTGTTGTTGTTGTTGTTAAAAGTAAATCTAGAAAGAATGATGTCCTGGGTAATTTTCTGTAGGTTCGATGTTGGTAAGTCCACAAGAAAATGGTGTCATCCTACGTTGATAATTGTGTATTCAAAGAGGATTATAAAAATTTAGTGTTCCTTTGGGTAAAGCTAGAGATTCGTTATGAAATATGATAGAATATGAGCTATTTCTTCCTTATATAACATTCTTTAGTGCAATTATATCGCATACAAAAACCTATAGATTTCTCACCTGCTCCAGGCCTCAGTCTTCAGTCAATTAAGGTATTATTAGGCTTGTTTATGGATGAGGTAACTGAAGATGAATGAAATTGATTGACCTGCACAAAGTCACAGAGAATAAGTGGATGATTGGGAACTAGAATCCAGATTTCTTCCTTTCACAAGCAATGCATTTTGCAAGCCACTGAGTATTGAATCAAAGTAGGAAAGGTGATTAAAAGTCATGAATAGGCTGAAAGCAGGATTTCCAATGCTGGGTTCTTAGGCTTCAGGTCATTAGTAAACATTTGATAATGTGTATTTTCTCAAGCATCCTAGGTTTTCTCATATTTTCAATAGGGTCCATGACATGTCAAAAGTTGAACCCCATGTATATTTGTATATGAGGTTAATAATAACCACTGATGGGGTTGCAATGTGATACATATATTTTACATTGTTTACCTTTACTTTTTTTCTATATAAATTTAACTGTTAAGTTTTATAGGATGCTGATAACTCTGTTTACTAATCCTTAAAGAAAACACTTTTAAAAATAAAATATATACCTTATAATAATGAAAATGATTTCACAAGGGTTGGATATTCTTTCTACTTCATTTGCATTTCAACTAAGATGTGTCCTTGTTGATTTTTTTTTTTTTTACTTTTTCTTTTTTGATTGAGCTTTGTGTTTTTCTGACATGTAAAGAAATGGAAAGGCAAATTAACCTTTGTAACTTAAAAAAAAATTCCATCATTGGGCCATCTCTAGATTCAACTCTGTTCACTTGATTTTGAGCTTTATTTTGATTAATGATGGAACCACAGAGTGATAGAGTCTTCATTTTCAAGGTAACCTTGGTCCTAGAGAGCACGCATTCCTTAACACACTGGGTGGACCTCTGAATGGTGCTGAGACAGTGTGTCAAAGGGCAGTACCCGCCCCATGGTCGCCTGGCAGCAGTGGTTACTGCAAGCCTCTCACTTGGCTAATGTGTGCTGTGTCTGAGGCTGCCTTAGCCTTGGGAAACACAGGCAAGAGGAGGGGGAAAAGGCTGCTCAAGGGTCTCTTTATATTGCTGCAAGTCATTAATATGCAGACCTAATGAGACTTGAGAACTGCCAAGAATCCCCGGAGGTCCCTGCCCCTTGCGGGCCTTCACGCTAAGTGAACAGAGCATCTATTTAGTGTCTGGGAACCTGACAACAAACCAGATCTTGCCAGAAGTTTATATTTGAGTACAAAGTCCCTTTCATTTTTGGCCTATATATGGCATATGATTTATTGTTATCTTTTAAAAGCTGTACGTTTAGAATTGCTCATTCCTATTCATTTTCCAGGGTTTCTAATTCAAGTTAGCCTTTTTAAACTTCTAAAACAAAATGTTTAATATTAAAACAGTATCTGCTGCATGTTTCCTTGGGTGCAATTTATCCTTTTCCCACTCCCCCACCCCTGCTTTGTTTTTTTCTGTAGCACTCCAGTCTCAATGAACATTTCAATTAGTTTAGTCCCTCAGACATAATGAGCTATAATAACCTAACCAAAGAAAGAGAAACGAATAAACATCTGCAAAAAGTGCTAAATTTGGAAGATGGATGGGAATAGATTCTTATCAACCTGCCTTCCCAGTAGCTATTTTATTTCTGAGGGACTCAATGTTGCCATTTTGGTAATGTTTCTTTCAAATTATTTGAGATGTCAAAGCATTAAAAGGAAAATTAAAATGCCAAATTGTGTTCTGGAAAACATTTTTAAAAAACAAGGCAGTTTGTATTTTTCTTTATCAATGGCAAAATTTTTCCCCCTATCTTTACTTTCTTAAACATGAAAAGTATTACAGAATTAATTTATTTTTGTATTTCATTGGCAGTTCTAGGGCAGCCACAACATACCAAGCACAATAATTGCTGTTTTAGAATTGTAATGACACACTTGTATTAAGAAGTAATCTCACCTTTGTGTGCTGAATTGCAATCAGATTTAATATGTCTAATTTTATTGTAAGAATGATTTTGAAGTGTTTTCTTTTTAAGTATAAAACCCTAAATGCAGAGAATTGAAATGCATTTACTTAATGACTTTCTCCAGTTCATACTGATGTTGTGTACCGTAAACTTTATAGCAAGTAGCTGTAATAGTTCCTAAAAGTTAAACCCATTTCAGGTGAATAAGTACATCTGTTTTATTTTCTTGTAAAGTCGGGTATTGATGATCATCCAATTTAGTAATATTTAGGAAATATTCACAGCACATCTATTTCCAGGTTTATGATTTGGAAAAAATTCATACCAATAAGCAAATCTTACTCAGCCAGTTTTTAGGGGGAGAACACCAGATTATCAAGGAAAAATAGTACTAGAAAGACGTAAACTCTGAATCCTGTCCTTTAGTCTGTACCTCATTACATATTCCATTATGTACACTATTGAGCTTAGTGCTTCACCTGTTTAAACTTCCTAACTTTTTATTTATTCTCAGTTTCTTTTTCTATGTTAACATTACTTTGTATTTATTTATTTAGATATGCCTTCTATTTATTCTTCTATGAATAGTTTTCTTTTTTGTTCTTTCTTCCCTACCCCCCCTGCCTTTCTCCTTTCTAAGCCATTTGCAGTCACCAATCTTGTTCATAGAAGGGCTTTAAACACGGAGGCAGCTGCACAGAGAATCACATAAGCTTTTTCAGTTTTCTACTGCACCTGGCTCCATGTGTGAAATTCTTCGGCTTGACCACTGCTCTGTGGCATTTTCTTTCTATAGCCTTGTCAAGGTGCTTTCCGTTTTTTTCAGTGCACTATTGATGTATTAGTTAGGTATGGCAGAAGTCCAGGGAGATGTGGTAAATATATGTATAAACCATCACAAGAGGAAAATCTGATTAATCGCAGCTCAAATAGCCAAAAAAAAAGTCAAAGTGTACTTAAAAGAAATATAGTTTCAATTTTGTTTAGTATATCATTAGATTAAAAGATTTTTTTTTCTGATTTGCAATACTGACACAAAAATTTTAGTTGTATATTCTTAAACGTTTTAACATTATTACAGGTACATCTGAGGAGATATATTTATTTGTAAGAATTTTTTTGCCTCAGTTATTAAATCCTTGCAATATTCATACTCCTGGAATTATCAATTCATTTTTTAATAATTGTGTCTCCTTAAAATATATACTGAAGAATAATAAGTGATTCTGTTAATGTTACTTGTTATGGTTTACCTGAAAATTGTCAAGTGGCTCCTTCTTGTTAATTTTTCTTTCAGTTACAAGGAAACTTAGCTTCTAAGTGTGTTTATTTTTAACTAATTATTGAGATTGATACATGATATGTGGTCAAAATTTAGCTATACATAAAAAAAATAAAGTGATTTGAATTGTCAGTATCTTCAAACTAGTAGATAAAGTATAGCATGAAATGTGTCTGGCCGTTGCACAACTACTGCAATATCAATAAGACAATTTTTGATTTATCATAAGTACAAATTTCCCTCTCCCACCTCCAGTAAGAATTTAGATACTTGCAGATAAACATCCGGACTTATACATAAAGTGAATTTACATTTGTTTGCAAAAGCTTACTCAGGTTTCTGGTGAAAATCTGAGCTACAAATTGATGTTACAGAAAGATTTATAATTGGAAAAATATATGACAAAATATTAGAGAAAATGGAGAAAAATATAAACATTTTGAATGATAAGGAGAAATTTTAATGTACATGTTTTGATTTTTTCATGAGTGAGTCATATTGATAAATATCTGCCTATGAGCTATGTTTTTCTAAAAATTATAGCAACTTTAGTGGTTGTTATTAATATCTCTCCATTTTTTGGTGCTAAGCGGTTAAAGGAGGACTGGAAATTTCTTCAAAAAATTAAGTATTGATTTTCTTTAAAATTAATTTATCATGTTATGAAAAATTAAACATTTTTATGAAGCCTTGGTGCATGAGGAAGACATGTACCCATAACTTTGTATTATTACATTCATCAGAAAACAGCACAAATTGAATACAATTATAATATTTTTGAAATCACAAGTTGTTCTCAGTGGTGATATCACTGCCTCTGACTATAAGGAACAAGTTACTTGCTGGTTAAAAAATATGTATTTAAAAATTTGTCTAAATATATCTTTGCATAACAGGCAGTCTATCACGTCAGCTGTCATGCCTTGTAGAACAGATTATTTCTGAGAAGTTGGAAAAATAAATAACTAGGAAAAGAAATTTCAAATAACATGTATATACATATATACATATATATATGTATATACATATACATGTATATATGTATATATGTATATTGAAATATTTCTTAGTAAATAGCAGAACTTCAAAACTGAGGTTCGGCCTGTATTTTTCTGCTGTACAAGTATCACAGGTTCTATAGTAAGGGCATTTGAATAAGAAAAACTAAAAATCAGGTTAAATTTATTTTCTCTTGGGCCTTTAATTTGAGCTATTAAAAAATTCTAAGAGCAGTGTGAAAGGCATACATTGTAATATGTCACCTGCCCTATAACACCTGGCACTCCTGTGTATTATGTAGTTATTTATCACAACAAAACTTAAATATACTTCTGTTTATTTGGTCATTAAATAATATATTTAATGGGACTGGAGATAAATGAAAAAAGGTAAATACTGCTAGTCTTTTAGTGACTCCCTGAAGTGAGGAATGGTAATAGGAATATTTATCTGGTTCTCAAACTATATATCTAAAAGGCAAAGGATTTGAAATTTATTGATGTACTATTTGTTATTTTTCTTTTAATTTTGTCTCTATGATATTTTTTTCCTCGTGAGAAATTGGTACACTTGCTTTATCAGTAAAACTTGTGAAATATATTCGTGCACAATTTGTGGCACCATCTCTCTCTTTCTGGTTATGTAAAGCTCTGTGTTCGTACTATGGGAATCACACTTTAAAAGGACTAGTTCATAAATTTAGTAAGAACATTATTTATAAGGGCTCTCTTCCTTCTGTCAGGTAAAATTGTTCTTCCAACAAAAACTTTATCATATTTCTCATTTTTCCTGTTATGCACATGATATATTTTCTGTACAGGTTCTCAACTGATGAGAACTTGATTACATCATCTGAGGGAATTTTAACTAGCCTCTAATAACTAAGGAAGTGGAAAACCAGAAAACCATTAACTTGAAGAAAAGAAAATGGGCACAATTGAGTATACACTATCTATAAAAACAAGTACTATTGAAAGTACCTACTAACATAATCAGACAACATCTTAATAATGTTGAGAGACTAGTTTATTAAATTTTTTCTATGAGAGAGATGATCATATTTAAAAATATGAGACTCCTGGGGTACAGGTGCTCGAAAAGATGTGAAAGATTATTAATGGTCTCATGTAGTATATTTAAAATGATACTTATCAGTCATATGAGGAAAATTGCATTAATTCCAAATTTTGCATTATATACCCATCTTTATTAGGGTCTAATAATACAGTTTGATCTTAATATTTGAATTAATTCCACCAACTTTAAATTTAATACCTTGAATTTAATTTTCAAACAAATGATTGCTCATAATAATTTGAATTTTAACAGTAGTTACATCTATCAAAAAAAATCTTTTCTTCTCTATCACACTGCAAATAGGAAGCATTTCTAGTACAGTATTCAAAACATAAATCTCTGTGGTTCTATGGCTCTACCTACCTCATATGTCAATGTGTATCAGGGACATTTTCCTTCCCTAACTCTTTTTCTTTCTACATCTCTTCTTGAAGAAATAGGATAAAAAAACTGAGCTACTTTGGTGTCTAGAAAAACATTGACACGTTTTACATGCTTTCTTAGTCTGGTTCCTTATCCTGGTTTCAGCTCACGTTTAAGTTCCTCAACGGTTCACTGATCAGTAATTTATTTCCAGGCTTATGCATGACAATTATCAATGGAACATTATAATCGAAGTCAGACTCAACATTATACATAGTTTAATTTAAAATAAAAAAGTCATAAAGTGAGATTAATATATGATAAGAAGCTTTGTTTCATTTCTTTAAACATAATTTACATAATTAACTGTTCTGAACTCCAAAATACTTGCGGGTAATCTAGAAGATTAATACTCCGAAGAAATCTTTTCTGTATTTTATACATACAGATGTTAACATTTACACACAAACAAGTAAAGCAGTTTGTGACACAAATGCCATCAGGAATTTATAAACTAAAACTGACTCAAGAGTTCAAATCACTCATGGTATTTATAAGAAGAAACAATCAGATGGGTTCATTAAATAAATATTAGTCTGTCAATTAAAAACAGGAATTCATACTCACGCATTCGAAAGTTTCTTTTATACAGAACGATCATACTCAAATTATTTAAATTGATCCTGTTTAAAAACATGCACAACAAATGTGTTAGTATGTTTAGAAATGTATTAAAATGTGATTTAGGTTTATGCACTTGTTTTTCTGAGTAGGGGTAGTTATCAAAATGAGTACCAAGAAGTATTCTATCATGCTCAAAAATTGTTCTGCTTTGCTTAAGAAACTGAACTTTCTTGCGTCATAAGTCAGATAGTGTTAAATGATCTTGTCAATCTGTGGGAGACAATGAAACTTGAAGATGTCATTTGAAATCTTAGTATTCTCAGATTAGTAGGGAAACTGTTCTGTGTTGACTAGGACAAGTGTTTTCCAATGTGAACATCTAATAAGGTATTTGTCAATAGTATCTGCAGCTGACTCACATTACACTTGATTACCTTGGTTTCCCTAATCACAGTCATTTGTTCGGGTTTTGTCTGCAGTGGTAAATGATAAGTGGCTTGTAGTAATATGGGCTACCAGAGTGTCATTGAAACATACCTTTTAGGGTCATTTTCTGAGAACCTGAGAAAGCATGCTCTTGGCCACTCCTGAAATGTTTCGTTCTTGTTATTTATCAACTTATCAATATGTGTGCTGTATTTCTGTTGAATTTCACTTTCTATTTCATGTCCAGATTTCATAATCTAAATATCATCATTTGTGCTTCACATAGTTCTGATGTTTTTGTCTCTAAGAAGAAAAATGTCGGATGCCTTATCATCATTAGAGATTATGGATTATAAAGGCTTTACACTTTGCATTTTTCTCTGTATGAATTTCACCAGAGATTTTAAAAAATATTCATTCTTTTTCTATTCACCATCCCCTAGTTATTTAAATAATTTAGAGCCAGAATTTTCCCCCAATACTGTGAGAAATTTAGAAACATCTTCCTCAGGGTCCTCTTTGCTAGAAGTCTAATCCTTTGGAAAATAGTACGAAGACATTTTTGGTTCCTGTGAGGTTAAGGCAAGAAAACTTTGGCAAAACACATTTACCCAGCACTCTTTATGCTACCTGTAATGTTTCACATTAGTGAAACCTGAATCTGTAGTTTCTCTTTTTTCTGCTTACAGGTATGGATCTCTTCTCCAACTGCACTGAGGAATGCAAAGCGCTGGGCCACTCAGATCGGTGCTGGATGCCTTCTTTTGTCCCCGCCGATGGACGTCAGGCTGCTGATTATCGCAGCAATCTGCATGTTCCTGGCATGGACTCTGTTCCAGACACCGAGGTGTTTGAAACTCCAGAAGCCCAGCCTGGGGCGGAGAGGTCTTTCTCCACCTTTGGCAAAGAGAAGGCCCTTCACAGCACTCTGGAGAGGAAGGAGCTGGATGGACTGCTGTCTAATACACGAGCGCCTTACAAACCACCATATTTGAGTAAGTATTACATAAAAGGCTTTATCAAAGTATTCCCTTTGAGGGAATAAGTTCAACATGTCATTCTTCTTAGTAAAAATAGAGTTCAGGTTGTTTTCAGAAACAAAGATAAAAGTGACTCTTGGATTCAGGCAGCACTTTACTACGGAAAATGAATATACTTAACAGGAAGACAGGTTCCTGTGTTAGGACATGGTTGTTGACAACAATCAAACATAACTTTTGATGTTGAAAACATTTTTCAAATGTGCTTCATATTTCCTTTGGATATTGCTCTCTTGCTTACTTGATTTCCATGTGTTTTGAAGGGCTTAATTAAGATGGAAAAACATCTCTTGACACTTGAGTCACTGGGAGATTTCATTTTTTTATTGATGCCAGCATTATCGCATAATCATCCTTCTTCCACTGTGACATTAAACATTTTAGGCTAAATTAGGAAATCAGTGCAGCCATCACTTTGACCATTCAACGCAATTTAGTAATATGTTCATATGGAGTAAGTCTCTGATCAGAATCAGAGGAACTATGTGATGGAAACATATAAATAAAGCAATATTCTTCATTTACTTAAAACAATATGTTCTTCTAACATGGAGACATTGAAAATTGTACTCAGCTCTTTCAATATTGGGACCATATTCTCTAAGTGGGTTATTTTATACAACCACTGTGAAAATAAAAATGCTTAGAGATTCTGTAGTGTTATTTCCTTTGAGGACCTTGGTAATGAAGTTATCCTATATGCTCTGCTATAATAGTTATCTTTTCCTTTTAGTTAATGGGTAAATACCACTGACAACTCAATAGTTTGGTCAAATCATATAAACTAATGTTTGATAAGGATGAAACTCATAAAAATTCAAAAGATAACTTTTATCTTTTATGGCAAATCCAACGTATATGATGTTTTCTTTCTTTCATCTCCTGGTATGAAAAAAATCATGGAATCATAAGCTAGGAGCAAAAATGAGACAGATTGCAGATTATTCATTTCTTTTATGATTTATGGAATGGGAGGGAAATAGAAAAAATACTGAAAGGAAAGAAAAAAACTAGAAGAACATATGTGTTAACTCTTATGCATATAAATATGAAAGTCATGGATTGAATGCATTGAGGACAAGACTACTACTGTAGACATTGGTAATAAGAGTGGGCAAGTGTCCTATGGGTAAAGAAATAGATCTGCCATTGGATACATACATTGGGATGGCAACAATGATTAAACTGTTTCAAATTACTTGGAAATACCATTACCCCACAAATGATTAAGTATTTTAGCATTTCAGAACCAAATAATTGCTCCTGTCTATAAACTACTGATACTTGTTTTGCTTTATCTTTTGAAGTTAAAAAATACAAGGAAAGCACATATACTTAAGGGAAGTACTTTGAAATATCTAACATAATAACTATGATGAAATTTGGATGCTAAAGTCCCAAAGTTTAGCTCACATATCTACATACATTAGTGATTTAAAATAGCCTGAAATAGTTACATGTGTTGCTGGAGATCAAAGAATGCATATATTATTTAATTAAGAAAATTAAGATTTGTTTGCCTATTACTCAGAAATAGTAGAATAAATTAGTTTTTAAAAACTATTTTTTTCCCTGTGTTAGCCAGCTCACACCATTCAAAATTTAGGGTTTGGGATGAAGTGTGACCTGGGTGAAAAATAAGCAGAAATATAAGTATTTAGTCGTTTTTACTTATATTTTCCTTAGTTCTTCATAGAACTTCAACTTCTGGTGTTTAATGTTATCTTAGACTCACACAATTATCTTTAAAATTACATCATGGTTCTGATTTAATAGACATAGTCGATTTTATGGTTAACTTGATAGTATAAACTACAAATAAAAAACATTCCTAACGATTTTGCTCTCCAAATTCACATGATGATAGTTGTTAATACTTGTATTATTTATCATCAGGAATGGAAATATTCTCATCTTCTAAATTGAAAAGCATGTCCCTTAATAATTAAACTAAAAACTTGGCACCTATAACTTGTTTTTAATCAGAATGTTTTAAATAATTATTGGGGTAGTAGTTTTCTTTTGCTGAACATGCATTTAGTTCTGTAGTGAACATAATGTTTATTTAATGTTAAGAAAGTAGCTGTATATTTAGTTATTTCTGTAGAGCTCTAAAAATAAAGCCTAATGAAGCTACCATTGTCATTTATAAAATGATCAGGAAATGGTAATATGCTTAATAATACAAATGAGATCATCGTCTATACCCAAGAACTTCCCATTTCTATACTTCTGATTGCTAAATTTAGAATTCAAAATCGCAAGAAACCTTCTTCTACACAAAAGTACGTGTATGCACGTTAAAAAAAAAGTAGTTTGTGTTTTTTTTAAATGCCCAAATACAACTATATTTCCTTTTTTTTTTAATGTGTAAGAAAAGATCCATGAAGAGTATGCATGATGCACTTAATGAAATGGAAGTTATTTTTTAAATTAGGAATAATTTAGAAAATGTCTATTCATACTCATTAGTCATGAGCACTTTATGAACTTGCTTGCTCTTATTTTTGTTATAATGCTGTAGTTTGTTCCTACTATGATAAAAACCAAAGGGATACACTGACAGATTGAAGAAATAAATTTAAACATGTAGAAGGTGGTTGTATTCAATACTCAGTGTTTAGATTTATCTTAAAATGCTAATGAATTTTAGTGTAGCTTTACCTTTTTCAGAGAAATAAAAAATACTAAAATATCACCTTAACTTTTGATAAAAATTAATCACTGTTTTTGACACTTATTAAAATGAAACGTAAAAAAAAAATTATTACCTGGAATTTAAAAATAACACCACATTTTATCGTGAAGAATTCAAGAATTTCTTTAGTATTATAGACATCTTATTTAAAATAAGTCTTTCAAATGACACAACATTATACAGAAAACAATCTGGATAGTCTCAGCAAATAAGGAGCAAAAAATAGTTTAAATTCAAGAATATAATTGATAAAAGCTATATGATTAAGATCATATAAAAACCCAATAGTTAAAACAATATCTTTAATATTACTTTTGCAATCACTCTTGCTTATGATTTTGGCTTTCACATCATTGCTTATGACTTTTGTCAGTAAACAAGCATATCTTTTGGTTTGAATCAGTATAAACAGTACAGTAGTAAAATTGTAAGTATTCATTATTTGGAAACTCATTGATTTCTTGTCAATAAGCATAATCAATGCCTAAGAATTAACAACAGTCAAAAGACAACCAATGAAATTCCATCTAAAATATATTTGTGAAAATCTTTCTTTCATTTATTTAAAGGGTCATATACAATAATAAATTATATTGAGTGAAATGAAAAAATACCCTGACATAATAATTTTTTAAACCCTAAATCCATGAAATTTTCTAGACTCATAGGACTGTAGGGAACCTTTTATTGAAATATCATAGTCTATCATGTGTTCACATTACACAACATTTAGACTAGTCCATGTATGCCAAAAAATTACTTGTTGTCTCCTGACCTAATTTTATTTTTTGCCTACTTTTTGAGTCCTTTTGAAACTTCGATTCAACTCAGTCTTAACACAAGAAAAGATGTCAGAACTTTGAAACATTCCATTTGAAAAATTGCTGACACTTTACCTAGACTTTTTTCAGTAAACCTCATTTTGAGAAAATTCTTTTGGGCATCTATGTTATTTCTATGGTGCACTTCAAGTTTTCAGTTGATTAAAATTGTAGAGCATGTTTTGTTTAGACACATCTCTTTCAATCCCTTCATTATCTCAATCTGCCTTCTGTGAGTTTTCGTAATTTGTTGAACTCAATAGTGTGGTAAGAACATACATAAGATTCAAAATAAAACAACTTTTCTTATTGGTACACATCACCCTCGTATTTATGAATCCTTCTATATGTTTTCTCTGGGATTTCTATATTCCTGTAATGTCATAAACATAGCATCAGTTTGTCAAATAATAAAGTCCATAAATAAGCATATTATACATGGCCTTTTTAACATTTCTGTCTCATAGGTCCGTACATCACTAAATGAATGGACATCTTTTTCAGGATATTTTTTTCTAGTACATATGTTAATTTCTGTTCCCTTTTTCTCCAAGTTGTGTTACTTTTTTATAATATCCTATTTCTGAGGCTTTTGCTTCTCTCACTCTTCTTTATAAAAATAGCTCTAGATTTGTGAACCTAACTTTCTCACTTTTTTAGTTTAAACCTTTGTGACAAATCTCTGGTCTTTGAATCACATCAGTCCTTCTGTTTTTCATTAAATTCCTTTGTTTAGTAATTAAGAATTGATCTCTCATAATCAAAATAGTTTACTTACCTCAACTCTGTAAGCAGGAAATGAATAACTCAAGGCCAGAAAAAAAACCCATCCCAGTTCATATTCTCTGTATGTCTTCTGTTAGATGTAATGTTCACTGAATTTTACGATATTTTAACTTCTTTGAAAAATGGTCATCTATTCACAATTTGTATCATTACTCCAGTTAGCTGATCCAGTAGCTGCCTGGAACCTTCCTGTAACTTCAGATAACTGAGATATTATCACATTATCTTATTTCTTCTGTAGTTGGTCAGTAATGGCCCACCCCAATTAATAGGACTTCAAGTGAAAGCTATAAAAATCCTTCCGAGGTGAATGTTCATTTTACATCTATACATCTGGCAATTTCTGTAGGCAATTTGTTTTTCATTTATTCAGACATCCGTGCTTCTCAGTGACTTATCACATGTCATTTAAAATTTGTGCCTTTGGGTGCATTGGAACTGGTTAGTATCTAATACTCTCTTGGCGTATTTAGACTCATTATCCAGCTATGCGTATTATAAGTGCTAATAATTATGTGATAAAAAAGGGAATGAATGGCTGAATGAATGTTTTTAAAGTACCCAAATAATCTTTAATGCTGTCGTTATACTTTCATTTACACACGCATCTACACACAGTTTTGTTTTGTTTTTAATCCCTAGGCAAACTTTCTTTTCTTCCAATTTTTAAAATATGTTTTAAATTAGTTATACCTCTCTCGTGCTATTTCCTACAAGTTTTTCTAAGGGGAAGTAGATCGTGAACTCATTCAAAATATTGATATGCACGTAACCAAGGTGCTTTTGTAGTTTTTCAGTACTCTGAGACTTTAAACTCCTTTTGATTCATTCTAAGAACTTATATTCTAAAAAGGTGTTAAATTTGTTTCATACTTATTAACTCTCTTAGAATTTTAAATACTCCCCTTTCTTACCAGATCTTTGAGATAATCTTTCTTTGATGTATTTTATTTGCTAGCAGCTTTCATAGTTTAGGTCTTATCTTTTACTTCTTTATAAAGCTAATAGATATAAATTTTCATCTAGTATAGTCACTTATTTTTCTTATATAATTCCCATGTAGGAATTATTTATTTGCATGTTATTAATTTTATTTTTGAATGGACAGCTACGTAGCTAAATAAAAAAATATATTTAAGGGTACGTAGAGAAGACTTAATTGATAAAAGTAGTTTATATCTATTCAATATTTACACTCCTTAGTATATTAGTCTCCATCTACTGTTTAAAGCAGTTTATTTCATGCATACTTTGCTTTTTATTGAGCTAACATTTAGCATATTAATATTATTTATATACCTCATTTTATATTACAGATCATTTCCATCCTCTTTCTTATTTTGTACATTGGAAGTAAATCCATATAAGCACTTGTCCGTCATGTGAGCCTAACAAAGGAAGATTATCAATTAAAATATAAATAGAATTATTCAATGAAAAGGATTATCTACTTGGGATTTTTTTCCTGCCTCATCATATTGAAGATGTATGGGTCAAAATTTAAATGCATTAAGATATAAAGATATTGTGAAGAAGTCTGGAATATACAAATTCACTTGCTTATAAATATCATTAAACATTATTCAATACTCAATGTGCCAGACGTTTTTTGGGTGAGCCTGTGTCTTCTAAAGTCCTTTTAATAGGAATTAGATAGCATCATTTAGACAATATAATTTGGAAACTGTTTTGGACTGTGAGGTTCATTGTTCAAGATTAAATAATATTATCAAATTAGGACTAAACACAGCATAATGGGAGTCAATTTAATGTTTCCCAAAGTATAATAAAAATCTTGGAAGTTTTATATCAAAGTCTAGTAAGACTCCCTAATTACTGCATTAGTGGCCCCCAATCACTTACATTAATTTAGGTGAGGAGAGTATAGAGGATTTGAAAACATTGAATCCCAAGTGTAATTACATACAAAAGGACATGGATAAAGCCAAATTATAAACTAGCAATTTTCACAGATAAAAATCAGGGTTTTATTTCTGAATCTTTCATCGATACATTATATAACATTATACTTGTACATTATAGCTAGGCACATACCGTTTTCTTCCTCCTAGAGATAGTTTTCTTTTAACTGTGAAGATTGAAAAGATTATATGTGAACTTAATTTCAACAAAATTTCCATAATCTGTAGAGTGTTATTAAATTATCAGTCACAGAAAAAATTATCAATGACAGCTTTTAAGTCATTGAATTCAACAAGTGATTGTAAACATATTTTCTGTGTTCTATTTCATGATTCTGTTGTATGGATACATTTGTGCACATATATATATCTCATATAGAAGCATTATATTTTTAATTTAATTTAATTTTTAATTATATCTGTCAATTACCAGAGGAGGAACAGAGCATGATTATTTAACTAATGGCTACTTCATTATCAGATGCTGTTAAACATGAGAATATAGTGTTTTTTGAGAAACAGATAAGTGACGTAATTAATTTTGGTCCGTTTCTTTATTTTTTAAGGTACTGATTGTACTTTTTGAGGACCAGTTCATACTGCATATTATAGTAAAGTTAATCGTGACGCTATGAGGAACTAGATGTCTGTATTCTGAGGAAAACTTATTGTTACTGTCTGTAAAAATGTTGTACTAAGTAAGCCTTTTTTTTTTCCTCTTTATATGTTGCTATTAGACAGAATCCTAACCTAGATTCCAATATTACTTGTGTTGGATATTTAATGGTATGTTTTACACGTACTAGAAAAGTGAGTTAGTTTGTCATCAAGTGGTCTAAGTTTCATATTTATGCCAATAGCTATATTTCAACCAAAATTTGGATAAAGACTGCATTATTCATAAAAAGCATACTTGTAAATATTCTTTGTAAAAATTTTTGGGTGTCTTAAAAAGGAAAAAAAGACCCAAAAAAAAAAGACCTAGGAGAAACACACAAATAAAATCAATATCAAATGTATATTTCTTGAGTTAAATTTTGAATCACCCTTGGATAAAGAAATAGGGTAAAGGGATTCTTTGCGATGTCACTAAACATATCATTGGGTTTTGTCTCAAAGTGCAACAGATGGTAGAAAGTTCTGAGTCAACAATGGCAACAGTATATAAAGTGTACCTAATAAGTTGTCCCAATGGGATACACTTGGTGATGTGTATAAGATACAATATTTCCCACGTAGTTTTAATCAAAATAGTGTTAGAAGTAGGTCCATTGATATGAAGGTGAATGTTATAGTTTAACTGTTGCTATTTTTTCATTCTTAGAAAATGTATAGAAAATCTGGAGGCTGACCTGTAAAATTACTATAAAATTATTGTGCTCTTTCACCCCCACTGTTAATAAACATGTTGCCAGAACTAGTCCCCTTGCTAGTCACTGATGGTGTGGGTTTAAGGTTTATTTGTCAGAGAAATACTCATCAGATGACTATACGGAAGGTCATGAAAATGAGATATGTTTTGGTAGATGTATCTTGATTCTTGAGTTAACTTAATCTTTTTGATAAGAACAATGGTAATAGAAAACAATATTATGTAGAACCCACAGAGTTCTACTAAATTATACTCTTAAACATAAAAATGATGGATAATTTCAAGCATATACAAAAATAAACTCTCCATGTCTCCAGTCTAAACAATGATCAGTTCTTGGCCGTATTTGTTTCATCCAAATACTAAGAACACTGTCTTTTCACTCAGATTTTTAAAGCAAATCCGGAGGTCCTACTGCCTAATCCATGAGTATTTCAGCATATGTTTATTTATTTATTTTTATTTTTTAAAGTTTTTATTTATTTATTTGACAGAGAGAGAGAGAGAGAGCCAGAGAGAAAGGGAACACAGGTAGGGGGTGTGGGAGAGGAAGAAGCAGGCTCCCAGCGGAGGAGCCTGATGTGGGGGCTCCATCCCAGGACTCTGGGATCACACCCTGAGCAGAAGGCAGACACTTAATGACTGAGCCACCCAGGTGCCCCTCAGCATATGTTTTTTAAGAGAAAGTTTATTTTTAACATTACCACAAGAACAGTATTCTTCTTTAAAGAAAGTTCTTACTATCCTTGGTTGTCTAGTTATTGTTCAAATTTCCATAATTTTCTCATAAATATTATTTACTTTTATATTTTTATTTATAATTTTCTCATAAATATTATTGATATTATTTACATTTAATTAATTGGATTCACGATTAAAATAAGCTCCATACATAGCAACCCATTTTTAGTTTTTTATTTTTAAACTTTTTATTAAAGTATAAAATACATGTAGAAAAGTACAAAAATCACAAACGTATAAACCAAGTTTACACAAAATGAGCTCACTTGTGTAATCAGTGGCCACAACATTAACTGGGTACCATGTCCAGTAGTCAAAAAGTCCTAGTACTTCAAAAAGAACCTCAAAAAGTCCTGCATTCTGTCCTCTTTCAGCTACTAGCACCTCAGGGGGTGCCACTATCCCGGCCTCTAAACAAAAATTAATTTTTCTGGGTTTTCAATTTTATATAATTTGAATAAATGAAATAGGATAATATATTTGTTTCACTAAAATGTAATAGCCAGTTGTTCTCTCTGATAATATAGGGAAAGCAATCAGCAGAGCCTAAAATACACCAATGTGTAAACTAAAAAGACAAGTTAGTTAGCATGTATTCCCCTTGAACATGATTGCTCTTACTATTTTTGGAATTCTTACCATGTCTAGTCTTTCAGAAATGCTTGGTACCTGTCTTTATATCTTTGAAACATTAACTTAGTGGTGTTTTATAGAAGCAAATATTTAAATATGTTCATTTGAATACCAGATTATAATGAAAGAGTAGAAAAATCGAAATGTCTGTATTTCACATTTCTTTGAGTCTAGGTTAGAAGACTGTGGCAAATTGGCATTCAGGATGCTAAAGGGAGACTTACTAAAATAAAGAGATTAACATTTTGGAAAATGGCATATCTGAAGAGAGTTTGAAAGGATTGAGGGGCTGTGAATTGAGAAGAAAAGGGGAGAGGTGACTTAACAAATGCTAAGTGTTTAAACAAATACTACACAGATAAGATAGGGATCAGTTAATCTGTCTTTATTGAGAAAATGGATCTATATTGCATCCTGAGAGATGTAAATTACACTTTATGGGAAATATCCTGACCCTGACATTGGTATTTGCTCCTGAGAGATGTGGAAATGCTTTACCTAGAGAGCTTTACAAACTACAAACGTAGGCATATGTCAGCTGTGATTTGGTGGAATGGCACTTTCCAGCCCTGAGATGTATTTCCTGCAGAACGTGTTTCCCAGCACTGGGGCTGGTGAAGGAGTAAAGAGGATGAGGCTCAGTTTTACTGGAGGACGAAAGAAAGGCAAGTGAGAAAGCCTAGGTTTTTTGGTTTTTGTTTTTTAAAGATTTTATTTCTTTATTTGACACAGAGAGAGACAGCCAGAGAGAGAGGGAACACAAGCAGGGGGAGTGGGAGAGGAAGAAGCAGGCTCCCAGCAGAGGAGCCTGATGTGGGGCTCCATCCCAGAACGCTGGGATCACGCCCTGAGCCGAAGGCAGACACTTAGCGAATGAGCCACCCAGGCGCCCCAGAAAGCCTAGGTTTTTATCTATTTCCTTCCCTTCCTGTTTCTGTCTAGATGACTTCTTACATTTCTTAGGGATTTTGAAAGGAAAAAAACTGGTTTCGTAAAGGCTTTTTTGTCCCCCTCACACACTGAATTGCAACGGATGATTAAATATCCAGGACCAGAAATTAAGAAATCGTAGTTTTAGAAGGAAATTTAGGGACATGTGTAGAGGGCAAAAGCTGAGTATAAAATGTCTATTAAATTTAGATAGATACACAGTATATAACATAGATCATGTCTATTAAAATTATGCATTACAACTTAAAAATGTAAAGCTCCATATTATATATAATAATAATTTATGAAAGGAAGACAGATGACTATAGATTTTAAATATCTGACTCTGTCAAATACGGAATCTTTATTGAGCTGGCTTATTTCTCTTATAATAAGAATTTTCCACTTGTGGTATCATTTTATCTTCTGCTGAATTTTAAGGAAAATCCTTGGTGTCGGTTACTGTGAAATGGCTCGCAATTAAATAAAAAATGAAACAGACATTATAATGATTCAAAGTCAAGTTGCCTACTTTTTTTTTTTAAGATTTTATTTATTTGAGAGAGAGAGAGCGCGTGCAAGAGAGCATGAGCAGGGAGGAGAGGGAGAAGCAGGCTCCCTGCCAGCAGGACGCTCAATTGTGGGACACTGAGATCATGACCTGAGCTGAAGGCAGACGCTTAACTGACTGAGCCGGGCAGGTGCCCCAAGTTGGCTACTCCTTAAATCTAGTAGTAATACGTGCTTTCTTAAATTATTTTGGAAGATATAGCAAGCACGTTGTTTATGATCATTACATTTTGGTTTGTTACTTTGGAGAGTAAATTAAAATGTAGCATTAGCTTGATAACATGAAAACATGAATTAATTACACACTTAAGAAAAATAAAATGAAGGGAAAAATAATCAAATAGGAAATTGTATTAGCTAAACATTAAGTCTAAATTTAATAACAGTAGTAACTACTACTGAGTGCCCATTTTATAGGCATGAAAAGATGAAATAAGACACATAAAGGCACTGATTTCATAAATTCACAACCAGTGTTATAAGGTGATAGTTATTTTTATCACTCAAGGGTGATGAAATAATTTTTGAATTAGATACAGGAATTATTTGTGATTTTATAAATATACTTAATTATATAGAGCCGAAGGGTTTGTTTGGTGTTAGACAATGTAGAAATGCCTTTTATTGACAGATTGGAATGAATTCTAACTCCTTTGAACTTGAATTAAGCTAAGGATTTGGGAAATCAATATTTTTAAATTATATATGGGATGGTGTGAAGATAATTGTTTCTCAAATTATAAGAACAAAATATTGACTCATTGAAATTACTGAGAAAGGTAATTTTTTTAATGCAGGCTTACTTGGAATTATTTTTAGGAAATACTTGACATTAAATAATCTAATTTCATCTCTCGCATTTAATATTGAGCTTGGGATCTAGGGACATAATCCTTGAGAACTTAAATTGCTTGCTTTGTAGGAATTCTTCATAGAAATTATGTTTTCATAATGCTTATAGAGAAGGTGTGCTAATATATCTAATATGGGGAAATATTATCTTCCCCTTAAATAAAAACATTGAATGTAGTTTATAAAGGGTATATTATATTGCTTTGAAGTTAATTTTAATTCTATGCCCTTTATTAATCTTTCAAAGTTTTTCATATTTCAGTTACTTTCTAATTCCAGAAGGATGTCGATCGGTCATATTATTTGTAATACTTTAGCCAGCTGCTTTAGGCATGTCTTCCCAAGCTACTGACAAAAGCAGGGTGACCCACATTCAAGAAAACTTATTGTTGAGCACCTCCTATATTCCAGGCATAGTGATTTTCAGTTTTGTTCGCCCTAGAATTAGATTATATAAATGTTCTCTAGGCCAACTATATAGGAAAATGATTATGGCTTATGAACTCATCACAGATAGATATGAAAATAAGATCAATACCTTAAATACATGTATAATAATGGAATCAATTGAAATACTCTTGAGAGATATCCAGGGGGAAAACAGAAATATTATGAGAACTTTGGTTGAAAATGTAAAGGGCATCAGATCAGGTTCATTATTAGTGCTCACACTTAACCTAATGAATCCTCATTCAGTAGAACGATGCAGTATCTTCTGCATAGATCAACATACTCAGATCAGGTCCTCTCAGTGTCACCTGCTCTGTGCTGTTCTAGAAATATGCAGAAGTATTTTAAATTATTGATATCCTCCCACCCTATACCTCACGTTAAATACCAGCCCTCTTTTGTGATAATTTTGGAAAAGAAAAAAAAGAATAAACCGACCGCAGGCATATTACATCTCTAGTGAAAAGTTCTCAACCTCCTTTTTCAGATGTACACAAAGCACAACGTACTTACCTAGTTGGATTGTGGTCTTGGCAAATACTTGAAAAATACTCAAGTCTTATTTTCAGGATAAGTTTTCCTAAGCATCACTAATTTTACCCATTTTGACTTTATGATAACTTGAAATTTTTAATTTCAGCAAATATCACTTTCTGATTTTGTTCTTACGGTATGTGTGTACTTCCTTTGGACTCGTAGTCCACTACCTAATTACAAGAGTGGGTCTTTGTATGGGTCCTCATATCAGAGATGTGATGTGGTCTCGTTAAGAGCTCCGGTTACAGGGCCAGTCTGCCGGGGTTCCAATACCGATCCAGCCAGTTCCTAGTTGTGTGACCTCTGTAATTTCTTTAACCTTCCTGTAACTCATTTACCTCATCTGTGACATAGATCCTCAAAATCTCATTGTAGAGATTAAATTATTTAACATATCTGAAGCAGTGAGTGCCTGGGCCCAAAGGAAGCACTCATTAAGTGTTCAAGGCAACCATATATTCAGTTAAAATTGGAACAATGACATCAGCCTGAGTATGGAGAAAATTAAAATTCTGGCTTAAATAGAACTAATTATGCTTTCTTTTACTCCCAGAGAAAAATCAGACTCCAAATGTTCTTTTCACGATATATCACTATTTTACATCTGCAGTATATATTCTTTCACGTAATACATATGTTTTAAAAGTACAGTATCCCTATTTTTCTTTTTCATCTGTGAAACCAATGAAACCGATTGAATAGAACCAAAGGTATAATGCCCAGCAAAGACTAGGCTGCATTCATTTTATGGTGATGTTAGTCACAAAGCTCAATTATAATTTTTAAAATTTCATGTTCTCATTATTTTGCTTAATTTGTGTATTTACAATGAGTAAAGATACTTGATCATGTACAAGAAACAGTAAAAATAATCTGACAAAGAATACACTTTTGAGATGACAGATTCTTATTTCAACCCAAGAAACAGCATATTATATTTGAATTAAAGAATATATATTTCTTCAGGCCAAAAAAAATGTTAAAGTGATACAAATAGGTGCCTATATCTGATCTGATGTAACCTGCATATCAACAATTATACTAAGAGTAAATTCTGGCCCTAGACAGGACATGGCTACTACTCCAAAGAGCTCTGATATCCTTGTGTGGGAGACACAGATGCCCAATGATCATCACACAAAGTAAATGAAAACAGTCTGTTACCATGTGAAAATTGAGTCTTTCTATAACGTATATGAAAGCTATCTCTGTCTGCCACAATTCAGTATTTGAACATGCAGAAGCTCAAATATTTTCTTGCCTCTTTTTCTTCAGTAAAATCCTACGACTATCTGGTAAACCTGATTCTCTCAGTCAACATTGTATATTTATGTTTTTGTAACTTTGTCTTTAAAAGTCATATAGAACTAGCAAATAATGTCACAAGCTCATTTGAGAAATGCCTAAAAAACTACCCAAACTTTACGTTCTGTTTATGGTTTATTCATTGGGCTCTGTGTGTACTGCTCATGATGTTATGATTCCGTGTGTTTTCTGTCTCCTGCCTTCCAGGTCGGTTTTGCATGTATATCACTATTTTGCCCAAATAACAATAGCCCTAACCACTAAGTTTTAGTGCCCGATGACAATTCAGCATTATATATTCTTCTTTTTATGTGCGTGTCTCATATGAAAACAAAAATTTCTCATTTTTTAAAATAAAATGGTAAAAATTCCTGCACTTAATAGTACTGTTGCCCAACTATGGGGAAAAATGAAATTTTGAAAGAGATTTAATTGTTTTTTCATTTACATGTCTGTGAATGAAATCACAATGTCCACTGCAATTAAGCATTTTCTCTCTTCTAAAAAAACACTGTTTTTCAATGATTCTACTTTGAGTTTGAAAGTTATGTTTTGGGTAGATTGACTCATTTTAAGTAGTAATACCAATAGTAGTAGTAGCTAACAATTGTTAAGAAATTATTATCAGCCTAGCACTAGTGATTCAAATAACTTTTCAGATATTAATCCATATAAGCCTTACAATAACCAAATGAAATAAGTATTCTGGCCCATTTACAGATTATACAGTTAAGAAAAAGAGATGTTCAGTAACTTGTCCTTGGTCTGATGGCTAGTGAGGTCCGGGAGCTAGACTTTTTATTTGAGACCACCTGATTGTAGAGGGAGCGTTTATTTGTAACCCAGTCACTATTTGAATCCCAGGCTTAAGAAACTAGACACCATTCGGAGGGGCGTCAGAAAGGATGTGTTATGTGGTGATTTTGGTTTTGTTTTTTATCAGCAGACTGTTATTGCAGTTGTCAGGCTTTGTGGCAATAAGAGCCTGGTGGAGAATGACAATGAAAGGATTAGCAATAGAGAAATTTTGAAAAAACAAGTGGAAAGTATTAGAATTCTCAATGTAGCAATAAAAGATAAAGAAAGTAGTTATTCAGGATGGTTCTGAAATCTTCAGACTAAATGACTGGGGAAAGGTTGCACCCCCGCGATACTACGGCTGAAGTTCACGTGCTGAAAGGGAATAACATGGGTTTTGGTTTTGTTTTTTTAAGATTTTATTTATTTATTTGAGAGAGAGAGAGAGAGTGTGAGAGGGAGGAGGAGGAGAGAGGGAGGGAGGGACAAGCTGACTCCATGCTGAGCTCTGAACCCTTCACAGGGCCCCATCTCACAACCCTGTGATCATGACCTGAGCCAAAACCAAGAGTTGTCTCAACCGACTGAGCCACCCAGGAGACCCAGAAGGGAATACATTTTGACTGGAAAACTAATAACCAGCTAGGAACACCCTTGAAAGTACATTTCAGTAAAATGGAGAAAGATGAAATATGTGCACTTTATTAAATTAATATTTAATATTTTTGGAAGTGAAAAGTGGATACAAGGAAAGGTGATAACTGAAAATACTAGTAGGCTGGGGTTATTTTTGGATAGAAAAGATCTGATCAAATGCATGTGACGTTTAATCACTTAAAATATGTTATTTTAAATGCCATAATTAAAACTGTCCCTGTGTGTTCACTATTTCTGTGAATTGCCGACCAGATGTTCCCAGGATGAGATTTACTTGTGTCTCTCTGTGAAAGAATATACCAGAAGTTATGTTTTATTTAAAAAAAATCAGTTTCACAGTTATAAAGTAAATTTAATGCTAGTCTATGATCATTAATTGCCTTATTTTTTTCTTTGTTACAATATGTGGGAAAAAATGTTCCATGCTTTTGTATGGGTACCTAGCTTTTATTGCTGCCGATACTACTCGAGGCTTGAGATTGGGGACAGAATCACTTCTTTGAACAGCTCCTTTCACCCCTTTTTTCTTTCAAAATTATCCTTAGTATTGAGTTATCAGCTCCAAAACACCCAGGTAATCATCTGATTGCAAAATATTTTGTTGCATTTGGGAGATTCAGGGTGATAGAATGCAAACTATTTCCAGATATGTGAAATATAAACCCTGGAGTCTTTGCTGGGCGGAGGAGACACAGGTGTACTTTCTTTTGCATTCCCCAAGCCCATCCTTTCTGCCTACCTCACCAAATTAATGTGGACCCCTCCGTTTTTCCATTTGGTTCTACTGTCAAATAGAGTATTAACTTATATTTATAGACATTTGACTTCAATAGTCTCCTCTAAAAATTCTAAGAAGCTCCCTGTTGTGGCTACAATAATGTTCACTAGCTTTATTTTATTCTTTTAAGATATTATTTATTCATTTGAGACAGAGAGGTATAGAGAGAGAGAGAGCATGAGCCGGGGGAAGCGGAAGAGGGAGAAGCAGACTCCCCGATGAGCTGGGAGCCCGATGCGGACCGATCCCAGGACCCTGAGATCATGACCTGAGCCAAAAGCAGACACTTAACGACTGAGCCACCCAGGCACCCTGTTCTCTAGCTTTTAAAAGTTTATGTTTAAACCCTGCTTACAGTTTCTGCTTCATGTCATTCAGTGATTGTCAGCTTCTCCATGCACATTTCCCCCTGGTCTTTGTGCTTTGACACATTGTATTCTCCCTCGGGAATGCTTCTCATCTCCAAAACCACACCTCACCACATCAGCGTGGCCATCTCTTACTCATCAATCAAGATTCAACTCATTTTACCTTTAATAAGAAGCCTTTCCAGACAAAGACAGATGTACATTCTTCTTGTAACTTCTAGATTTTTAGGCATGATTGCTGTTTTTAAAATATCTTGTGAAACAATTGTTTTTACCATTGGATGGTTAAATCTTTTAAAGCAGAATCCATGTGTATTCATTTTAGAGTCTCAAGTCCGAGCATTTTTTCTGGAGCAAAGTAAACACTCATAAATGCTTATAGACTACATCAATGAATCAACAAATGAAACATACTAAAGCTAAGAAAGCAAGTGCTATTTTTTTTGTCTTTAGTTATCTAGTTAGGCATCTTCCTGACTTACACAAATTAATATAATTATAATAACCTCTTAATGCCAGAACAAATAATCAAACAACCCTTCAAACCTAACCATTTCCAATCCTAACATACTCTTCCCTGATTTCATCATCTTTCAATCTTCCATAATTTTCATGTCCTTTTTATTCTGGCTTTACTATATTAGTCCTTTTATTCTTTTTTTCTGATTGATCACTTCTTCTTTAAAAACTCCTTAAGCCTCAGGATGCCTGGGTGCCAGTTGGTTAGACATCCAACTCTTGATTTTGGCTCAGGTCTTGATATCAGGGTCCCTGCAGCTGGAAGTCTGCTTAAGATGATGCCCCTCCCCTTTCCTCTACCCCTCCCCCACCTGCAGGATGGTGCACGTGTGCGCATGCTCTCACAAATCAATAAATAAATTTTTAAAAAACCCCAAAACTCCTTAAGCCTCATGACTCACCATCACCAACTGTTAATTTCACTAATATATTTTTTCAGTGGTCTGTTGCGTGTCATTTACAAACATATATGTAAAAAATCAAGTAAATATAAGGTAATTAAACAAGCATAAATGGAGGGAGATCCATTGTAATACATGCTTACAGGCAGGGACAAAAGATTATTCACAGTACAGGGTAACTATGTCTATAGGCAATTTATCTGACTTTCCTTTGGGTTTTGGGGGTTTCATTGTAACAATTTTTAAGTGTTTGGTATTTTTACTTGTCATCATTATTGCACAATTTATTTTCAGATTGTTTTCTTAGTTATTTTTCTGTGGCTTTGTGGCAACTGAATATCTCCAATACTTTTTTTTTAATAAGGCAAAATTTTGATTTTTTTAGTGTGAGAACTTTATTAAATATGAAGGTAGGTTTGTACATTTATCATGTTTTAATAATGTTATATATATCTTGTAAATAAACATACATTGTCAATACTACTTAACCAGAATCTGTTAGTGGCCCCAGCAAAGGTTGATTATTTAAAATTTGAACTTTGTCCTAGATTTATTGTGGTATTTTTCATAAATAGTAAGTGTATACATGACTTTTATCTATTATGTGGTTAAATATTTACAGTAATTAAGACGAGCCCTATTTAAACACACATTATAAAGTCATGAGAGGTAATACAACTATTTAAGGATCCAAATCTTGTCATTTATTTAGTACATAACTAGCATTTAACAAGCATGATATAATCTTATTTCAAGAATATAGCATTTTTGTGATTTTTTTTAAAGGTGAGTTTGGTTTACTGCCTATCAGTTTTCAAAGATTTTATTTATTTATTTGAGAGAGAGTGAGAGAGCAGGAGTGGGGGTCGGGAGGCAAGGAGCAGAGGGAGAGGGAGAAGCAGGCTCCCCGCTGAGCAGGGAGCCCAATGCACAGGCTGGGATCCTGACCTGAGCCTAAAGCAGGTGCTTAATTGACTGAGCCACCCAGATGCCCTGCCTATCAGTTTTCATATCTTTAATTATCTGATGATGGGTTAAATTCAAAGGACTAGGGGGAGGTGGTTTAATGAGTTTCTAGGGGATAACTAAAATTAAAATGTATACATCGGTTTAGATTTTAGAGTAAATGATTTAAAATTATGTTTATTATGCAAAAGAAGAAAGAACATTTTATCTAATATGCTATATCTATCTCACAAAACAAAGATTTCATTCAAAACAAGGTTAAAATTTAATCCTGATACAAAGAAATAATCTAAGTGATAATTAAAATTGCATCCATGTATGATGTTTAATTCATTAAATATGAATTTATATTGTAGATAATTGGGTTTCATTTCTCTATCTTCTTTTGAATTTTATTTATGTATTTTCTTTTGAATTTTAAATCTTGATTTAAAGAAAAAATTTTGATATCTTAATGTTAAATCATTTTAGATGGAAATACATATAAAACTATATGAATTAGAGTTATAAAATAATTAGAAAATATAATGCAACATTTTTCTAGAAAACACTATAATATTTGCCCCAGTGGTGACCAGTGTCATCCGTGGTGTGTCATGAAGCAGATGCCTTAGGATAGGGTTGCCAGGTTTAGCAAATAAAAGATAGGACACCTGGATACTGCAGGGGGCATATGTATACTAACAAATTATTCATTATTGATTTGAAATTCAGATGTAACTGGGCACTCTGTATCTCATCTGCCAACTTTGCTCAAGGGGTTTTTGAAAGCCCATACATAGTCTTGGGGTTCCTAACTTGTTCTAGTGTGAGTGATCAGCCTTCCAACCCCTCTCTGAGCCTGCAATTCCCATTTATAATCTGCTATTTGTTTTGACATAGAAGCAACTGAATTACGTTAGGGGAATCAGATCAATAAGAATATTAAATAAACAGCTGTACTTTTACACACAGTTTCTAAGTAGTGTGTACTGTGTGTGTCTTTCTTGAAAATAAACTTGTATACCTTGTGTTATAAGTATTTTACCAATCCAGAAGATTTTCCACTTGTTTTCATGGCTTAAATATCTAAGGTGTTACTTAAATTATTTTGAAATTGTATCACTGTTTAAGTAGATTATTAGTGATTAATAAATTAGACACATGGCTATGTATTTTTTAAATGAAGGTCTTATGTGTTTATTTTTAAGTTTTCCTATCTTTGCTGGAATTTATGCTTGGTTTTCATATAAAAGCAAAGTTGAGCACATCACTAAGACCTGATCTAATATCACGGTACAGTGATATTTGTTGCAAATAGATCTATACGCATAAGATCTCTATACCTGTGGGAATGACCAATCCCATTCGGGCGCTTTTCATGCCTTCTGCTTTGAAAATTAATGCTAATTTCAACCTTACAGGGAAATAAATAATTTGATCTCCTTATAATGTTGTTTTGAAGGAAACTAGTTGAAATACAAGTGTCTAAATGTCAGCAAATGTTATCGCTCATAATTCTCAAAGACAAAAGAAGAATCATTTATTCTTTAAAGGAACATATGGATATCTTGTTAGAATTTTAAATGCACAAAATAATGGTATTTGTCTAACTTGGATGAAAGTATTCTTTGTCATGATTAAAGTCAGATAATTGTGTGGATTATCTTTAAAAGAAATTTCAAGGGTACCTCTTTATTGCCAGTGTAAAAATGTGATTTTCAAATAGTTCTGGAACAAATCAGTGTTCATATTTTAGTGGGTTATGATACAGGATTCCAGGGAAATTTCATCGATATCATAAACATAGAGGAGCACATATGTTAGAGTTCTATTGCCTAACTGTATATCAATGTAGGGTGGAAGCATTTAAAAACTACTTCAGTCTCCAAATTTGATTTTAAGACACCAATGAATCAAGGTGTTTTTGTTCACCAAAGAGAGCCTGATGGAGTGGCTAGAGTGCGCTGGGTAGGGTCTGTCCTATTATTTTCCCCCTTCAGGGAAAACTCGTTAAGCTTCTGAGGCATAATTTCCCACATTTCTAAGATGAGTTTAGAATAGATCCCTTCAATCTATAAAATTTTATGCAATACCTTGTCATAGTAGGTTTTTACTTTTTCTGAGTGTTTTAACTTAGAGGTGTAATATTTTTATCATTTAAAAACAGATATTTAGAATATTGACAACTCTTGTGTTTAGATGGAAAAATTATGCATGATTACTGTGTTTTTAGCTATTTCGCTTAAATCAATTTAGATAATGATAATAATCAAAGTGTATTGTCTATTTAAAGGAGCTGATACACTATCACTGGTTTTTGCTGTAGAGCTCAAAGCACTCTTAATTAATCTAGTTAATTAGAGTTAAAGATTCTTAAACCAAACAAAATTGAGTTACTATAATTGTGCTTCTACCCTGTCAAAAATATTAGTGGTAGTTGACATGGTTGCAGTAACCCACAGACTAGAAACTTTCTAGTGAACCAGTTGTAAATGTGCCATCACCTTTGTGCAATGGCAATTTTAAATTACACATCCCACATACGCCTAACCACATGCAAGTATATAGAAATCTCTAAAAGCCTATGGATCCTCTATCTAGAAGGAACCCATGATGTTTCCAGGGATTCATTGCCTCATACAAAGCTATGTGAGGGTCATGCTATAGTGTCACAGTTGTGGAATGTACTTCTGGACAAATAGAAGCTCCTATTTTCAAGATTGTTAAGACTTTTAATTAACAATAAAGTTTGGCTTGAAAATAAACTTTGAGCAAAAAGTTCTGAAACTTTCACTGCTGGTAAATTCAGTGCTTTGCACAGTGCATCAACTCTGCTTGATCTTGGGGGGCACATTCCAGCTTACAAAACAAATTCCTTCTTTGCACATACCATTCTTAGTGAGAAAATGAGTCCTAATTAATTTTTTAATCCATAACCTTAAATTAGCATACAATCTTTATCACAACTGAAACAGAGCAGTATTGGTTACACTGGATTCTTAGGGGAGATGGTGACTATTGTTAAGTAACAAAAATTCAACTGAGTACATTTTAAATATCTAATTGGCTTTATTTAAATGGTTCACCAATCGGGGAGCATCCCATCTAGCAAATACAGGAGCCCTCTGAGGAAATTGGCAAAATTTCCTTTCTATAGAAGGAAGGTGGGGCAAGAAAGTTATTAGCAAAAGGAAAGGATTGTTCCAGGCAAGGCTGCTTTCCCTTGGGGGGATAAAAACGGGGTCTTAACATGCAGATTACCTCATCTTCCTTTGGGGAAGGGAGAGGGCACTCGTGTCTGACTCACTGGTGATAATCGCTAATCGAAAAGTTTCTTCTGACTGACTGGTTAACACTACATCTCTGGGGGAGGTAGAAACTGCATTTAGAGTAGGTATAGGGCTCCAGTTTAGGAATTTGGTCTAAGTGATGTCATTTTGAAAGATGAAAACGACAGGCAGTGGTTTTCTTTTTAATAGTAGTTAAGGGTGCTAGAATTGCTACAGCTAGAATGTCTATGAAAAGAATATGCTCAACATGCTTGTCTCCTGTCTTAGAAAAGATCCAGTTTACTCACTGAGTGATGTCAATTTCTCTACGCAAAACTACGCTTGCCGATTTCTTACCTCTTCAAATACCCATGAATTTATCTTTTAACAAACACTTATTAATTGCAAATTACATCGTAAGCAATTACATACACATATAGACTAAAATGAACACTTGGCTTTAATATATATTTCTTGCATGAATGTTCTGAAGGATTGTTTGAGTCATTTATTTCACAAAGTTTTCTCTCTAAAAGACTAATCAAGTTTACATATAGGAACCACTTTCTCCAGATGAATTCTTGTTTTCTAGATATATTCTATGATCCCTGAACACTGTCAAGATAGAATAAAAAACATACTGTTTGATGAAAGGAAAAAAGGAAATTTAGCTTGAGGATGTTGTGAATATTACGAAATAAACGTAAGAACTCAAGTTTATGCTGCACTAAGCTAGTATTATTGGACAAAAGACAATATATATTACATTAACAGAAGGCTTTCAGTCTTTTTGTAATTCATAATAAATTAATAAATTTAATTGTTATTTCCATAGATATATCTTAAAATTTAAAACCTTTCTGTCATTTTTTTGTGAAAAGGAAAACATTTACAATATGAACCATGTACAATTATATTTTAAAATATAAAAGCAAATCTAACACTGTTCAAGGGGGAAGATAGACAAATCAAGCAGCGACCCACATTTAATAGTTACTGCTATTATGCTCACTGAAGGACTTTATAGTTAAACAGAAAAAAAAATTAGCAAGATTTTTAAAGAGAATCCTCAAAAATGGCTCAAGAATAAGATAGAGGAAAGTAAAAAGAATTGATTATTCAACTGGACAGATCCCTAATGGAGGCTTGCTTTTAAACGATCTTTCAGTTTATGATACGCTTTTACTCAGGGAAGAGAGGGCAGGTGTTTCTGACTTCTATAAGGGGTAATGGGCTTTAACTCTTGTCTGCTAGATTCACTTTACATATAAAGAAGTGTCCTGACCGTGAGGCTCATTAAATATTTGAATGTGCTCTGGAGCAGGTTACTGATCTTAGCCTCTGGAAGTTTTTCACTGCAGTAGAGTCTCAATCATCTGGGATATTCGAAGGCTGTTCTTTCAGTCACAGAAATAGGTTAGGTCACTTCACATGTTTATATGTTTCTTTAGCGTCTATGGTTCATACTGTCATAAAATATAAAGGGTATTTTGCTTCCTGTTATGCAAGTATAGAAACGTGAATATTCAAATTACTGAATTGTCATTTTAATATATTATACCAAATTATTTTTCACCAAGCTAATTATACTATTATACGTGGTATAAATAGGATATCAGTACTGATATTTTTACAATTATTTTTGCAACATATATGCTTATAGTCATCGATCAGAATTTGTAAATGTCCAAAGTTTAATATCATACTTTACAAATTATCAAAGGCAATAACAGGATTCCACAATATGAGGAAAAATACGCATCCTGGAACTTTCATTAAAAAATATGTTAAATATATGCATACATACGTGTTAAATATATACGCACATATATATGCTATACTATGAAAAATAAATATTTGAATATCTCCTTTCCATTAAGAGTGATTTTTTCACCCATAGTTCAGACAATAAGATAAATGTCTTAAATGTGAGATTTCTGTAATTCACTATGAAGAATAAATGCAGTGAATGTATAAGTAGAAGTAAAAAGAAATACTAACAGTCCTTTTCCTATTACTTTAGATTTGACTGAAAAAAAAATCTTTCATCTCTATCAAGTGACCAAATCCCTACATATGCTGATGAATAGCTAGGGGAAAAAATGCATTTGCGAATTGAAAAGAAAAGGCAGAAAATTTTCAAGTATGCTTTCATAATTCCAAAACATATGTAGAATACATCATAAAGCATAGAGATTCAATGTATTTGACCCATTCTCTCTAGCCTGAAATGCTTCAGCAAATGCATAGCCATAACAGTTAACGCTGTGGAATAATGTCCTTGGCACTGACTCTAAAATGTAATAACATTGCTTTATATATATGTATATATATTTGTATGCTACTTGTCCAACATTAACCCAGACAGCCCCCAAAGATAATGAGTATTCGATATTCAAATTCAGTTCTTAAAAGCTTTGAAATAAAATGTATGTGACTGTAACTTTAGTGATAATACTTCATTTTCTCTAGTTTGTCTGGCCGTATTTCACATTTGGGAAATTTGCTTCGGAATGGAGGAACTCTTTCCTCCTCATCCTACTTTGTTCTGACCTTCAACCTCAGCCCTTAACACTTGTCCTATTCAGATTTTCATTTCTGAATTAACAGATAGGTGGGAGAAGGTAATTTAATAAAAGGCAATGATATTATTCATATAACTGTTGGAATAGGTGCACTTTAAATAAAAGCAGCACACATGTAACTCTAAGCAGTAATTAAAATATGCATTTAAGCTTATGTTTAGATTTAAGATATCAAGTATACTGTGTACTAACCTGTGTTCTTAAAACTCTGAACTATTTTAATAATACAATTTCTTTTTGTATTTTGACTGAATCAAATGAACATATAATATCCATGCTAATAGCTTTTCCCAAAAGTAATCTTTTAACCTAATTAGAAATATTTTACTGATTTAAATATGTATTGGGTTGGCTAATTTCTACATTATACTAAGATGTAGCTTTTCAGTATATTAATTTTTGCACATAATAAATTACTTTATAGGTTGAGGATAGGTCGCTCTTGAGTTTCTTTTGCCCTCGAACTATAAATGTTTGAGATGTTTCCTATAAATTAGTTTCCTATAAAGGAGTATTTTAAGATGTTTCCTCTAAATGAGTATTTTAAGAAAAAACATCCTGTAAGTAATATCTCTAACTTATTTTGAGAAAAGTGGTATTGTTTATAGGGTGTTCATATTGACTGGGTTGTCCTTGAAAGCATAAGATTATGTCTTATGTAATTATTACTAGTGTTCCCTTTTACTCACACAATTGTTCAGCTTGGACAGTAAGTTATTTGGTCGCCGTAATAATTTGTCCAATTCATTTTTCGAACCTGAATTTCTACGGTGCTTAATTATTTGAATTTACTGAAGAATTTTAAATTCTGGTTGGTATAAGCCAAATATATTTAAATCAGATATACTCAAGTTTATCATGAAACAGGGAATTTAAATTCAACAACATAGGATAATAGGATTTGATTATTTAAAAAGAGCAAATTTCTGTTTGCTTTTGTAAAATACTCTCTGTAGCATTATGACCAGGTAAGTTATAATAACTACCACGTAGTCCTTCCTGTGTTGGAGCTAACTCATTATATAGTTCATGATATTATATAAAATTAGAAAACAAAATATGTTTTGATTGTTTTCAATACTAGTTACTACACAGTACATGTATATATTATTTTTTACTTTATTTCTGTCAATGGTGGTGCTTGACTTCTACAATTTTAATTGATGTGTCTGCTAAACAGTGGCCTAGGGAAGAAATGTTTGGTGGTCTGGTCACAAACTGAGCTTGTGAGGAAAAATAAATGAGAGAATCAGGGAAATAAATTAGGAAAATTATAAACCAGATAATCTACTTGAAATTAACAGACATACCATAGAGGAGGAATTGAACTGACCAGTATGTTCTTACATTCATGTAAAGAAACCCCAAAAAGAAACAAAAAAAATCCAACTATTCACCAGATTGAAACAGTTCAGTTATGCTATTTAGAGTAGTTCTTAATTTTTAATTCTCTCTCTATATATACATAATTTTTATTTTAATTGACTTTACACAACCGAATTGCCTTTTATCACAATTGTACACAATTTTCAGTACCTTTTTATCATATATCTATTATGTGCCAGATACTGACCTAGGGGTTGCAGTTTCTGTTCTCATTGTGCTCATTGCCAAATATAAAGATTATGGATAGGTGAGAAGAAATATCCATTATCATTATAAATAAATAAAATACTTAAAATATCTAAATGATTGAATTTGGAAATTCTACTTCATAATTCAATACATTTTATAAGACTTGGCCAAGTTCAATATCTTTTTCTCTTTGCACCTCTACCTTCTTTATAAGAAAACCGATTCCTTTTAGGGGATAAATTTAGATTTTTTTTTTTATTCTGTAGACATGAAAAGGTTTGGTTTTTGAATAATTTCAAAGGTGAGATAAAGTAAACCTAGAAAATGTGAAGCATCATTTACTTTTTAACTACATAAACACTTTCTGGTACAGTTTTCTGTATCGTATATTGACTTAATATATATAATTCAAAATTTATTAAACTAAACATATAACCAGTTTTTCGGAGATATTATAAAGGATTATTCTAGAATGTTTAAGGGCCACACATTTTTTTCTATACTCTCGTCGTGCATACATAGTGAAGTAGGGATTGTTTGGTATGTCACTTTAAAAGGTTAGTCTCCACATTACCGGTGGTTGGTATATAAAGTATACATCTCCCACACGAAATGGGTTTTTCAAAATATCAAAATTGTCATTTTTGGAAAGCCAAGCACCAGAATAACTTTATTCTATAACTATTAGAAACCAAGGTTACCACTGAAATATTTCGACACTACATGGATCTTGTGTAGGGACACAGCTTATTTCCAATTGTATTTGTTTCTTTTACAATGACATGCAATTCTAAACTCCAAAAGCCAGGCTCCTTTTCTTAGAGTATTTTTCTTTCTTTTTCGCAGCACGGAAAAGGATATGCTAGTCAATTCTACAGGATTCACCTGAAGCAGCATGATTTGCACAAAGTCGACCAACAAAAGCATCAACTTTTCAACTTCATTATCTTGGCCATCCAGTTAGCTGTGTGTCACTGAGTATTAGATTGCCGGCGGAGTCATCGTGGCCAATTATAGGACCTAATTGCTCTCAGCAGGCCTGAGAAATGAGTTGAAATGTGCAGAACTGTAGAAACTTTAGAGGCATCTGATTTTGCCTCTCCGATCAGTGTGTGCCTGTTTACAGCACTATATATCTTTCTCTCTCCAAATGTCACTGAGCCCTTTAGATGTTTATATTCACCACGAGAAGCCAGTCATAAAGATAAAGGAAATTTGTGCATTATAAATGCAATATCACTGTTTTAAACTTGACTGTTTTATATTATTTTTGTGTGATCAAGTGTTCCCCAAACTATTCCAACTTTACAAGAAAGATTGTGATTATGTTCTTTTCACCTGTGGGTTATAAAAAATGTTGTATTCTGAAGACCCACAAAATATCAAAGACATTCTGTAGTTTATACACCGTGTTGCAAAGTGTTTACTGTACTATTTCAAAGCTTCTAAATAAATATAAAATATATATATTATATTATATAATTTTCCTAAAATGTGGTACAACTCAGTTGATTTTTAAATGGATTCATACAGTCCACATCATACAGTAAAGTAAAAGGTAATTCAGGGTCCCAAAGAGAAACTTACTAAGAAAAAAAATAATCCTTAATAATTTCCTCCCAATTTTCATATCTTATTCAACCCTGTTTTTCCTTGTTTAAAAGAAAATGAAGCTCTAAGCTACAAAATTTTGTCAAGAACTCGTACTGAATTTTCAATGCCAAAGATATAGCTGTCGATGTTATCAGAAGAGCACTGAACATGTAATATCAAAATCTCTAACAATCTACATTCTTTCGATTCTATTTCTATGGCTTTGAATTTAGAATCATTTAAAGCTTTTATAAGGAATCTATAAATTCACCTGTATTTGTTGTTAGAAAAAAACAAAAACGAACACTGGGTATCTGTACATTTTGTGATGTAAAATATGTCATTGAGATTACTATTTTAAGAAGTCATCAACCATAGAACTCACACAAAATTTTATTTTACATAGTTTTACATAGTTTTGTGACTCCTAATAACACATGAATATAATATCTATTTATAACTCTATATGAATATATAGAGATATATCAATATCTGAACTGGTAAAGAGTAACTATAAGATATAAGGGGTCTCTAAATTTAAAATAAATTAAATAAATTTGGAGATAGAAACATGTTACATTATTGTTTCAGTATTATCTTACAAGTGAAAGTTTTATAGCTTAAATATAGTCAGTGTTTTATTAATGAGAGAAATTCTTCCTGAGTCAGCCTTGAAAGGCTAAGCTTGTCTCTTCCTTTTAGGTCAACAAAGCTAATTATTAAATTCGTTAAGATATATTTTCCTTTCTTTTACATATTTTTCTTTTTTTCCTGCTGTTGTTTATTGCTTAACTGAGAGAGAAATTAAGAGAGAAAAATCAGAGAATATGAGATAATCTTCTTAGCAAAAAACAGAATTCTCGTAGCTCCCCTCTAAAAAAGCCTTCAACATATCTGAATGTTTGCCCAATCCAAATTACAGATCAATTTGGCAATATTTACCTTAATTGTCAACTGATCTTATGAATTCAGTGATAATTTGAGCTGTGCTATATTATTAAAGAATAGACTAAAACTTAACACATAACAAATGTTTTCCACCCAATTTTGTGGTCATGTAAATGGGAATATTTTCCTTCGATTAGCATACACATATTCATATGTCCTTGATATGTGTATATCTGAGTGGCTTTTGGCATCACTCATTTGACTGTTATCAAATTAGAGATATTAATATGTCAGAATCCCAGTCATTTTATATATTGAAATAATATGTGTAATGTTCCAGCCTTTTGGGAACCCTTTAAAAATATGTAAAACTAATCCACCACGTATGACACAAAAAGCACATGCCTTCACATAAGTGCAGCAGTAACATTTTCTCAAACTTTTGGCACCACTACATTAATATTTTGAATGATAGACTATTTTAGTAAGGATATGTTTCGATATAATTTAGCTGGAAAAACGTCTGTTTGTTGTAATTGCTTTTTAAACAAGAAAATGATTTTCTTGTTGAATCACTCTGCTTTAATTAAAACCTTTCATTCATCATTTTACAATTATGGGGGAAAACACACATCCATCTGCCTTATCACATGCATTAAAAATAAGGACATACTTCATATATTATGGTTATATTCATTCATTCAACCTTAAGAAACTTTCTTTAATGATCGTGCCCTTTATGTCATTGTATATAATCTCCCTTGAACAAACTTCTTATGCCATATATTTATGCATTAGTTTTTTTATGTCATAGTAACAGTTATTCTAATTTGCATTTAAATTCTTATATCATTGATCTACAAAAACAAACAAGAAAAAAGGAAATTTTATCTAATTTGTGTGAAAAATAGAATTATTTAAAACAAAATACTAAACATTTCATTATTAATCAATTACCTAGTGCATCCAGAGTAAATCAGAAGTTATAATAGAGTAAGGATATAATTTTAGCAAATTGGCTAAAATGTTATCTACCAATGATTGGGGGGGGGGACTGTAAAACAGAAAAATACAATCCACCAATAATAAAGGTTTCCAAATAAACATTTATTAGATTAGCATGAAAAGGAATTTTAGAATAGTTTTTCTGTTTAATCTAGTCATCCTAATATCCAACCTTATGTCATTTTATACTTATCAAAGGAAAACGATATCTAAATTATTAGACAATATTTCATCAATTAATTATTTCCAAAATGAATAATCATGACATTTACTCCTTGATAAAATGGCTAGTTTTAAAGTAGTAAAAATGTCAAAATATTTTCCTGTGGAAACAGTGTCTTAATGTTTCAAAGGTATGTCAAACGACAATTTTTAGAAATATTTTATCCACATGTAAAATTCTAATTTTTACCTTGTGAACATAGTTCTGTGAAATCATTTTAATTCCTATATTTAAATATCACATCAGGATTACTTAACAGATAAAATGGTGTCACTATAAGTGTATCATCTTTCTTGGGAAATATGAAGGAAATGTGTATATTCTGTTTTTTGAAGATATTAAATGCAATGCCTTTATCAAACATTGCAAATTAAGTACTATAGTAGAAGGTTTAAATATTTTAATTACTCATCCTCTTGCTTCATTTTTTAACAGTGTTATAATTTGCCGTCAGATCTTCTGTAATGTAGAAACTCTCCTACTTCTCCGACAATAGGAGGAACAAAAATCCTCACAATTCTCAACATAAACTTAAACTGTATATGAATTGTACCATTTCACCTTACAAAAATTATTTGCTGGAGTAAAGGTAATATTTAATATAATTACTCAGTCAGAATGCTGCAAATGTTAGTCAGGATAAAGAAAATTACGTACGGTACTGACAAGAGGACTGTTAATTGTCATTTCATGTGGTTTTCTTTCTCCCCCCTCATATTTCTATGTGTGCTTTTAATACCCGAGGAACTCAAAAATATTTAAAGCATTGGTATACTTGATAATTTTTCTGAAAATCCTATATTTTTCATATTGCAATTTCTTGGGTTCTTTATCTTTTTCAACTCTAATTTTGTAGTGGTAAAGGCTTTGCACTTAACATCCTTTATATGTTCCTTTTTAACAAGGAAAAACAGAAAATGACAAAATTCCATATTTTTTATGCCATGGAGTAGTAAAATTATTTTATATATTGTTAGCACTTCAAGGAATTTCCCTCCGCTAGGTCGAACAAAATCCTTATACAGTAATTTGTGAAACTACTATTCAATAGAGTATTTTTTTTTCTTCTAAAACTTGGCATAGGTCTTAGATTATAGCATTCTATGAGGATGCTGGTAGATGGGTGCCGCCAGAGTATTGCAGGCAATAATATGACTAAAATTCTAATACCTTTAGTGTGCATGCATGTATTTCTAACCACTGTTATTTTTTAAGTATTTGTAAAATTAGAAAAATGACTTTTATTTCTTGAAAACTTGTCACATGCTTAGTTTGAAGTTTTACACTCCAGATGTTTTTGAGTTGCATGAAAATTTTGCATTAATGATGCAAATATTACATTTTCACATGAGACTCAAAAATTTCTGAACGATAGAACTCAGACTTCCAATACATCCGTACATCATAGAGCTGAAAGTAAGCAGGGAATTTCAGCTCTAAACACATTTTTGAGACAGTTATCTGTGAGTGAAAACAGGGTATTATAACAAAAGATGAGTTTAAATCTTAACTATAGTGTTTGTTACTGTGAATGCTATAATAATACATAAGTAAAATGAGTGTAAATGTAATATATTATTTTATACTGCTGTATACATATGAAATAAATAAAACTAGGATACATATTATGCCATTTTTCCATGCATGGATCTTCCACTGACGCCCGTGGGAGCTTTGAATAAAAATCAGTGGCAAAATATGACCCTAAGTTTAAAAACAACTAATGCTGATTTAGTAATTTTAGTCTTAATATAACAGGTCTAAGGGGACATCTGTTCAAAACTGAGTCTCATTCGAAGAAACATATGCTAGGTTTAAAGGATTTCATGATATTTATACTTCCGAAAGTAGGCATTTAGTTCCATATGATTCTCATGATACCCACAACGAATATTTTAAATATATATATATATTTTTCCACCTAATGTTATATTTTCTTTTTTAATTTTTTTGGTTTGTAGTAATACCAAGGGTCCACAAGGAATGATACAGACAAGTTGTACACAGGATATGAGTGCCTTCAAGCAATAAGAGGAAAACATTTTATCTAAAATTTAGAAAGAAATTATTTCACATTTAAAGTCAACAGAATTGTAAGAAAAAATAAAATACAGATGGTATCGTTATTCAAGAAGAAAATATAAATTAAGGTATAGATTTTTTTATAATGTAAAAATACTCTGAATGAATCTTACAGAAATTTACAGTCTGAAACAGCTGAAAGGTAATAGAAGAAATGTGCTTGTAATCTCATGTGTGGTTTATGTAACTGATTTTCTTGAGTTCAGACTACACATATCTGACAGAAATTCATTTTATGAAGCAATGAGGGATAGGACTAGGTATTTCTCTTTTTTGGACATCGAATAAAGCCAACCCTATGGTGGAGAATAACTAATTGAAATACGCAGGAATGATGATTCTCAATGAAATATTGACAGCTACAACTACAAGTTACTTTGGTCCCCTTGGCCTGTGCCTCCTATCCCTTACTTTTATCCTTTCTGGGAATCATCTCACAGACTCTTCCATTTAACCAAGATTATAACTTTGCAGAAATAAAAATTAAATTTTATTAAATTACATACCTATAGTAAGGTCCAACAATGCGGGGAGTTAAGGATGCATGGTAGTAACATCTGCCTTCATGAAAATTCTAGTTTGCCTTGAGAACCAAACAAATTCTAGGAAAATATTAAATAATTAAATGGTCAAATAATCAAGTAATCAAATTTGTGGTTAGAACCCAACTGTGGGTCATGAGAGTAACTCAGTGTATTAAGACGAGAACATAAAAACAAAACTATAAGTAAATAGAATAGGAAAAATGTAGAGTAGAAGAGTATGAAAACATATCACTCATGGTAAAAGCAAATAGTTCTTTGTGAAACATTTTTTCTGATACATGTGTGAAATAGGTCACAAGGTGAAATACATTTCTTGCTGTGAATCATTGCCCAAATGTTTGAAAAGCACTGCACCATATGATCACTATTTCAAATTTAAATTTATTTAATGCTGTACAAAGTCAGGAAAGATCTTTTCAAAAAGTTCTTTCACATCTGAATCCTGATCTTAACCTTTGTAAAATATGAAGTACACTTAGCTGTAAAAGTCTTAACGAGAATTCAGTGAACTGACATATGTGAAATACATAGCACGATGCTCACGCACATTAGGTGGTGTATTTTATTATTAATATCACTTTCATCCCTTTATCACTATTCTTGATTACCAGAAGTATGGAATACAGTCTACAAATGGAAATCATTCCTTTCTCAAAACTCCAGACGGCTTTTGAGTTGTATCGAAGCAGTGCTTATTGCAAGACCTCAAGATGCAAGTGGACTTGCCTTTGGTATCCACTCATCAGCTCAGTTCACCTTTGCCTCACTATTTATTGTGGTATGGAGTCCAGGAAATAAAACTCACAGCTGCTGAGTTCCAGTCATTTCCCTTTGCAACTCTCAAATAGCCCTCTATTCCTACTATTGAAAAATATATATGTATGATTGCACTAGGATATATTTACCTGATTTTTTCCCTCGATCCCCAATGTGCTTTTTGAATAACTTTCTATTTCCATGAAAATAAATGTTTGTTGGAGTTACTGAATAATTGACAGAATGATATTTTTTGCATATGACTTATAAAATGAATTTGGGCAGTGTGAAATAACAAAAATTCAACTGAGTAAATTTTGAAGATCTAACTGGCTTCATTGAACTCTTCATAAATCAGGCAACATCCCATCTAGCAAGTAGGAGAGAGCTCCAAAGGGCTACAGAAAGGGAAAGGTTTTTAAAGCCAGGACAAGGCAGTCATAAACAAAATAAAGGTTTATTTCAGGCAAGGTCTGAAATAAAAGGATCTTATTATGTGGGTTAGTTCACTGGTGCTGGGCAGAAAATTCCAGACTGACTGATTAAGATTGCATTCCTGGGGAAGGTTGAAACTGCAATTAGGTTAGGAATAAAGCCCCCATTTGGTGATGTGGGCCTAGCAGAAGTAACTCCATTTTGGACCTGTGGTTTCCTTTTTAACAATTCCTTCCTTTTGATCAGACTGTCAGCTTGACTGAGAGATGTGATCAAAATTTAAGGCATTAGCACCACTCTCAGCTACCACTTGGCAGCTTCTGTTGTTTCTTTTTTGTGGTATCCGTAGGTCACGGTTCCAGGTTCATAGTCCTTAAATTTGTCATTCTCTTTGCTTCTTTTCTGGAATTCTAGTCCTAGGGAGGTCATTTTCTTGGTGGTTAGCAGCTGTGAACATACATTTAAGGCTTTTGAGAGAATGAAATGCGCTAGGGAGATTATTACATTATAATAGGCAGGATATTTTTAATGTTGGAGTGTACTTTGGAGCCATGGTCCCCCAAACCCAAGCCAGTCAAAATCAAATAAGTCAAAGAAAGACCCCGCTAAAGGAGTCACCTTTTTAAGCCAAGTGGCTTGCTCAGTGATCTTATGTGCCCAAGTTTCAACTTCCACAGAAGTGTTAATCCAGGTGTAGCAGGTGGTGTTGGTCACAGCAGAGACCCCTACTTCCTCAGTCAGCTAAAAGAAAATCGAGGGCTATCTTGTTATCAGGAATGACCTTGGTCATAAAGGCTAAGGATCGTTGTTGGGTAGCTATTGTCTTAGCAACAGATTCTACGCTATCTTCAAAAATTAAGGAGAGGTTTCTGATCATATTCTCTTTTACATTTATCCCTAACCAGGGAAGTATGGCCTGCCAAAGGAAGCAAATCCTAAGTCATGAAAGCCTCCTGGGAGGTCCTTTCTAACTAGATGGTGTAAATTCAGGGGAGCCAAGTAATGAGATGTCTTAGTTTGTGGAAAATTTGGGGCACAGTTGGATATCCTAAAAAATATTGCCCAGTTATACAGCAGTCATCCAGGTATTCAGGTCCAAAGAGAATGATAAGCACTGTAGACAAAGACAAACCCAGTTAGGGCACAAACCATTCCCATTAAGGAGGTGCTATTAATGGATTCATTCACAGAGATTATTGTATTTGCCCCTTCAACCCAGGGATCAATTAGGTTTTCAGCACATTCAGAAAGTAAATCTCATAGCCTAAAATAAAGAGTTGTTCTGAATTCCTTGCAAAGATGGGGGCTGCCGGAGAGATCTCTTAGTGATTGGAGCAGATCTGATCTAGATACTCATGGAAATGTGAGAGTGTGATTGTACAAAGATTTACATAGGTATACAAGTGTAATTGCATAAGTACAGCTATAATTGGAGAAAGGAAAAAAAACAAGGCACTGGATGTTCTGTCATAAAAGTTGAACTTGGTAAAAGACTTCTAAGAGTGGCTGACTGAAGCTTACCCCCATTAGCAATAGTCTAGGAAATATGGATGAGGGTGTTAGTTTTCCAGGCCAATGACAGAGCAAAGGAGAGAAAGAGAAGAAAAAAGTTTTCATGTTCAATTAAAGGACGAAGTTTTGATCTGGTGTCTTGGGTGGAAGTAGTCTACCCTAAGGTCAACTACTCGTATTCCTCATCAGTTTGATTTGGGGGTCTTCAGTGTCTGGACAGGACCAGATGTCAGGTAAAGCCTTCTTTAGCTGCAAGATGTGTACCATACACTCAATGCCTTCCAGTTTTGCAGCAGCGTCGGTGGTTGAGAGTGCGTGGTAATGTCCCTTCCAATGGGGGCAAAGGGAAAGTCCTCTGATGATGATGTTTGCAGAATATCCAGTCAACAGTCTTCAGACAATGGCCAACAAACAGGATCCTTTGAATTGGGATATGGAAGGCTTCTTTAACCTGTTGATACTCTTTAGCAGAAGACATTAAATACTTATAGTAGCTAGCCATACTAGCATGACAACGAGGGAGCAGCAGAAAGTTGTATACCAATAGACATTGGTTTACTGGTGACTATCTCATGTAGAGTTCGTTTATGTTTCCCAAAGGGGATCTGAGAACAGTCAGAGAGTCCAGAGGCAATACTGTAGGTCAAGGGAGTCCAGTAGTTTCAACAAGAGTAGAGATTTTGAGTTTGAAAATCCCATTAGTTTTCTTGAACTTGCCTGATAATTGAGGATGATGGGGCCAGTAATCATGCCAAGAAATTTGCAAGGTTTTCGGTAAGGCTCATATGATTTGTCCAGTGAAGTGGTTGCCTCGATCATGGGAGATTGCAGAAGGTAATCCCCAAGTGGGAAACACATTCTCTAATAATTTCTTTGCCACTGAGGGAGCGTCAGCTTTGGGCAGGGGAAAGCTTGAAACTATCCGGAAAACATACAGAAAATAACAAGTACGTATCAGTAACCCACACTAAGTGGCAACTGAATCAAGTCCAGCTACAGGTGCTCAAAAGGAGGAGAAGGAGTAAGTCTGAGGCCTCTTGAGACAAAAATAGTTTCTCCAGGATTATAGACTTGACAGGTTCGATGTTGGTAGTAAACTGCACAATTTTATAGAAGTTGCTACACCAGGGGTGCCTCAGTGGCTCAGTCGGTTAAGTGGCTGCCTTCGGCTCAGGTCATGATCCCAGGGTCCTGGAATCGAGCCTCGTATTGGGCTCCCTGCTCACTGGAGAGCCTTCTTCTTCCTCTCTCTCTGCAGCTCCCCCTGCTTGTGCTCTGTCTCTCTTTGTCAAATAAATAAATAGAATCCTTAAAAAAAAAAAAAAAAAAAAGAAGTTGCTACACCTTAATGGCACCATGGTGGATAAAGGAATGCAAAAACTGAAAATTGGGGTTTACTAGAGAGCCAGGAAAAACCATCATCTTGGGTTTCCCATAGCCCCAAGTGTTTATTTAATTTACAGCCATTGTTTGCCCATCTTATGTTTTCTGATTCAGGAGCAGACAATTGCTATGTTACAAGAACATCAAGATGACAAAAGTCTGGCAATGAGGGGTTATTTTTTGCTGAGGCAGAATGGAGTTCACCACCTGAGTTGCAACTTTTATAGATTCTGTTGTTGCTGTCTGTGGATGAAAGTTAGCTAGGGCATTTCCCTGATATTCAAGTTCAGTCCTTCTAGTGTGGGCCTCAATTTTGATGACAGCAATTTTAGAAGGTGAAAGAATAGCTGTAAGAAGTTCATTTACTTGTGGTCCTGTTTTTGATTGGGGTCTCACAGGACTTAAGAAAACCCCTCTGTTTCCATAGCATCACCAAATCATGGATTACCCCAAAGGCATACTGGCTGTCAGTATAAATACTAACAGTTTGTCCTCATAACTGGCAGGCTCTGGTAAGGGCCTGGGGCTCTGCTTGTCGGGTTGACTTGGCTTGTGGGAGATCCCCTCTTTCACCTAGTCCTTGTTAGATAGTAACAGCATAACCAGCTTGGAAATGTCTTTCTTCATTTCTACAGTATGACCTTTAAATCAAGATTTGTTAAAGGGGTACCGTGTAAACCTTCAGTATTCAGTATCTGTTCTATTGAATGGATTTTTTCCTCAACGGTTATAATTGTAGAATTCTTGAAGTTGTCATTTCTTAGCTTGGCAGACCCTTCTCTAGAGCTGTCCTTGGGTTGTTCAAAATTGTTTTATTTTCTTCTTTTCTCTTTAATTAATCAAAATTTTTATTTCCTTATGAAAACTAGGTTTTTAAATTTATCACCAAACTAAAGCAGTTCATATTAATCTGTGACTAAATTAGTGTTTCTAAAGGGGCACTTATATTTTAAAGGAAATGTATTAATCCAGGTAAAAAGTTCTATTGAGAATATTGTGTAGAAGAAGACACTTTGTGTTTCGCTTCATCTTACCTATTTACTTTTCTTTGAGTGCAGTTGCTAATCATTGGGTCGTTGCTCACCCAGTCTGCCTGGAAGTAAGAAACATTTAATGAATGTTGCAATTATCTAATTTGGAACACCATCTCCATCCTCTTGCTCCCTTTATCATGAGGAGTGACTCTTCTCTTAATCATGAAAAAAGGGGAGGAAAACAAGCGTTGGTGTGGTGAATTGCATAAACCTGAAACTGAATTTTATTCTAGAAGTGTGAGAGTTTTTAATATTCTTAGTTGTGTTTCTTAATTAATAATGGAATGAAGTCCAACCTCAAAGTTTTCTGGCAATATATTTCTCTCAAAATTGATAGCCATGCATGTGTGTGTGTGTGTGTGTGTGTGTGTGTGTGTGTGTATGTGTCTATGTGTATATGTGTCTGTGATGGGGAGAGGTATTAACCAACACAAAAGAGACTCATGGAGGAGTGCATGGAGAAAATCATCTTATAGGCAAACACATACACATTCTGTACACTATATTAATTAATCTTTAGGCTATCAGAATGCCTGGTTGGAAGGTAATGATATATTTGATCTTCAACAAGCTGGCATGGGCTTTTCCACACATAGGCAATTAATGATCAATTTCTTTTGGCATTGCGTGGTAACCACCCTTATTTTATACTGGGCTATGTAGACCACAAAGAGACAACACAATGGTTATAATAAAATGTACCAAGTAAAGTTGAATTAGCGAGAGAAGGTGAGAAATGAGAGAGAAAAAGAGGAAGAGAGAATACAACCATTGTCCTCCTTCACTCTCCAATAAGTTTGAAGAGACTGAGAAGCAGTTATGATTTTTAAAGTTCATGTAGTCATATACATATGTAAGTTAAAAGAAAGAGAAAAATAATGAAAATAAACGATAGATAATTCTAGTTAAAATGCAATAAAGAATGAGGTAAAGTGGAATACCTTAGAAAGGAGTAAAACAGGGGCACCCGGATGGCTCAGTTGGTTAAGCATCTGCCTTTGGCTCAGGTCATGATCCCAGGGTGCTGGGATCCAGCCCTGCTCAGTGGGGAGCCTGCTTCTTCCTCTCCCTCTGCCTCTCTCCACCCCCCCACCGCAGCTCATGCTCTTTCTCTCCCTCTGCTGCCTCTCTCTCAAATTAATAACTAAAATCTTAAAAAAAAAAAGGAGTAAAACAGAGAGCGGATATAGAAATTTTATTTTAGAACACAGGCATACCAAACTATGTCATTGGGATGCCTCTGTGGAGGTGTGTTTTGTGTCCATTGTTTCCCTGACAAGGATGTATGGATTTACATGACAGTGTTGCAAATATTTTAAGTTCAAATGTGTCTCCATAATCTTAAGAAAATGCGCTTGCAATTATAGGGACCAGAACAGGGGAGAAACTGGAAATGCCATTAAGAGATCATGCAGAATCATGTGCACTGGCATAACATTTCATAAAGCTAGATGACAAGTTTACAACACGTGATTACTNNNACAACAATCAGGTAGGTGGAGTGGACAAGGATATTAGGTATTTTTAAAGTTTAGGTATGTTGCACAGTTCTGGTTTAAATGTAATACTTCCTTTAACACTCTAGGAGAGTCTGTTCCAGTATTAGATATAATAATAATTAAAAGATGAAAATAATTGCTGCAAATAATGAAGCGTTATGATTTAGATGATGTTATGAGATAATTCATAACAATAAAAACAGAAAAAAGGGAAATTGGGATAATGAGAAACCCATTGTTGTAAATCTCTAGCCAGGAAGCAAGTGAGTACAAGTAATTTACAGACTGAACTAGTAAAAATGGAGGTGGAAGGACAGAATCAAGAGACAATTCAGAAACCAATAGATGGTACTTGCTCCCTGATCCCATGGTCAGCTGACTGATGAGAGGCAGAAGTCACTATGAATGGGAGTTTGGGTTTGCCTGAGCGGATCGTGCCGTCTTTAAACGAGACAACATAAAAGAAAGAAAAGGGTAATCATATTTGTAGCAGGGCTTGCTAATTTTCTCTTTATCATTCAGTTTTTGCTACGTTTGCTATCCAAGTAGAACCGGAATGGCATTATATTTAAACATATTCAGAAAATTTTAGATTTTTACCCTTATATCAAATGATAGTCTCTCTATTGCACTTTACTTCACTCCCTCTGTAGTAATTTATTATTATTATGACGATTTCAATTAAAACTCTTCAGTTGAATTTTTTCATTATGTTTATTTGGAAAGAATTCTATATTTATGTAATATGTAAGCTAGAAATATTTTTAAAGGTTTTCTTTTTTTTCCCTGTGCACCTTCGGCTAGTGTATATGCCGGAAGTGGTCTTGACTAATTTAAAAAGGATGCAGATTAAGTCAAAACCTCTGGCTCTTTTTGTGACATGCATGACACTACATAATGAAGAGGAAGACATACCAATAAAAATAAAGACATAATAGTTGTAAAAAAGCTATTTATGTTTCCTTTCCATCTGTTCAAATAACATTTTCGGCAAATATTTTTGAACAAAATCATAATACTTTATGTTGTTTGACCTGTAGTCATCAACTCTTATCTAAACTCTATTAGCAATTAATTTTATTTTCTATGTTTTTTTTTTTAAGTGGACCCCACAGAATAATAGACTTTTAGTGCAGAGCAGGTCCTTGAAAATACTCTGGTCCTTAACCTACCTATGAAGCAAATGAGACAAATATAGACTGACTGATGCAAGAGCATAACCATAAACGTAAGGTCCAAACCTTTTCTCTTGACTGAATTCTTTAACCCATGCCAGGCTACATTTCTAGTCTCTGTGTCTTATTTTAACTTGAAATTCTAGGAGTAACTATATTTAAAAATATAAAAATAAGCTACAGCATCTAGAACTTCACTCTATATTTTTACATTTCAATGCTCTCCCTATGCCACATGCTCATTTCTAAGGAGGATTCTCAGATAGAAGACACCATGAAATGTGGCCTAAGACTAAGGACAGTTTGTCTGTCCTTTTATGATAGATAATTTAGAACAAAATGTTGTTCTAATATATGCATTTTTATTCCTCCTAACCAGCATGTTATGTTGGCAGTGAATAAGCAAACCTAGAGTCAGACAAATAGGAGTACATCTCCCAGAGAAATCCTATTGAACGACTGCTACCTCACCAAGAAAAGGTCTGACTAACCTGACTTTATAAAATCATCATCATCCCAGCTAATAAATCCACCCAACTTAGCTCAACTTGCTTCAACTAATTTAGTCAAATACTGAAAAAAAAAATAAGAAGGTAGGTGAAGGGTGGGTTTTAATCATCAACTATCCACCCTGTTGGTGAGGGAGAGACTTCCATCTTAGGGTTTTGGGGATGGGGAACACACAACATTGGACACTGGAGAGACAGATGAAATTGACAACAGTTTACAAGCCACATATTCTCATAGCCTCAGGGAGAAGGACACCACACAAAATACAGGGCCACACTACCAGGGGATATGAGAAACAGGCTTTTTGGCTATCAAGAGGGAGGGGTTCTCCCTGGTTCCTGCTGGAGGATGTGGCCAGGGAGAATTCAATGGAGCTAGCAGGGAAATGAAACCACACTCATTAAGAGCCAACTGTGATTGGTCCCCCCTGATAAGCAGAGCTGTATGGCTAGGGGATCTTATCTTCCAGAGGAGAAGAGGAAGGTGAGGTTAGACCATTCAAGGCAGTCCTAGATACGCTAGATGTCAGGGTAGCACATAATATCTGGCTTTAATTTCGGTCCTTATACCATAATTGATTCCCTGATGTCTTGACACCAATTCTTACCTTGGTGATGCACTGAGATTTCTAGGTAGTAGAAGAACCTCTCCAGGACATGAAGTAGGCACTTGAGCAGGAGAAAGACAGTGTGAAGAGAAAAACAACTATTTTGAGTAGCTGCCTAGTCAGTTCACAGTAGATAACCCTGCCCTTGCACAGTCCGGACGTTTAGATAAGGACCTAAGCTTAGGATTCCCACAAGAAGTTCCGGCTTTGCTCTTCCTGGGGCACCTTAATACTGAAGGAGGTAACTGCCAACCTTATGCAGGTGACTTAAGCCTCTTCATTCAGCAGATCATAATCTACATATTTTTAATTTAATGCATCAGCTGTGCCCCCCCCCAACATAGAGGGCCGCATAGTGAGGTGCACTTCAAAAACATGAACTTTAGAGGTGTTCCCTTTATGGCCAATAAAGGAAACTGAGGAACCCGTGTGGCATTAGTACAAGGATGCATGACCCAGGGAATGTGGATTCAGACTAATCTATGCCTATGGCAATAGCAGAGGGCTATTTCCTTTCTTTGGAATTCTTCGAAGGAGCCATTACGCCTCTCAATTAAACTGGCTGCCTGGGGTCTATAGAGGACATGGAAGTTGTATTGAATGTCTTCTTCAAGAGCCCAGACTTGTCTGTTTTGAGAAGTGAAATGAGCACCTTGGTCACTATCAATAATCTCTGAAATTCCAAAGGGGAGAATAGGAGTGTCCTGGTGAGGCTGAATTGTGGCCTTAGTATATATAGGGACATCTGTTCCCTTGATTTATATTTTAGGTGTCTGTGGGACAAGAGGTTCCCAGAGTCCTTTACCTCCAAGGGAGCAATTCTTATATAATACACCAAGGGTTTATAAAAATGTTCATATGGAGCCATTTTCTGGCCAGGGTATCCAGTGCTAAGATGACTGACTGCCTGTTATATGGTCAACTGTGCTGACCCTGAGATCCTGCATTTATCAGGGACATACTGGATAAGGAAGGAAAAGAAGCAACATTCCACCAAGTTCCATCATATATAATGATGGCAATATGATCCATAAAGTGTACAAACTCCATTAATTATTCACCAAGTTGCTCCTACGGGGCTCTCCATGTTGCTAAGGGGTCTGGGAGTGGGTCGACCTCTAACACCATGGCATCTGACAAGGGTCTAAGGGGAGCTGAGGCTACACCTTCCTGCAGATGGGATATGTCAGAGGGTCAGACTTGAATTCAGCCTGTACAACGGAGATCTTGTGAGTGCTGGTTCCATGACCCAAGGCATAACGGCCAGCGTGGTATGCAAGAATAGATGCTCTGAAGGTAGGTGAAGGGTGGGGGAGAGACTGTTTGCAGAGGAGCTCAGTATGTGGCCCACAACTACCACTCTAATGGTGTGCAGTGCAAAGTCAAGGAGAGCAGTTCCCTGTATCAGAAGTCCACAGGTAACTTAGGACCTGGAGTAGACCTGGATAGGTGAGAGGAAGCAGTTTAGAGGCCCAGCGACTCTTCTCTTCTGGAGACAGCTATCTCCTTTTCCAGGGTTAGGCAACGTCCCCAGGGTCACAGTCCACCTGCAGTAAAATCCTTTTGCCTATGGTGCTAGTCTGGCAGTCAAGCCCCATGGTTTGAAGATTAGTCCTTTGGCCTGCTGGCAACCAGAAGCACTAAGACAAGCCCACACACATTGGCTAGGGATGTTTCACTGAGACAGCAGTTGTGTCACCTCCTCCATTATTTGGGGAGCAGTTAGTGCCCCCTGCTCTTCCCCCCCTTTTTTTCCATCAGTGCCTTGTCCATGGGTTGCCAGAAATATATACCCTTGGGGGTCAGTAAAATACTTGGGATAGCAGCAAGGGAAACAGTAGCACAAGGAAGGGGCAAAGTAGCTACACTTTAAATGACTTAGGTGCCATGATTAATTCTCGGTAGGGCAGTGATCTCCTTCCTTTCCACAAACCTCATTATGAACTATCCCTGGACTCCCCCTGAGGGTGGACAATCACAATAATGGCCAGATGGCTGCCCCAAATAGATAGTGATGGTTCTCAAGGTAGATGCAGTGACCAGAGCTCTAGCTTATCCTTGGTAAGTGGAACTGAAGCACTAACTGACCAAGTAAGGTTTTGTGTTGTCACTGCTTTTATAAGCAGGAGTCCCAGAGATGCCTGCTAGATGTAGACCGACTCCAACAGAGCATCATGCTGAGGTACAGCCAATTAAACACAGTTCTCTTCTTTAGGACAAGAGCATTTTGCAGTGGGAAGTGAGGGCAATACCCGCTAAAGACAACACAGTGCCTAACAGGCCAAAGTGCAAGTCCATCAGCAATGACAGTTTGGTTCCAGGAAGCCTTCCTTGTATCATGAAATCATTTAGTTATCCAAGAGCAGTTAATTCAAGCTGACCGAGTGTCCTTGGTCATGGTTGGATCATCCTGTAAAGGGTTGTTCTGTCTCTTAATCACGCCTTTGGTGAGGGAGAAATTTCTGTCCTAGAGTTAAGGGATCAGAGAATATGTAGCACCTAACACTGGACAGAAGAGACCAAGAGCAATTTATTAGTCACATATAGTCACAGGCCTGGGGTGGAAGGCGGCAGGAAGGATGCTGCACGTGGCCACATGGGATTGCACTCAGGAACAGAGTGAACAACCAGGGGCTGTAAGGAGACAAGCTTTGTAGTATCAAGGGGATGAGGTGTTTCCTGATTCTGGTGAGATAGGATTGGCTTGTTTGAATTGGCTTGTTCTGCAAGCCAATAGGGAACTGACACCCACCTTCACCTAGTCCCCCTGATAAGTAGGGTTGTCTGGCTAGGTGATCTTATCTTTGGGAGCAAAGTAGAGAAAGAAACTTGGGAGTTAGGTTATTTGAAGTTTTCCTAGTTGTGCCAGATGTCAAGGCAACACATATATTGGGCTTAACTTTGCTTATACCGTAAAAGTGAATGGTATGCCGTTGGAGAAGACCAAAATCCCTGAGAGCCCTTGAACAATTTTGGTCTTGGTCAGGCTTGCTTCAAGCCAAATTTGTCAGATATTAAGCTGAGGTTCTTTGAGAGGTTTCCTATATTGTCTTCAAAAGTAGAATAATTTCCAAAATAGAAACTAAACTTTTTATGAACATAGGTCCTCCAGCTCCTATGGAAACTTACGGAAGGGTCTCTTTGTCATCAAGTTCTGAAATTTCATAGTATTACATGATTTGATGTAGATCGATTTCCATCTGAATTTCAGATACTTGGTGAGCTCTTTCAGTCTTTAAACCCAAGTTTCAGTTTTTGGAAATTTTCTTGAATTATTGCTTTCATCATTTCTCCCCTTATTTCTTTTCATCTTTTTTTATCCTTTTTTATTTGGATATTGAACCTCCTCTACTGACCTATCAACTTTTTTCACTTTTTCTTCCCTACTTTCTACATTTTTTAATCTGCTTTTTCAGAGATGTTCTTGTGTTTATCTTCCGAACTTCTACTAATCCTTTTATTTCCCTGTTTTATTATTAAGTCTAAGAGTTCTTTATGCTTTCTCAATATTCCTCTCTAAAGGTTTTTTGAACTCTCTTCGTGAATGCAATATTATCTCTCATTCGCCTGAAGATATCGATGATAGCTTATGTTGCATTTTATTTTCCCAGAATAGTGTCTCTTTCCAGGAATCTACGGTAGAGATTTTTTTTTTTTTTTTGCAAATGTCTGGTGGATCATTTAATTAAGGAAACCCCACTGTCAATACGTTTGGTATGTTTTTCTTCTTAGGCTAGTTAGAGATATCCAGATAAATGTTTTCAGGTCTTCCTCCTGGAGGTATAAGCCTGGGCACTTGCAATTTGAAAGTTAATCAGGGAAAGATGGTTGGGAGACCCAAGAGCCTAAGTTTTCCAGGTATGATGATCTCACATTAAACTGTACCTACTGTCTTCCAATGTAGGCACCTCTGTTTTAACCTCCTTAGAGAATATATTTCCTGTCTTCTAACCAGAGGGGATAATTGATCACCTACATATGCGCAGTCGATGAGAGAAACCTGGGAGTCTAATTGCTTCTCAATGACATTTTTTGATCCTTCTTTTCATTTTTATATTCACTCCCACTTCAGAACTAATTTGTTCTATTAATTCCTTAGCCTTTGGAATATTCTGTGGGATAAATCAGATTTCTTTCTTCATACTCTTAACTTCCAGCTCAAGATTATATATTTTTAAAACAAGTAAGTCGATAGCAACTTACTGATTCACTTCCAAACTTCCAAAATGTTGTTATAGTTTGCTCACTTGTTTCTTTGTCTTATACTTGTTCTTGTAGGCTTTTCTGTAGAAAATCTTCTTTTCATTTCTGTGAAGTTTTATGAAAAGCTAAAGTTTGTGCATGAATTCATCTTCTCTCTCTTTTTAACTGGAAGCTTAAAAATAAGCTTTCACATAATGAGCTAAAGTCTTATAACACAGAGTCATGTAGAAATCTGCTCTCAGATGATTGAGAGTTTGTGGGATTCTTGCTAGAAGTACATATTTCTTTGTTGTTAGGACCATGTAGAAAGCAAGGATATGCTTCACATTTGGTTACATTTGGGAATTAATAATTTAAATGTAATATACACATAATTCTCTCATTATATATTAATAAATGAAATTATAAAATATGATATGCAATTTCTATTTTCCCAAATGTGAGTATTACAATGATTTATTTTTCACTCTTGGTTTGTAACAAGTTTATGAGTTTATGAGTCTATACGTTTTAAAAATTTTAGATCGATAGTGGTAAAACCAGATAGGTGATACCCAGTGTTATATTTGATATAGATTAGAATGCTCGTTATTTAGTCAATTGGTTTTAAGGTTATAATTATGAATGAAAATAAAATTTGAAGCCTGATAGTGCTTTTCTCTTACATTGGTTTATTCACCATAGTATTCTACTTTGAATAGTGCCTGAAATTAGTGTCCAAATAATATCAGGCAACTTGCAAGCTTTAGTACTTGAGGTCAATTTAATTACACTGTGCATGACAGAAACTAGGCCATTTGGGTATTGCCTTTGCCACCAGCAATTGACACCTGAGTGTTAATGAGCCGGTAATTAAGAGCTGGCACATACAGACACATTTTACTGTTTGGGACTAGGATAACCATATGCTACATAACTTCGGTGCTAAGTATTTTGTTAGCTTCAGAATTTACACAATTATGTTTGTGAGGTTTTTTTAAATCTTTCTTTTGCCGTGGTAAAAAAAAAAAAAAGATTAACAAAGAGTTACTTTAAAGATTTAAAATAACCGTACTTGTCGTTTTTAAGTTATGAAACATTTGAAAACTACTAAGGTCATATTTGGAGAGCAGATATTTGGAAAAAAATAAATTTTTAGAGTGGCAATTCCTTTCAGTTTAAAACCACATCTACAGGACTTATATTTTGAAAAGTCGTTTGTAATATAACAAAAGTACCTAAAGCAACTTAACATGAATGTAATATGTAGGGTAGGCAGTTCTCTGGGATGGCCCATAATGCTTATCACCCCCTGGTATTGAACTCTTGAGTACCCCCCTTCTCCTGAAGGTAGTTGAGCTATGGAACCCACTTCTATGAAACGGAATTTGGTTCTGGTGTTAGATTAAGAAAAGGTTATGTTTTCCATCTTGGGAATCTTCTTGTACACGCTCTCACTCTCTTTTGGATTGCTTACAGAGATGTGGAGGCAGCTCTGTGGTGAGACCCATGTGGCACGAGATCGAGGCCTATCAACAAACACAAGAGTGAGCTCTGAAGCAGATGCCCTTCCCCGCGTTGCATCTTCACAAGAGAACACAGCTTCTGCCAACAGCTTGAGTGCAATCTCAGAGGAGCCCTTAGTCAGAGGTTCCCAGTTAAAAGTTCGCTAAGAGGGTTTGAATCATACAAATTTGGAGTATATTGTTTTCCAGCAACAGATAACTAATACAATACGAAAGTGGCAATCCTATTGTCTGCCACAGCAATGGGAATTATTGATTTCTCTGATGTGATGTGTATAATCAAACAATATGTATAATGTACATGCATCATGTCTTTGCTTTCCTCTCCAATTTTCCTTTCTTCCCCTTCTCCTCCCTACCTCACAAAAGAAGTCCCCAACACTTTCTCGATTAATCTTCTATTGGTTTAAAAGAATAAAACTGTTCTCATCAGATGAAAAATGTATTAACTTTTGTGAATTTTAGTTGTGGGAATTACTTCTAATTTTCTTCTTTGAAAGAGTTTGCTTTTCCATGGAACCCTCTGTAGGACACAGAGCCTTTTATATGCTTATTGATATAATTATGCTTTGAAATAGCTTTGAATTCCCTGTAGCTTAAACTGAGAACATGAAAGGCCAAATGTTATATCGAACTGAAGGATATAAAAGTGCACGTACATCAATCCAAAATGAGATATAGAAATGAACAGCTCTTTACACAGTGATGTCAGTTTTTGACAGATTATTGAAGGATCTTTATAACTGCCGAGACTGCTTTGGGTAGCATGAAAACTCTGCCTGGGGATAGTCTTATCAGTTTGTATTTTTTATTCTTTCAATACCTAAAGGTGAGTAGATGTTAAATGAAACAAGAGAAATACTCTCTGACAAAAGCTTTAACTCTCTTCCCCAAAGATGACATCCGGCCCCAAATGGTAAAACATAGTGTGACGCGATGATGGAATCATCCACCCAGTCTGTCACGCTAGAGATGGCAGCCTAGATGAGGAGGTTACATTTCAGGAAGTCGACAGAAAACCCACTTGGTAATCGTCACCTCCAGAGAGATCCCAGTGACAGACAAGGGTCTCTTCTGCACAGGAGGGGAGTTTATTGTGCCGGTGACAGACATGTCAAGAGGATTTAAAGCGCCCACATTCTTTCTTATAACTAGCAGGAAGATAAAAGGATAAAAGGAACCCAGTGAATTTTTGTATGTTCAAAACCTTGAAATCAATACCATGTTTATTTACAAGCAGATTCTAAAAAACCTAACTTTATGTCGAAAGAGTATGTACTGCTTACTTTTAATATTTAATAATGCTTTGCGTTAAGTAAAAGTACGTCTTAGAATTGTTTTTTATATCCGCTGTGAACAAAGACTTCTTTTTTTTCTGCTTAAAGGGCACATCCTGTCCTGAAATTATAATCCAAACAAAAGAATGAAACATTCACCTCATCTGGGTTTGTTAGTCTTAAAATTAAAGATGAAAATCCCCTAAATTCTGGTGTTTCTAGAATGTGCAGATATTAAGTAAATATAACGGAAATCAGAACAAGGGCGGGGGGTAAAACTTTGAACAAAATATACACTATGATATTAATACTGATTTCAGCAGAACTGAGGAGATGATGAATATAATACTTCTGCATTCAATCTACGTTAGGAAATTGTACCATGTTTGGCATTTTGTAAAGCTTGCCATTTATTAATCTGCAAAATATATATGAAAGGAGATTTTGATAACTTAAGCAGTAGTTGAGAAAAACATAATCGTTAATTAGCTCTGACACTATAATTAAAAAACATATATACCTATCTATTAAAGTGTCTCTTTTTGGAAATGATTGACATGAAGTTAAAAAAAATTCAAAGGTTTTAAACATGTAACTTAGGGGCGCCTGGGTGGCACAGCGGTTAAGCGTCTGCCTTCGGCTCAGGGCGTGATCCCGGCGTTGTGGGATCGAGCCCCACATCAGGCTCCTCTGCTGGGAGCCTGCTTCTTCCTCTCCCACTCCCCCTGCTTGTGTTCCCTCTCTCTCTGGCTGTCTCTATCTCTGTCGAATAAATAAATAAAATCTTAAAAAAAAATAAACATGTAACTTAATGTATATATTACATTAGTACCACTCTTAACTTTGATACTATAGAAAATATACAGACAATGTGTAATGGGCAGCATGATGCCTCTGAAATTATTTCAAACTGAATTATCTCCTAGCTCTACTACTGAAAATCTTATGACCTTGGTAGAGTTCTGCAGTTGATTTGGAGACTCAAATCAGTTCTCATATCTAAGTTAGGGTCATGGATCAAATTTTAGTTGGAAATAATTTAGGACAAAACAATCTCCATTTTATAGAGAGACTCTTTTGTGACCTGGTGGTGGGGAGGCATACTCATTCCGTAAAATCACGTGAAACCCCCTGTTCAGTAGAAGTTCTGGACAGGAATAAAAAACAAACTAAAACAACTCTTGCAATACTGTGAAGGGCTTATTAAAAATGGTTCTATTTATTAGTGATAAGGAATAGTTATATTGTAAGTTCTACTGGCAGGTGTGACAAATAATCTTTTCTTGATAAAGGTGATTAAAGACCATCTCTACCATGAATTTTTATACAATTCCCAATTGTGGCACAAACCAAGGTTAACATTTAGGACTCGCATTGAAATCAAAACTATGATAGTTTTAAAATTATAATAAAAGCTAATTTTATTAAGTATTCCATCTGTGACAAGTACTGTGCTATTCATCAAAACATTTATATGAAAAGTGATACTTTTAATCAATTTACAGATGAAACTATGAGAAGCATGTAAACATGATTATTTCTTAATCACAAGGCTAGTGCGTGTTGAAGTTTAAAAGTGACTTCTGACATATGGAGCCCTACAGTTAGCTACCTTAAATAATATGGGACAGGAAAAGATAAAATGAAGCAATTAAGCAAATAATGTTTTATTAGAAATGCCCATAATAGATATAGGCTGAATTTTAAAGACAAACTAAGATATATACATTCCTCTCACATTTAAACCACATGGCCATGTAGTCTAAACAAATCTTATGGTGCAAGTATTAGAAACGATAAAAAGACTAACAGATTTAAAATGTAAGCTGTATGCTTTTCCCACAGCTTCAAACTACAATAGTACCTCTCACACTATACTGAGTCTGTGTGCATGTGTGTCTGTGTGTGAATAAAACGAGAGATAGGAACTTGATAGTCACAATGTTGGACATGAATAAAATAGTATAGAATAGAGTACAGTAGAATATGTTCCAGTAAACTGTGATTTAGAGATCTCCTTGTCTAAAATTTCCCAAAGCGTGTTACATGAACCTTCAGTGTCACTTGATCAAAGGTGGGGAAAAAGAGAGAAGTTAAGGAATTTTCATTTTCAAATGGACATTGCATGCTACACTACACTCATTTCTGAAAGATTTATAACTCACCTCACCATGTTAAAAGTCTCACAGGAGTCTTTAACTTAAAAAAGTCCTGTTTAATGCTTTTTAGCCTAGTACGTGTGTATGTATACACATACATGCATATATAGGCAGGTATGTTACATGTATGTTTATATACAGAGTGCATGTACATACATAACATTTAATAGAAATTTCACTTATGATCTAAAAGGATGTCTATCATCCTTCAGAAATGCTGTGAAAAGCAATGCTTTCTGTTTAAAAACAGATTATTTGTAATTGATTTGCATGAAATCAAGGCTAATAAGGAACTGTTTAAGACACTGATAAATTGCATTCATTACTTATTCTTAATTAAAAGGAATGGAAAGTACACCTTAATGGAGAGAGGGGAATTAATATAAGCATTGGAGAAAATGATATATATATATTTTTAGCCTTTCTAGCAGGAAGCCTTTCTAACATGATTTACCTAATTAATATTTGATGTGTGCAATTATCGGCAATACCAGATCATGTAACTACTTTTTCAAGTTTGAATAGTTTATCTAGGGTAAGTATATATATTTTCCCAATCCCAGAACCAAGGGATATGAAAATTAACATAAAACTTGATAAATATTTTTTACGAGAAATAGTTTGTGGTAAATTTGAAAATCTGACAATACCTTCTATAGTTAGTTAAATTTCATCAAATCAGGTATCACTGATTTGCAATGTAATTGTAAATAGTCTAAGCATTGCAATGTAATCTTATTTCATACTATGTTCTATTCCTTTCCTTGTCAATATTAAATCATCACTACTTTCTTCAAGCCTGAATCCAAGCCTGACTCACCCATAGTTTTCAGTGGATGACCTTGCTTCCTAATCCAGAGAAATAGTTTAGGCATCAGAAAAGATTCTGTAACTTCTAAAAGTCTCATAATTTCAACATCACCTGCATCCATCCTTACATCTTAAAAGGAACACTTTTTGTCACTGTATTTGCCAAGACTCCTTATAAAAAATGGCATGTCAACCTACAAGGGCTTAAGAGGAAAGGATTACTTTCGCTCAGGTAACTGGAAGGTCTATGCATGGGCGTATACAAGAATCCAAATGAGGAGACTGATTCTTAATGCCAAGGTTGATCTATTGACTGAATACTTTAATCCCATTGCTTCCTACTTGCCTCTTGGACATCTTGCTCTGTCAGTTGTCTCCTCCTTTCCTTCTTCCTCTCCACTGTTTGTCCTTCAGTATACAAACATATTCAAGCTAACTTAAAAACTACATCCCTCACAACATCTTAATTCATATATGTGTGTAGTCTCTCACTTTGTCTTAATATATCCTAACTCAACATCAGATGTCTCTTCACCTCAAACACTCGTGTTTCTCAGGCCAACTCCACAAACTCAATGCACCTGAAGATTACAGTCTCACTGTGGACTCTGTAGAATTTGTCCCAGTACTGCTGACTTACCCCTGCCACAAAAGTGATCAAGGTACCCTCCAAAGCTAGAGCCTATACATAGTTCAGACTCTGACAATCCTTGCTTTCCAGCTCTTCTGTTCACTCTTCAGGAGCCCTTCAGGTCTCACTTCCAACTTGAATGAGCCAACTTGATGAGCCTCGTCTTGCTAAGGGAATGACGGCATATGTTGTTTTATTGCCTTTCACAGGCAAGTGCATCTTTTACAAATTGAAGATTTGTGGCAAGGGACTCCATTGTGCAAGTCTTCGGTGCCATTTTTCCTGCAGCATTTGCTCACTTCATGTCTCTGTGTCACATTTTAGTAATTCTCAAAATATTTCAAATTTTAATTATTATTACATTTGTTATGGGGATCTGTGTTCAGTAATTTTTTAATGCTACTATTGTAATTGTCTTGAGGCACCATGAACTGCATCCACATTAGACAACAAACTTTTTTTTTTTTAAGATTTTATTTATTTATGTGACAGAGAGACAGCCAGCGAGAGAGGGAACACAGCAGGGGGAGTGGGAAAGGAAGAAGCAGGCTCCCAGCGGAGGAGCCCGATGTGGGACTCGATCCCGAAACGCCGGGATCACGCCCTGAGCCGAAGGCAGACGCTTAACGACTGCACTACCCAGGCGCCCCAACAAACTTAATTGATAAATGTGTGTTCTGCTTGCCCCACTGACTGGTGGTTCCCCCACCTCTTTCCCTCTCCTCAGGCCTCCCTGTTCCCCGAAATACAACAATATTGAGATTAGGCCAATTATTAACCCTACGAGAATCTCTAAGCTTTCACATGAAAGGAAGAGTCACATGGCTCTCACTTTATTTATTTATTTTTTATGGCTCTCACTTTAAATCATAGCTAAAAATGAAGCTTAGTGAGAAGGCATATTGAAAGCTGAGACAAGCTGAAAGCTAAGCCTCCTGCACCAAACGATTACCCAGGCTGTGAAAGCAAAAGAAAGATTCCTGAAGGAAATTAAAAGTGCTACTCAGTGAAGACATGAATGATAAGAAAGCAAAACAGCGTTATTGCTGATTGTGGAGAACGCTTCAGTGGTCTTGATAGAAGATCTAACCAGCCACAGACATTCCCTGACGCCAAAGACTAATCCAGAGCAAGGCCCTAAATCTCTTCAATTCTGTGAAGGCTGAGAGAGGTGAGAAAGCTGCAGAACGGTTTGAAGCCAGCAGAGATTTTTTCATGAGGTTAAGGAAAGAAGCTGTTTCCATCGCATAAAAGTGCAAGGGGAAGCAGTCAGTGCTGATAGAACAAGTTATCCAGAAGATCTAGCTAAGATAATTAATAAAGATGACTACATTAAACAACAGATTCTCAAAGTAGATTTTCAAGGAAACATCCGTCTTTTGGAAGAAGATGCCACCTTGGGCTTTCATAGCTAGAAAGGATAAGTCAATACTTGGCTTAAAAGACAGGCTGACTCTCTTGTTAGGGGCTAATGCATTGATGACTTCAAGTTGAAGCCAATGCTCATTTATCACTCTGAAAATCCTAGGACACTTAAGAATTATCTGAATCTACTCTGCCTGTGCTCTGCCAATGGAACAACAAAGCCTGGATGACAACAGATCTGTTTATAAGATGATTTACTGAATATTTTCAGTGCACTGTTGAGATCTGCTCAGAAAAAAAAAAAGATTCCTTTCAAAATGTGACTGCTCATGGACAATGCATCTGGTAATCCAAGAACTATGATGGAGATGGACAATAAGATTCATGTAACACAACATCTATTCTGCAGCTCATGGACCAAGAAGTAATTTCTACTTTCAAGGTTTATGATTAAAGAAATACATTTCATAAGGGTAAAACTGCCATAGATAGAAATTCCTTTGTTGGATCTGGATGAAGTAAATTGGAAAACTTCTGAAAAGGATTCTAGATGCCATAAAGAACATCTGTAATTCATAGGAAGAGGCAAAAATATCAACATTAATGGACTTTGGAAGAAGTTGATTGCAACCCTCATGGATGACTTGCGAGGGGTTCGAGACTTCAGTGGGAGAAGTCACTACAGATATGGTGGAAATAGCAGGAGAGTTAGAATTAGAAGTGGAGCCTGAAGATGTGATTGAATTGCTGCAATCTCATGATAACACTTTAAGGGATGAAAAGTTGCTTCTTATGGATGAGCACAGAGAGTGGTCTCTTGAGATGGAAACTCCTCCTGGTGAAGATGCTGTGAAGGTTGCTGAAATGACAACAAAGGATTTAGAATAGTACATCAACTTCACTGCTGAAGCAACAACAGGCTGTGAGAGGACTGACTTCAATTTTGAAAGAAGTTCTTCTGTGGGTAAAATGCTATCAAATAGAAATCATTCATGAAAGGAGAAATGCAACAAACTTCACTGTTGTCTTATTTAAGAAATCTCCACAGCCACCCAACCTTCAGCAACGACCACCTTGATCATTCAGCAGCCATCAACATCAAAACAAGACCCTCCAGCAGCAAAAAGATTATGACTTGTTGAAAGTTCAGATGATAGTATTTTTTAGTGATAAAGTATTTTTAAATTGGGTGCCTGGGTTGCTCAGAGAGTTAAGCGTCTGTCTTTGGCTCAGGTCATGATCCAGAGTCCTGGGATCAAGTCCCACATTGGGCTCCCTGCTCAGCGGGGAGTCTGCTTCTCCCTCTGACCCTCCCCCCTCTCATGTTTTCTCTCTCTCACTCTCTGTCTCTCAAATAAATAAATAAAATCTTTAAAAAATTCTAAAAAAAGTATTTTTAAATTAACATATGAACATTTTTTAGATACAATGTTATTGAGCATTTAATAGACTACAGTCTAGTGTAAATGTAACTTTTTATATGCACTAGGCAACCAAAAATTTCATTTGACTTGATTTATTTCAATATTGGCTTTATTGTTGTGGTCTGGAACTGAACCCACAATATCTCTGAGGTACGCCTGTATTTTCACAAAAATAAAGCCACTATCTGAACACAGTAAAATCTACTTAAACTTAGAAGATCTATCACTTGCTCTGGGAGGTGGAGCTGTGCGAGAAGGATAGACAACAAAATTTTGGATATTTGGCCCACCCTTTCAACTGCTGACATTCCACTCTTTCTATTTTGGGTCTAAGATACCAAATAATATTTTAAAAGATTTTCACCGCTAAAATATTTTAATAGCATTGACTAACTGGATAAAATATAAACAACTTCAGTTCATACCCTGACCAATGAATTCAACCTCTCCTCTTCCTAAATTTGCCTCACATTTTTCAGTGTAGGTACCCCGAGTTGCATTCTCTTTAGTTGAACAAACTTTCTCAATCTCTTTGCCTCTGGCACATGGTATTCATTTTGTGCATGGAACAGTCTCAATCATGTTTTTTGTCTAATGAACCTCTATTCATTCTTCACTCCCCAATGGATGGTTCAAATGCTAATTTTTCTGTGGCATCTTTGACTTATCTAGATAACTTTTTTTTTAAAGATTTTATTTATTTATTTGACAGAGAGAGAGAGACAGCCAGCGAGAGAGGGAACACAAGCAGGGGGAGTAGGAGAGGAAGAAGCAGGCTCCCAGAGGAGGAGCCTGATGCGGGGCTCGATCCCATAACGCCAGGATCATGCCCTGAGCCAAAGGCAGACACTTAACGACTGAGCCACCCAGGCGCCCCTAGATAACTTTTATTTGATCCTCTTCCTCTTCTTCTAGAAGTGACTTGAAAACGAATCAAAGGATGACTTTTGCCTTCATGGTGTTTATAATCTGGACATATCTCAGAGTAACATGCAAAATGCCTAAGAAAGAGGAAGAAAACTTACAAATCATTGTCTAAGTGAGATATGTTATGAGGTGAAAAATTATGGAATAGGTCTATGTAGAGTTTATTGGAGAAGACTTGTTTATAGAGATTAGTTTTAGAGATTACAGAAAACAATGGACACTATATTATGTGATCTCTATTATAACATCAGTAATAAGCTGTATGTTCCTTATAAATGTGGTAAAGGCCACTTTATTTTGTTAATGTAGTAATGTTTATATATTAAAGCAATATGTTGAAAAATTGAAAAATTTAACATAAAGCTGCAGAGGGATTTTATATTGCTGTATGAATTTTTTTTTCTGAATATCTCAGTTACCAAAATAAAGCCTAGACTTTTTAGAACATTGGAATAAGAGGCGTTTTAAGGTTTCTTTTCCATGTTCATCTAAACTATTTGGGAAGGATTTTTCTATTTCCAAGGTTTAGCTTGACAGTTGTGTTATCAATATCAGGAACTATAAAGAATTCATTTTTATCATCTCAAGAGTTTATCATTATGCCCAATATTTAGTATATATTAAATATTTATTTTATGTTAAAAGTCTTTATGAAAGAAGCAGCTCAATTCAGGTTGATTTGCAGCATTACTCTGAGAAGTAATGCCATTTTTTCCCCCCTAGAATGCTATATAAAAGCAGAGAAAGTATATTTTGGCAACAGAAGGAATATCTGGACATCTTCCTAACTCTTTGAAATTGTGTCTTCATGGTACGACTTAATTACCTTTAATGAAATGATATGAGTTCTTTGAATAACTGTATCCTCTAATTATATAGAGAAAATTGTATGTACAGTTGACCTTAAACAATGTGGGTTTGAACTGCAGGTCTACCTATACATGGATTAAAAAAAAATAAATTCAGTACAGTACTGCAAATGTAGTTTTTTCTTTTCTTCTTTATGATTTTCTCATTAAATTTTTTTTCTCTAGCTTATTTCATTGTAAGAATGCAGTAATGTATGCAGAATACATAAAACATACAAAATATGTGTTCATCAACTGTATTATCAGTAAGGCTTCTGGTCAACAGTAGGCTGGTAGTAAGCAGGAATTCGTGTAGGTCTGTTGTTGTTTTCGTTTTTCCTTTAAGACAGAGTAGAAACTTGAAGAGACACAATAGCTTTAGTTGTAGAAGCAGAAGATTCAGTAAGTCTCCATTGTGTTCAGTTGATAAAAATGATAGTTGGGGAAGGCAAATAGTAGCAACATTTCTTAAAAGCCATAGGGGGAAAAATGGTATTTCACCACTGAAGCAGCTCTCTATTATCCACTCATTAAGATTTTTTAGATAAACCGTGTTCAGTGTTTGGTTTTGCCACTTTCTAACTTGGTAATAGTGGGTAATCTCAGTGAACCTTAGAGACTTCATCAGTAAATTTGGGTTTGTAATACCTTCCTGCAAGCATTTGATATGGACAATGTATCTATAACATATCAATCATTGGTAGATTTTTTTGGTTGCTATGATGTTGATGGTGACAAGCATGGTGATTTTTAAGTGAGCCACCATAGCAGACGTGGGCCAAGACCATGTGATACAATGATGAGTAAGACAGTTCTGGCAGTTCAGAACTTCATATTCAAATGTTCCTAGGTTGCATAAGCATTCCATAATTATGAAAAAACTATGATACAGACTGGCCAAAACTGACAGAATTGTCTTCATCTGGTCTGAAGATTTCACCTTTTCTCCATATCAGATGGAGCAGAATAACACCCCTTTTACTTAGAAATCAATACTTAGATAAGTAAACTTGAAGGACATCCAAAGAGAAGTTGTATTCCTTCATTTGATCATCAAGTATATCTTATGTTTTGGACTCTGTGTAAAAGCTATCATAAATGAGTTTTATAGAGTCTCTGTACTATAACTGAGGCAGCATGGCATCAGAATATTCACCTATGAAGGTACGAATAAAGTCAACACCCCCAAATTAAAGTAAATTGCGACTGACAAAGAGAAATTGTAAAAGATAGCCAGAGGTATCTTAAAATTCCCAGGAATTTCCTATGCTTTTAACTTTGCTCAAAAGTGTATTTCATCCACAGTTACTTAGCTATAGCTTATACATTACACTTAATTTTTACACCACACACTATTGGTCAAAGTACATTAGAAAGAAAGAAATCCCCCCTAGCTATATTAAGCAGGAAGGAATTTATTACAGATTATGAAATGCCTCACGTAATCCTAGGCAGGGTTAAGGAAAAGAGATCTTTGGTTGAGAATTTAGGAATCCTCTTTAATGCTATGCTGAAAGACCAAGTTCCTAACAGAATTACTGCCTCGTCCATGACCAGCAGGTGTCTCAACACTGTCGCTGCCACAGTCAGGAAACTGCCATTCTGAAGAAGCTACCATTATTTTGGAGTAGGAAACTTTAGTTAGCAAAAAGTTCTCTAAAATATATAAACAAACTAACATACCCTTTGGTTTATATTACACATGTAACCATACAGCGACTACGAAAATTCTATCCTCTGTATAGTCGAGGCTAGTGTGCTCATTACCTATTTTCCTAATAACTATGGGATATGTTTCTTAAGCATATTCTCTGGTTTGAGTTTTGCCGTGAGCTCCATAGTAGACAAACCATTTTTCAAATTTGAAATCAAGACTGAAATGGAACAAAATATGAGTACTCTAATGAAGTTTTTATTAAATTATATGGACAGCAAATGCTGACTTTATTTTCCCATCAAAGCAAGTTAAACATCAGTGGTAATTGATCTACATTCATAAATGCCAAAAGAAACCTCTGATAATGATAAATTCATTGATCCCTTTAATAGTTAACTGTGGTTGTTCAGAGACAGATTTTATTTGTTTATTTATTTTTGGAGAATCTATTTCTCTTCTACGTATTTGTATATTACAGATAACTTAAACCATCGATGTCTTTTGACTCACACACCTTAAACATTACGACTGTGATATTTCATTACTTGGTATAAAAATACCTTGGGCCATCTAATGAATTGTAGACCAAACAATGTGTTCAACAAGGGAGATTGCTGAAATCTTTTATGCAAATCTGCTACTGATATTATATTTGTTGCTTCATAGCTACAATTTTCATACATTGTATCAGAGTACATGTTCTTGGCAAACAAATATGAAACATGATGGCATATATAATGCAAGGTCAACTAGAATATGTGTAAAAATTTAAGAAAGAGAGCTGTCATATGCAGATTAATAACTTGGTATCCTTTCAAATTAACATTCATTACTTAGTGGGCATTATTTGAAAATTCCCAAAGATTTTTATAGGAGAAACATATTAAAATGTTTACATTATATAGTCTGCTTGATTTCTTGTGAAAACCCCCACTAAACATATCTTTATTATATAGCTCTCTACTCTGCCTTCCAGTCTTCCTGTCTCTGTTTATTTTCATCCAGGGCTCTGTGTTCTCTGTGTGGGTATCCCTTTCTTTATAATGAAGATGAAGATTTAGTTTGTGACCCTCTGTGTAATTAATTCTCTGTCCTAGCTTTCAGGATGGTAAAGTCTGCCCTCACTGAAACCTTTTTTTTCCTTGTAAAATTGTAAGAAAGTTTCAAAAGTTTAAGGTTAATACTTCAGAAAATGAGTTAATGCACAGTTTTAGAATTCTGTCCATTGATGTTGTACAGGTAATATATTTAAACATATGCACATACATATATGGATATATATTTATACACACACACATACATACATACATACTCTTGCCTTAAATCATACACAAAAATCAACTGTAGATTAATTGCATATTTTAGAAGATTTCATAAACAGACCTAATGATAAGTGAAAATAATTTGGACTGTATTAAAATGAAGAACTTCTACCTCCACAGGACACTAGACACACAGTGAAAAAGCAACCCATAGAAGGGAGAAGATTTTACAGTACATATTTTCAAATAAAGACTTTCATCTAAAATAAATAAATAACTCTTACAAATAGTGAAAACACATAAACCAGGTGGAAATATGGGCAAAAGATTTCAACAGATACTTAACAAAATAAAAAATTCAAATAACCAAAATCAGTTAACATACATAAGATGCAAACTGCATTGGTCATCAGATATATGCAAATCAAGACCATAATCAGATACGTTGCATATTCACTGTACTGGCTAAAATGAAAAACAGACCAGCCAAATTGGTTGGCAGGATGTGGGCAATGGGGACTCTCATACAGTATGGAAATATGGGTAATACTTTTACTAAAGAACATAAACATTTTAAGGCCCAACCACTCCAAAGAATGGCTTATATGAGTATACCAAAAGACATGTTTGAGAATATTTCTAAAAATTCTATTTGTAGTAAACATACACTCAGACATACAAATACACAAACAAAAAATAAATCCTGAAAAAACAAATAGGTTACTCTGAGAAATCAAACAGAATAAAACTACTCGAATGACCAGCAAAAACAGATGGCTAAATACATTTTAATTATAAGTATATAATGAAATATGGCAATGAGAATGATTCGTCTATAATTACACATAATGATATGAGTGAATCTCACAAACAGAATGTTGAGCTAATGAAATACGACACAAAAGAGTACACATTGTAAAATTCTGTTTACCTAGGGTACAAGAAGAGGCAAAATAATATAAGGTGTTAGAATTTGGGGTAATGGTTGTAGGTTGTTCAGTATTATTTGAATAAGCACAAGGAAGGAGTCCAGGATGCTGGTATAACGCTAAGGCTTGATTCGGGTGCTGATTATTCAGGTGTGCTTAATTTGTGAGCAACTCCATGATTATATGTGCAGTTTTCTATATGCAGTTAAGTTTCAGCAAAAATTTAAAGATACTAAAGAACATAATTCTTCCATAGACATACAAACACAGGAAAGCCCTTCTCAGAAGTGCTGGAGAATTCTGTTGTGGAAATAAACTGCATCTGACACAAAAAGAGGTAATAGCCAAGAAAATTTAAGGAAAAAAAAATGACAGAGCTAAATCACCATTTGTTCATGAATTGCCATGTAATATGGAGGTACAAATTTAGCTGTTACCATGTAACTGTAAGTTAGAAATAACCCTCATTAAATAGAGGAATATTTTCTCTCAGGTGGAGAGAATTACGCATTCCACTGTTCTCAACTCAGTAACATTTACTACCAGTTGTCATTTCAGATTTTAAAAATACCTGAGAATGGTAAATTAAGAATGGGCGGTTTGTTCCTGATGGAAGCATCTCCACTGACAACTTGTATCCTGTTTATCGTGCACTCGGTAGTCGCAGCTGTGTTGTTGGTTTGTGTGTTGTAGGTAGAACACGCTGTGGAACATGTGTGTGTCAGAAACAGTACATTTTATGATTTCCCGGATTAAATCGTATTTGGCTCTTCTATCACATTTGCCAGCATGGAGAGATGTCCAACTAATGTAGATCTTTCCACTTTTCCTGTTGTTCTTTGGACAAGAGCAAAAAATTGTGCATGTAAACTCCTATCAGTAGAAAAGATTTATGTGTAACAGGAACTTTCCTATTGCTCCAAGAGTAGAGATTATCTGAATTACTGAATTCAATAAGCATTCTGAATTTGTTTTCTAACTCGATATATTTGTGGCATTTGAAATATTTTCTCACCAGATGCTTACCTGTCTTTTTAAGTGTGGTCTGAAGAATTATTCTTTTCTGATTTTCCTAGTTTTTGTTTTTTGTTTTGTTTTGTTTTTAGCTATAAGTTCTCCATCTCATCCCCCCCCCCCTTTTCCCGTTCAGTATTGGGTTTCCCCAAAGTTCTGTCCTGGACTTTCCAACTCCCTCTACATTCTCTGAAAGATATCTATCGACCTCCATGTTTTCAGCTAGTACCTATATGCATCTCCAGGCCTGACAACTTATCTTAGTTCCAATCCAGGATTAGCTACTGCCTATTGATTACCATTGCATACTGGCACCTTACTGTTCTACAGGCACTTTACAATCAAGATGGATAACACCAATTTAATTGTTATACCAAGAATGTTCCTTCTGAAATACTGTCACAAAATTAACTTTTTCTTATAATTTATCACTACACGTAGATTCTAGCTCCAAATCCTCCTTGATATGCCAGTCCTCTTCCATCCCAATATATTTAACCTGACTGAAGCTTTTTTTGCATAACTCATTGCAGTATTTTTTTTTTTTTTTTACTGGTACCAAGCTCATCTTTTTTCCTTCTAGTACTTACCTTTCCTTCTAATACTTACCTTTCAAAAGTGCATAACTCTCACATTATTGGCTTTACTAAATTCAGTTAGAGATTCCCCATGTTATAGCAGGTGAAGTATAAACTCCCATCAATGTGACACCACCTTTTTCAATCTCACCTTTACTACTTCCGGTCACACACTTTCCACTTGGGAAGAACTGCTTGCCCTCTCTTCATGTTTCCTTGTCTTTTCCCATATTAATGTTTCTTGCCTAGGGTATTTTTCCTCTCCTTGCACATGGAAAATTTCTCCTCTATCTCTTAGATTCAGACAGTTTTCTCTTGTTCTGTGTTTTGTCGCTGATAAATTTCAGTGCTGAGAATGAAAGGATAGACAGAAAGACAAAGTCCCTGCCCTCAGGGAGATTGCATTCCATCCAGAGTTGGAGACAGACAATAAACAGGTGAGCAAATAAATACATGAGAAAATCACATGTTATTATACATGCTTGGAAATAAATAAAAAATTCTGTCACTTGAACCTAACTAGCTGGGGAAGGAATTTTAGAGAACATGTTGTATGTTTGAGCAGAGAACCTGAGCTGGGGCTTTGTACCAGTCAGTAATGGCATTTATCTGTAGTAGCATAAAAAATAGGTAGTGTTTTCCCTCATTTGAGAATTCCAGGGGCAGGCCGTTGCTACAGTGGTTCGGCTATGCGATGATGAAACCAGTGACTTACTTCTTCTTACCTTGCTGGCTTTCTCCCTCATGCTTGTTGCTTCATGGTTAACCAATAGGGGCTGCATTTCCATCCAACCCACCTCTATTCAAAGCAGAAAGAACTAAAGAATAGTTAGATTCGTTGTGTGTTTTTAGGAAAAGGACGGATTTCCTAGAGAAGGGTCCAACAGATTTTTGCTTACATTGTATCGCCACAACTGGGAAATATGTATATGCACTAATAGCAAAGGGGTTTAAGAAACTAGGCTATTTTTGTTATCGTTGGCTTGGAATGAACATCATCTTTGCCTCCATGCAAAATTTTAAGCAAAACGACCGGAGATAAGCAGACTGAGTTAGCAACCCTTTAGTGAACGCCAAAGACCTTAGGTTGAGAAATAGCTGGTCGTGTCAAGCATCTCACGCAGAGAGAACCTCCAGCACAGGCACCTGAGGAGGGAAAGTCGTTTGTGCATCTGGAGAACAAAGGTAGGCTGTCATGACTTGTTAGGAGTGAGGAAGATGGGATGTGGTGGGTGATGGATTCAGAGGTCGGAAGGCGAGATTGTGATGTCTATCTCCTGCACAGGAGCCTCAGCTGCTCAAGCCGAGGAGCCACTTTTTATGCGTTTCTTTATTCTAAGTACCTTGCACAGTCCTAGGCTGATAGTAAGTTTAAGTTTTTTAAATGAGTGAATTAAGGACAACACTATATAAATATATGAAAGAGCTCTGTGATTTCCTTGTTTATAAATAACTTAAACTGTATTCACAGGAACATATGTTAATAGGTCAAAATCGCCTCATGACTGGTAGTCTTCATTTTCAGCATAGATTTGTCTAGAGTTAATCGCATCATTTGAAACCATAAAGGCCTAATTTTAATTGTCAATTGCATCAAGTCCATAATTCCTCTTTACCTATGTTGTTTTGTTTTGTTTTGGCAAAAGAAGTCATATGAAAAAAATATATATATATATTGGCATGTTGGCCTCAAGTATCAAAATAATGTCATAAATTTTCTATTTATTTTTAGCTGTGGAGTTCTGATCATATTTGATATTTCACAGCTGTGAAAAATTCACAACTAACTTTGTTCAATAGTATTTGATTAAGAAATTACAGACTCTGATTTTTTAAAGTGGGCACTGAAATTTGGGTAAATGGTCTATTTAACCAAATGTTACATTGAATATGTGATGCATTAGCCCTAATTTAAGTGGTGTGCAATTTTTATCATATGAACTGAAAAGAAGTGATTGACCCTGTTATTTTCAAAAGCAATACTCCAAATTGCAGCTAGTGTTATACCTTACATCAGGTAGTACATATTTTTTTCTTTGTAATTGTTCTTTTGAATTCTTTTAAAATATAAAGCACAAGTTCCAATGAGGAAACTATTAGTTGTCATTTTCCTTATAGTCATAATAGAGAGCTATTTGTGGAAAAGCTTATAATATGCTACAGTTGATTAAATTCAGCACCATACTATGTGTTACAACATTCGGAAAGGCTTTTGTGATTTTTAATAAATTCTCTAAAACTAGTGAATCATTTTCATTTTCTGTTTCACTTAAGACCAAAATATGCCTAAAGTGTGCGTATGTGGATATATATATATATATCTCCACACACACATACACACACAGACACACATACATATGATTCATTTAATTTTTCCATGGGAGCCCTAATATAAAGTGTCTTTGGTAAATTTTTGTGTAATTAATAATGGATTTTTCTCTGAAGTGTGGAGTTATTTTCCAGGTTCCCATGTACCTTATACTGAATTATTTTGAAAGTCTAATTTTTTTTTCTTGTATTTCCCATCTGGTCTTCTTACATTATCATCCTATGATCTGTTTCCAAAATAATGCTGGGAAATGGAGTGTTGATTTCTTCTTTACTAAAATATATTTTCATTATTTTTCAAGTAATGAAAACATTTCTATTTTTGTTCAGTTAGCTGACAACACCTTTTTCCATTATTTTATTTTTAGCTGGCTAAGTTTAAACTTGACTATGTGCCTTTTAAAATTCAAAGTGAAATAATCAGACCATTTTACTTCCATTTGCCATCAGCTGAAGGATTAGTTACTTCGACTAGAGGACAATATAATCAATAATGGCTAAATTTATGCCTAAGATGACCATCCTTAAAGATATCCTTTTCTTTCTTGGAAGCATAGTGAAGTCCATCATAAATTTGGCCAGGAAAAAGACCCTCGATTCCTTTTAAGTGTCTGTCACTCTCTTACAGTCCATTTTTATGGAAGGGAGGTAAAATGATAAATCACAAACCATTAGAAATGAAAGGTCAATCATATCTTTCTAAAATATACTATTCTACCACTTAAGTCCTAAACAGTTTTTTTTTTTTACATACAGCTAAGCAGACTATTTCTTGTCATTTTCATATTAAAGCAATCACAAAAAATTATACACTCAAACTTGGAATTATCAGGATAATTTAGATCTACGTTATTTTCCTGGATTAAAAATTAATTTAGCAGGTTTATTCTTCCTTTTGTTACTGAACTATAATTTCAATCTTTGTATGCTTTCATAGTATGCAAGTCACAGTACCTAATAAAGATTAAATAATGATTCTAATACTTATAATGCTTTCCAGGTCCACAAACAATTGAAGATGAAAGCAAAATTTTACTGTGCTTACCATACTCATTCTAGAAACATGAAACCACATCAACAATTGAAATTTTGAGAAAATGTAAAAATGACATAGTATAATCTCTTATAACTGGAAACAAAATCTGTTTCATCTCCATAAATTGTTACATTCGGTTAGTTTGTAAAAAAAAATCATGTATATTTATTTTTCTGAAAATAAAACCACTTCAGTAAGATATTATTTTCCTCAACTAAACATTGGCATTCCTTTAGGTACCATATTATGCATCTTTATAACTTCTCCCTACCTCTTCCTATTCCAAACAAATTCAAACACATAATTTACTTTATTAGTCACAAACATGTTCTATTTTTCCAAATTAGAATACAGCATTTCTCAGTGAAATATTATCCTTGTATTAACTTCTTAATTTCCACAGGTATGTTCCAGAGAAGATTCCACGTAAGAGACCTTCATGTAAGGACTACTTGAAGAGCTGCATTAAATCATATTTTCTATAGACTGAAGACCTCTACTTTCTTTAATCTCCTGTCACTGTGCCAAATCTTCTAGTATTTTTAACTAGGTTCCAAACTTTCCTCCAAGAACTTTCTCTTGAAATACATTGTTCATAAGTCTACATGTTCTCCTAGGAAAATTATGACAATTGCTCATGATAGCAGAAGAATTGCTATATTCCGTTCCTTCACCTTGCATCACTATATCAAAGTGTATTTAAATGTTATGCTTTTCAATCACGTGTGCTCTGGCACCATTAATTCTCCACTCCTCACAACACACTGCTCTCTTGGTTTTTATGGTATTGTATTCCATTACTTCTGTATGTGTATCTCTGTCTATATTGACTCAGTTTCATATATACACCCTTTTCCCTTTATTTATATATTTCTTTTCTTGAACTCTACCTCTGGTATCAGTCTCTTTTTACTCTTGCTGGGTTTATATAGTCACAATGTCGTCTTAAATGATCATTGATATAACTACTCACTATGGATTGAATTTCAATGTTTCTCCAGATCTCTCTATCCTTCTAGACATCCCCACATGGATGCCCTAAGATCTCCCTCCCAGTTTTTCCTTAGCACCCGTAGGTGATGGTATTAGCTGTCCCAAAATGTCAAAGTCTGAAATTTGGAAGCCATTTTTTATCCCAAGTGTCCTTGCCTTAGTTCAGAGAGTTCCCTTAGATTACTCAAATAGCTTCCCTATCCTTTCCCCTGTCCCTAGTTTCATACCTACTTCTCTTCCCTTTACTGCTGACCTTTTCAGTTTATTGTTAAAAATATTGCCACAGTATTTTCAATAATGTGCCAATTAGATGACACACCGTTCCCCTTCCCAGGACTACCTTTTCTAACTCTCTGTTACTAGTTTCATGTAAAATATTACGAAACATTTCCTAACTTCCAGGAAGTCTCTAGAACATCCCATCTCATGTTTCCATTAGACTTTGATTGTCATTCTCTTGAATGCAAAGTGTTGATTGTAATTTCTGGAATATGACTAGACTCCAGTGGTGGAATACAAGGAAGAGACATTGCCTTTCCATGTGAATACCTGTAATGCTTAGTGGAATGCACGGGGCAGGGTAGAGAGTCAATAAATATTTGTCAAAACCACTGAGATGAATAAACATATAAATGAATACATACATTCTTCATAGGCAGAGCTTGTCATGGTAAATAGCTATGATAAGGCTGGTAAAGCCAGAAACTTATATTTTCTTAGTTGTTCAGAGGTTTTATATGCTAGGTACGTATTGATGCTGTCTCGGTTTATATGAAATATTTCATTTTAAGAATTTATTTAAGGAGGCTTGTTTCATAGCCTTGTAAATCTCTTTAGTGTCCAGCTATTAGAAGAAAGTTGGGTTCTTAACCACTGCTTCCACATTCAATCTCTCACTGAGTATTTTTATAAATAAAGAATATGAAGTAAATGTCTGTATAAGGCACACAGATATGTAGTTGGAAAATGAAGGGGTATTTCAGTAGTCTTTTCGGATAATTGTGGGTATTTTCCTTTGACACCACATTAAAACTTGACAAACCATTGTTTCTAAAGATTAGTGGCAATGCAGAATCTGAAGCAGTATCAATAAACTTCTTCAAATTCTATTTTTATGAAAAAAGCTTTGATATTGTGGACCCCATTGAAAGTGTCTCAGAGACCGTGAGAATTCCTGGACCATTCTTTCAGAACCATTGGCATATAGAATCATGTAATTTTAAAGCAGATTGTACTATGTATAAGGCACGGTATTAAGATCTCTGGAAGATCACCACGAGGAAGGCTAGCTAGTAGAGAGACCACAACACTAACATCAGAAAATGTTGATTAGGTCAAGGGTTAAATTAGTGAAGGTTGTGGCAAGCTGGTTTCAATAGGCTTTGACTGTGTTGGATTTAAGAAAGAAAAGAATTACCCTGAGGTAGTCCTGGGAAGGGGAACGGTGTATCATCTAATTGGCAAACTCCAAAATTTCATTACCTGACATATAGTTGCTGATTTCAGTAAAAGGATCCCCAGTTTCCAAAATTTCCTCTCACATGTTGTTTCCTCTAAACCTCCTGCATTTTGATCACACTTTTCTGGAGGAACACTAATTGGATAATGTTGGAAACTTGCAGTCCTAAAAACAAAAATCTCAAAGTGAGTGGATCAGTACAGAGTATCATTATGTGAGATCATTAATAATGTGAAGAAATTTCAAAATATCATTGATTTGGAATAAATTATTAGTTGTGCTCTGGAATAAATAACTTATTCCCGACTCAGTTTCCTCATCAGTAAGATAAGTTGTATCTAGAAACTACTTTTAGGCCCTTTGGTTTCTTCATATAATTCTATGATAAAATGCTACCACACTATTAGTATTACATGCTCCTTAATATTAATATATTTTAATAATTTGTTTTATGTTACTGGAAAAGTATCACCAATTAACATTTTCTTTAAGTTACAATGAATATCTTCCTGTCAGCAATAATATATTAATTAGGTTGATTATATTTCAGGCATTAATTCCTTAAACAAAATTGACTCTTAAAAATATCTATGAACAGAAGTCAAAAGGTTAACACATTCAATATTTAATTGACATTCTTTCTAAAATATTCATCAATTATTCCATTACTGATCAAGATGAACATTTATTTTAGCTTAGTTTCAATAACCAACTAGAACAAAAATAGAAATAATGCATCTTTTCTGAAAAACAATATTAAGCCTACAGGCATTCATTTTCCTGACTTATAACAACTCGAAGACTTCTTTATCACTTAGAACACTTATTCTGGCTCTGTTGAAGTATTTTGAGTGAGAGGTAGTTTAGGGGAAGCTCATTCAATTTTTCTTTATTAGTTATATGCTATTAAAATTTATGTTTGGAGTCAAATTCTACCTATTTATGACTTCCACTTATTACTCCTAATGGCCTTTGGAGCTACAGTGGATATCTTCTTCTAACAAAAGATTCTTCAACTATTTGTAGTTACTTTTTAATCCTTTATCCTTAAAGTTTCTAACACTTAGAAATTGTTTTCTTTGTTCTTTAAATTAATCACAGAATATGATTTTTAAACATTTTTAAAAATCAGACCAGCCTCCCCTGAATAAAATTAATTTATCCACATCTCTCCTAAATCTTGGCCCTTCAAATCGCACATAATAGTCCAGACATGGCCTTGTATATGCTAGATATCATGATCTATACAATAATAATTTTTGAATTATAATGTGAAGGAAGATATTTTATTCCTTCATATATCTCTTAAAATTAATATTAAATCAAGAAAAATAATAATTTTGGGGCACTTGGGTGGCTCAGTTGGTTAAGTGTCTCCCTTTGGCTCAGGTCATGATCCCAGGGTCCTGGGATCTGTTGGCATTGGGCTCCCTGCTCAGCAGGGAGTCTGCTTCTCCCTCTCCCTCGGCCCCTCCTACCCCCAGCTTGTGCTTTCTCTCTCTCTCAAATAAATAAATAAAATCTTTAAAAAAAGGGAAAATAATTTGGAAATCTTAAATGGAAATGATAATTTCAAAATATCTTCATTTCCTGAATTTGTGTTTTTTAAAAATGCTTGACTTGATGATTATGATTGCACATTATTATTTTATACCAACAAAATAAAATTATAAGTACCTACACTGTAGGAAAAGTATATTAACTTCATATATTTCATAAGAGGCTGTATGAATTATATGTATATAAGTTTTAAATACCTTGGTTGTAGAAGACGTAGTTGACTGTATTTTTTATTTGTTTGTTTTCTCTGCTTATCATGGTTCCCCATACATTTTCTTTCTAAATAACCCGCCATGCTTCCTTTAGAGAACTTTCCCACCACCTGTGGTTTTGGTGGGATTATCATTCACTGAACTTAGACTTGGCTTTTAGCCTTGGTCCAAAGGTAGGACAAGTATCCCACTGTCTAGATTTTTCTGAACTGTTAATAGGTAGTAGTTAGAAAAGGTAGTCTCCTCTTCTTTTTGGTTTTTATCTCATGAGTGTGTTAAGATGGGCTTCTGGAAGTCGACTCTTCCCAGAAAATAGATGCAATCTACTTGAAGAAGAAAGGAATGCAACCAAGAGATAAACAATAACAAAGACATGCAAAACTAAGCAAATGAGAGAGAAAGATATTTGATGACATTATTTATTTGCATTTTAGAACCCAGATAGATTAATGATCCTTATATCATGAATTACTTTGTGATGGTGTTTTATTCTTTGTGATCAAATGCATCCTGATTAAAACAGAAGGTACTTAATAACTTCTCTTCAAATGGATAGTGAATAAATTAAATCAATTTTAAGATGATCTCTGGTAAATTCTTACTTCTTCCACTGTATAGAAGGTGAGTATCCAAAAAATATCACCTGGTAGAGAAAATGGAAGATAATTCCATGTTCTGATTCCATCTTTGTAATTCTATGAAAAGTCTGTCTAATGCCTTTTATAACAGGTCATTGTCTGAGCCTTTTCTTTTGAAAAGTGAATATAAACTCTGTCATTTCATTCAATATTAGATTTATAGAGTTTCCCAAATGTATTTTATATTACCTTTTTAAAATTATGGAATAATTAACAGTAGAAGTAAGGAACAGATTTCTATTGAGAGCTTATAGATCACTTTTAAGTTTCTAAAAATTTTCAATGCTTTGTTATGATTAGGTCACAAAGCTGACAATTAGTTCCTTTCTTTCAAAAATTGATTACACTGATAATGAGCACTTATCTTAAGTTTGGCAACTTTACTTAGTGGTTAGTACTGAAAATGAAGCTTTCTGTGTCCTTTCCATGGGCTCTGAAAGAGATCAGAAACTCTTCTAAAATCAGCTTCTACATAATGAGACGTTAATGGGTGCCATTTGGCACACTACTGCTGCAGTGGGTTAGCTTACATGTGGCAGTAACATTAAAGAGTAAGTGTGCCTTCTGAAGTATCTATAGTTTTACTGGGCAGTGATTTAAGTTTCAGAATGAACAGAACACTCTACGAGCTAATTTCCATGTATATTTTAGGTTTTCTAATATAACATGGTAGTAAGATAACTTCATTTTGAAAAATCTTCTATTTATTTAGAAAATACTTCAGTAGGAAAATAAGTTTCCAGAGACTGCTTCACTAATACTGAAAGGAAAAATGCATTTTTTAATTATATAACCTATTTTGTTATCAACATTTTTATGTATCATACAACAGGAGGAAAAAGTTATCTGTTAGTACTTTGCATATTACTGCTCTCAATCTAATTTACAGTGACTGGAAGAAAAGACTTCATACTTTGCTTTTCACTATGTGAAAAGATGTAAAAGCTCTTCCGTTTGCACACTGTCTCATTTAATTTTATTATTTTATTTTATAAATTCTCAAATATAAAATATCCTATGCCTTTTGCTGTACAATATTACTGCTACTTAAATTACTATTTTTATAATTAAATACAGAAGTATGTACAAAAATAATTGATGTTATTCAACATTGGACCAAACAACTTGGTTACGGGTTAGATCTTTCTTAGTTGTTGTTATTGTCTACAGAAACAGTTTGCAGAGTTCTATTTGACAGAGGTTGCTCCCAATTGTTTTCCAACTGTTACTTTTAGATGTAAAAAAATAAATTATTAATACATGATTCTTTAGATCCGAGATCTAGTTTTACATGTCAGTGGTTAGATATCTGCCTCTGCACAAGAGTACCATTTATATGGTCAGATAGTACAATGCACAGCTCCAGAGTACCCCATTAACATGGCCAACATGGAAATGATGCCCTCTAAAGATGTAGAAAGCACAATTTACACAAAATATCTAACAGACCTGGGTAGAGCATACTACGTTCTGTTCTCACCGTTATTCCTTTCCTTAGACTTCTTGCTCAGGCCAAAGTTCTTGAGATTAGAATTTATGACCAAGTATCACAGTCCCAATTGCTCAAACTTTTGTAGATTTTTGGAGCCTTAATAGCAATGCTGACAACTGACAATTGTTCAGTGTGGCACTGTGGCCTTGTCTTTCTGCTCTCCTATGGCAATACTATGTTGTATGATAGGAACCCAGCCTGAGTAGATATAGACAGAAATTTTCCACCAGCAATGTATGAGAATTTCAGTTGCTCCACATCTCTGCTAACACTTGGCAGTATCAGATTGTAGGTAATCTGCTGTGTGTCATTATGTCTAAACTGGTTTTAATTTGCAGTTTTCTGATGGCTGTTGAACATCCTTTTAGACATATCATTTGTATATAGGCCCCTTGGAGTCCATTCTAGAAAACTCCTAGCATCTGGTAGTTCTTGGCTTATGGCAACATATCTCCAATCTTCAAATAATGTTCTTCAAGTACGTGTCTCTTTGTGTCCAATGATGACATCAGTCATTGAATCAGGAGCCCACCTTACTGAGTTTCACTTTATCTTAATGTAACTACATCTGTAATGACCCTATTTCCAAATAAGTTTACATTTTGAGATCCTGGAGTTTTGGGCTTCATCAATACGAATTTTGGGAGGATGCAATTCAACCCATTACCGTGACTTTCTCTCTTAATTGGAATATGTAGCCCACTTTTTGCTCTTTTTTGAGTAACCAAGTTTTTTTCTAATTATTTCATTTTCTGTCTACTACCTTGCAAATTACACTTTCTTTTAGTAGTTCTTTACCATTATTGCTTTAGAGCACACAAGCTGGCTCTTAACCTATTAAAGTCAAATGTAACAGTACCTTTCCTACTTCCCAGACATTGCAAGCAACTTAGAACACTTCATCCACGTTTAACTGTTTAACTATAACACTCCTGCCATCTTTTGAGAGCTTAGAAGTATGTATTGTGTTAGCATGTACAGTTAACTGGGAAAATGAATGTTACATTCATTAACTTTGATAATCACTCAGACAAAAGCTGTTCACCAATGTGGTATTTTGAGTGTTAGTTCATTACATTTATTTCCCCTGTTAATTCTACATATAATTTATTTCATACCCAAAATAGTCTACTGAAGAAAAAAAACAAAAAAACAACCACTGAAGTTGAAATACTGCAATATTAAGATACAAAGATCTTAGAATTTAAAAATTAGTCTCAAGATAAGCTTCAACAGACCTTAAATATTTATTCTGATGATCAAACAAAAATATTTCTGTTATGTCAAAATCCAGTATTATAAAGTGAAAGTAAAATTATGATTCTTGCTAAGTGAATTTTAGTCACTGTGCATAAAACTTTTTATATTTTTCAAAATTTTTTGAGAGTTAGTAAATAGCATTCTGAAGCCATTTCTAATTTTTTCACTGAAAAATTATGCATATAATTATAAAAATAAATTAAGTTTTTATTTTTTAGGAAACAGATGTAATTCAAAACATGACATTGATGTCTATTTTGGTAGCATTGACATAAAATTAAATTTACATGCAAATCGTTTTTTCACAAAAAGCCAAAATACAATGTAATGTACCATTTAAAAATTTATCAATATACCTATACTTTAAAATTAATTTAAATTAGTAAATAAGAATGCGTCACTGCTAAATATAAAAGTCAGTATTAACTGTATTATATTATGAATATTATTACTCTATCAAAACAAACTTTGTAACACGTTCTTTAATAAAAAGTTGTTATGAAATACGTTTCATGCTAAATAATCCTTCAAGTAATTTTTTACACTTACTTTGAAAGGGGGTTCTAGGTCAAAAAGAGGTTGGGAAATATTCCTCTATGGGATAGCTGAGCAAGTGCTGGAAACTAGCTTTCAAGATTTATGTGACCCCTTCGTGTTAATAACTGAATATTTGGAAATCAGGGAAAAATGGAAACAAAGTAGATGTACCCCTCTATTTGCAAAAAGAGGGATAAATGTATCTTTGACCATGACGTAAAAAAGAAAAACAACACTATACCTGTTGAAAAGTAATCAGATGTAACTGAAAGCAGGAGTAACTCAGAAAGAGTTGCTACCGGTATTGAAAAAAAGATAGAGAATGATTAGAAATCCTCAATAGGATGCTCTATGAAGAAAGGTAAAATACCCTCCAAAGAATAATCTAAAATTAAGGCAACAACAAAAGAAGACGCAAATATACTTAACTTAGATTAAGAAAAAAAGTTGGAAACTGCAAAAAAGATTTCAAGAGTGAAACAAGTAGCAAAAGTATCAAAATGATGTGAGGTAAGTATAAATGGTAGACATCCATGAGATTTCAAGCCTAAGCCTTAATAGATATTGTGAACAAGAAACTAAAACAATTATTATAAAAGTTACAATAAAAGCTTAATAGAAGAAAAACTACCGGAGGTGAGAAAAATTGTGTCTTCATGTCAAATTTTTGTCTGTGTTTCACTACCAAACAATTCTTTCAGGGGAGTAGTCAAAGCTGCACCTGGACTAATTCATTAACATAAAACAAATCCTAAATAAGAGATAAATCACTCATTTATGGGGAAATGTTTTTTGATTTGGATTATTTGTGTTTTTTTTAAATTTTATGTGTAAGGTGTCGAGTATATGCCAGGTATTATCAAAAGTTGTTGGAGTTTCTAGTGATGCATTGCTCCAGAGAGCTCATGTCCTATATATATATATACGTATATAGTATATTAGTATTTTATATAATGCATGTTAAATATAACACATATATGAATATATAAATACACGTTAAATATAACATATATAAATATAATACATATCATGTATTATATATATACTACTAAAATTAGAGCAGAAAAGCAACACCGTATATAGATGAGTTTGCGAATGGCCGTAGGGCCATAATGATCCTCAAGTAGTTAGGTAGCGTAAGGAGTGCTGCAACAAATACACACGTACCCATGTCAGTCAATTGATTGTTGCCTACTGCCCCACGGGAAAAAGCAGAAATGACCTTCAATTCACAAAGAAATGTGGACTATTTCAATTTATTTAATTAAATATATTACCCTTCCCTTCCTGGGTAGTGCAGTGCATGTAGTTTATCATAGTAAAAAAGACAGGTATACAAACTATAAGAAACATTCTAGAAGGATAAGTAATGATAAAACTAGCAAAGTGGTACTGCAAAAATATTGAATCACAGGTGAGGTGGATTACAGGAAAGGACTTCAAGCAAGCCTGAGGCCTGTTTCTTCTTCTCCAGTTAAATTGTCTCATTTCCTCCTGAGTGAAGGTAAACATAGAATGTGCTAGAGTTTAAGGGCTTGGGAAGGTTATCTGAAATGCAATGTACTGATCTGTCCTCTGCTTTGTCTGTATAGCTTCTTTTTTACAGAAAGGTTAAAAAAAACCCGTCTTTACATTAAAAGGACTTCCAACCTTTCATTGTTTTTGTTGGTTTCCTAAATCAAGTGCTGTCATTCCTATGGCAAAATTGCTATCAAGGAAATAAAACAGAATGACATTCTAAATAGTGACTGGCATTGCAAAAGGCGATAGTACTTTAGTATGGAGAGTAAAAGGAAAGTTTCTCATAGGGAGTGTCATTGGACCTAAAACTCACTCCTAGGCGAGAATGAGAATTCAAAAGTAAGGAAGTTAGTAAATAATTCAGGATTTCATTTAGTTAGTTATAAGGGAACAATAACAGCACCAACATCAAAAAACTACTGCCTCAATTTCCGCATGGAATTGGAAGGCTGAGTACATACAATATTTTTAAAAGCGTAGATATGATATGTAAAATTGCATTTAAAACAATTTTGTTAGATGGCTAATACAGCTCAAGTTGTAAATGCTTTTCTGAATGAGCTGAATTATTTGAGTTTATCTCTTGGTCATGCAGCCAAGTTGTGTGTTGTAATGAATGCACTTTTGTATTCTGAATGCCCATATAGGTAAGTGCCTTTAAATAACTTCTGTTTTTTTCTTTTCTTATGACTCCGATCACAACTTTGTATTCTCTTTTCAAATCGACATGAATTTTTATATGAGTGCTAAAACTTCCAGCTTATTTGCAGGAAAAGCAAGAGATGTGAAATTAATGAGTATTTGTGAAAATCAGACATTATTTCTTATTGATGCTTTCAAGACTGACTTAATATTCGAATTTAGTGTCTTTCAAAAAAAACTTGATAAGAAAAGGATTTACACTGCAACCTATTATGCATAAATACATATATAGAGACAGAAATAAACATAATTGAAACACAAGTTTCATAAAGCACTTCTTGGCTTCACTATATGTGATACACTCTGATATTTATTGGTGCATTTTCTGTTTTATAATTTTTTATGCTGGGGAAAACTAGGTAATATATGGCAGATCCACATATTTGAAAAAACATGTTTTCTCAGTTTGAAAAAGTGTTTGAAAACAATTTGAAAAAACACAAATTTAATAAATGCCAAAAAAGAGGACACTATAAACTTATAAACTGCATTTGCACTTTTATTATTATTAACTGTAATTGTTCATCTAAAGGGTGGACAAATTGTTATTCCTTTGAAAGAAAGAGGTCTTTCTTCATAAGGCATATCATTGTCCTTCTGAGTAGAATTGCATACCAGGCTTTAATTAATGAGTGGGTAACGGTTAATTCTAAACTCTAATACATGTTCATGGACTTTCGTGAGATTGGTTTTCAAATAATATACAAAAATTATACAAATATATATCTTATTCCTTTCAGAATAACAATAACAAAAAAGAAAAGAAAAGCTTCTAGATCAACTTGCAGAAAGCAGAAGCAAGTTCTGTGTTATTACTCTGGAATCCTCTCCTTGTCCACAGTTAGGAGCCCCTTTCCTTTTCTTTTTTCTTTTCTTTTCTTTTCTTTTCTTTTCTTTTAAGATTTTATTTATTTATTTGACAGAGAGAGAGACAGCCAGCGAGAGAGGGAACACAAGCAGGGGGAATGGGAGAGGAAGAAGCAGGCTGCCAGCAGAGCAGGGAGCCCGATGCGGGGCTCGATGCGGGGCTCAATGCAGGGCTCAATGCAGGGCTCAATCTCAGGACCCTGGGATCACACCCTGGGCCAAAGGCAGATGCTTAACGACTGAGCCACCCAGGCGCCCCAAGAGCCCCTTTTCATCTACCATAGTCACCTTATTCAACCCATTATATTTTAGTGACTTTTGATCACATTAAAATATCCAGTTGTACCTCTGAGGAAAAGTTTTGCATTGTTTTATATTTAACATTAAGGATACTAAGAAACACTGTAGGCTCTCAAGTTAGGAAAAAATAGTTTTGAAAATATTTGAATCAATTTAGTAATATTAAAATAAGTACATTTTCTTTCAAAGTGTTTAATGAGACATTATATTGGCTTAAATATCACATGCTGATATACACCATACTCACGATACATAAACGCATATTACAGCAAACATTTATTCTGTTCTATGACATTTTCTTCGATGTCTTTTCCTAGCAACTAGACCTGCACCTGGCATATACTATGTACTCAATAAATAGTTTTAATGAACTGAACTGCACTATAATAGCCTTATATAATCATAATTTCATAAATTATGACATATGTTAAATGTCATATTGACCAAGGGGAAATAGCCTTTCAGGAAAGTAAAAACTTTAAGAAAGAAACAGTGCCATTTTAATGAGTTATTGATGAATTGCTCCAGGATAGCAGAAAAGCATTTATACACTGGAGCTAGTTTAAAGACAGGTGACCTTTTAAGAGATTAGTTAACCTTTCAGCAATTTTGGAGAGTTACTGTTTTGAAAGATAAAGGTCAGAGTAGAACTCAGAATGCAGTTATTGTCTTCTCTGTGTTTTTTGCCATGCCTTTAATTTTCAATAAATTAATTCCAACTGTAGAGTCTGTTCACAAGTAGATTTATTTTTAAAATAAAAGGACAACATAGGTTACAAGTATTTTTCAGGTACTAGATATGAATAATCCAGACATGAAAACTCAAGATCTTAATTTATTTGTGAATTTCACCTTTCATCTTTGTCATGCTAAAAGTTACTAAGACAAAAATGCTTTTGAAGAAAGATGCAAGATGCTTAAAAGTTATTTTTGCCCTTTTTAAGAAAAGTTCATTTCATTTTTTGTTTCATGCAAAAAAACATTTTTTTCAGACTTATTCTAATTCTCTTCACCGAAGCCCCTGTATTCCTAAACCTGGGGTTTATATTATCTCCTTAGAAGTCTTAACACCAAAAGGAAAATTGGGCTGAATGTTTAGAAAATGGTAGCATAAAATCGCATTTCTGTGCAGGCTTTCATATACTTGAAATTTGTGCAGAAGAAATAACCTAAAAATATTTTACCATTTGTAGATTTTGGTCAGGTTGTGATAAGCAAAGGATCATTAACCTGAATTACATGCTCTCTTCTTTGTAGTTTCCTATATCCATAATTTAAAATGCATACGATTTATTTTTTGACCTATTCATTTCAAAAGAAACTACCCTCTAGTTTGGAAATAAAGAAAATGTGTTTTTCTGGAAGATTTGATGATATTTACAAAGAGGTCAAGGCAATTTTATATTACCTGGACATACAACTTAGTTTCTGATGTTTTATTCATATTCAACCATGAAACAAATATAGATAATACAGTGCCCAGACTTAAGAAAGCATAAAAAAAGGGCTAAAAGTCTTATTGTAACAACTATAGTCCTCTTTGAATGAATTAGCACTATTTTGAGATGGCAATAAACATACTAATAGAATTTTCATCTGCTCAAAGATCTGTCAGTACTTTTACAGTAAATCTCACTTTACATGATAATTATTATTCAGCAGTTCTCATCATTTCAACATCAATGCATTCTTAAAAATGAAAGAAACACTGACTGACATTTGAATTGTCCGGTCATTCAGGAAACAAGTAGGGAGTAAAATGAGAAGACAATTGAAGGTAGGTGAAAGATGTTTTAAGTAAATAAGACAGTTTTTTTTTCTTTACTGTGTAATTTAGCATTGACTTTATATTGTCCTATGTGAAAGTCTCTTTGGGTGGGGGAATAACATTAAAAACATGGGCATAATCCTCATTTGTACACCTATGAGGGTCATACTGAGGGCACCTGCCAAGTGTTAAAATAATAATAATAAAAAAAAGTCAGGAGGTATCTTCTGGTTTGGTAACCAGATTCTTTCATCCACCATTCTAATATTTCTGAGTGCGTGAATTTTGTCCTTATGGGTCGAGATGACTGCTGTAGTTTCTAAAATTACTTCACATTGTAGGCAGCTCAGTGGAGGAATGCACAAAGACAAAAGGGCGAGTGGCGTGTAACATGTATCTTTAGTCTTCAGTTGACTATTAGTGTGCATTGTACTTAGTTTCAGTTTTTTGTTTCTATTTTTGAACATTTCTAACTATTCATAGTGATTAATATTTTATGATTTTCCTGAGGTCTTCCAAAGATCAGAGGAAAAAAACATCATTTTATTTTGTATTAGAATAAAATTCACTGTATCTGGCAATTTACTTGTCTGTGTCCACTAGATCCTCTTATCAATCTTAGATATATTATGGGTTCTTAACTTATTTTTGTTATGTCTTAAAAATTTTTGCTATCATTATCTTAGGAATTCTTTCATCACTCATCAGTTATTCCAAACCATGCTAAAAAAAGACAATATATGAAAAGATGCTATAATAGTGGCAGCTTCCTTCAGTGTTCTTGCTCAGTTGTCCCAGGTATTGCATCATTATTTCCAGAAGGTATAAAGAAGCTGATAGTCTGTTGTTAGCTTTTACTGAACACAGTTGAGACTTCAGATTTGCATTTTCCACTTATAATGACAAAGAGAAGAAGCTTGGTAAAGTTAGATGTTTTGCAATTATTGGAAGATAAATGGCAAGGAGACAAATAATTGTCTAGAGCTATACTATCCAATATGGTAGTCCTTAATAGTCACATGTGGTTATTTGGTGCCTGAAATGAGCTCAAATTAAGATGGGCTATAAGCATAAAGTATGTATCATATTTTGAAATATTAGTAAGAAAAAAGGATGCAAAATATATGATTATAATTTATATTTATTTCATGTTGAAATGATAATATTTGGGATGTATTGGATTAACTAAAATATATTACTAAATTAATTTCACCTCTTTCTTTTTACATTTTTAATGTGACTCTAAACATCTTTAAATTACATATGTGAATCATAGAATTCTATTAGCACTGCTGTAGACTCTAACAGTGATAATGAAATCGATCTTATAAATGAAATCTCAGAATATGAGTTCTCAGACTCCAATATCCTAGTTAAATTTTCTCAAACACAAGAATTAATTTGTGAAATATACACTTCTAAGTTAATGAAAAATATATGATATCCTCATTCAGTTAGTCGTTCAGCAGAAAGGACTTCAGCATACATTTCTAAAAGAATTTGTTCCTTTCTTTTTGCTACAAGGAAAAATGACTATGCCTTTTTAGCCTTTATATTTGTGCTCCAAAACTTCCCTGATACAAACAGGCTTGTTAAACTTATTTTTTCTTAAAATTTCTAATAAAGCTTTTAAAAACTCTTCCTTTATTTTTTAGTCTAGAACATAATTTATAAAATGACTTAAAAAATTCAAATGGGGCACCTAGGTGGCTCCATCAGTCAAGCGTCCAGCTCTTGAACTTGATTCAGGTCTTGATCTCGGGATTGTGAGATCAAGCCCAAAGGTAGGCTCCACTCTATGTGTGGAGCCTACCTTAAAAAAAAAAAAAAAGAAAGAATTCAAAGGGTCCATTGGAAGCAGATAGTAACTGGTGATAACCATGTTTTTGGGTATACTGAGGGTTAATAATTTTTTTCCAGAAGGTATCTCTTAAAAATTCACATATTTAATGTCCAGAACCTAGTCATACCCCCTGGTAAGAAGGTTGTCAGGAACTGCGGTAATTATTTTGAATGACCACGTGTTTCATTAAAATACTCAGAGGTCTTTACTTCTAAAGCAATAGGGGAGAGTAGACATTGGAGTAGACATACACCAGTCTCTGCCAAAGGGTCTGTTCACATTTTCCCCCCTCAAATTTTGGATTAGAATCTTTGACAAAAATGCTTCAACACCTATCGCTTATAGATATAATTTAAACTGCCTCAGGATCCAAAATTTAGTACTTTACTTATACGGAAAGGAAAAATATTCTTTTTATTTTGTATACATTCTCTGAACCTAGTCTCAAGAATTCTTCTTCCTGGTTCCTGGAGTGAAGGAATTCTTTTATTTTTTTTAATTTTTTAAAATTTGAGTACAGTTGATACACAATATTACATTAATTGCAGATGTATGACATAGAGATTCAACTTTTCTATATGTTGTGCTATGCTCACCACAAGTGCAGCTACCATCTGTCACCATACAGCACTATTACAGTATCACGGACTATATTCCCTATGCTGTGCCTTTTATCTTTATTTTTTTTATTTTATTTTTTTAAAGCTTTTATTTATTTATTTGACAGAGAGAGACACAGCCAGAGAGAGAGGGAACACCAGCAGGGGAAGTGGGAGAGGAAGACGCAGGCTCCCAGCAGAGGAGCCTGATGTGGGGCTCGATACCAGACCGCTGGGATCACGGCCTGAGCCGAAGGCAGACGCCCAATGACTGAGCCACCCAGGTGCCCCTATGCTGTGCCTTTTAATCCCATGATTTATTCATTCCAAAAAACTACGAAGGTAATAAATGAATTCAGTAAAGTTGCAGGATACAAAATTAAGCCCCCTAAATCAGCTGTGTTTCTATATACTAATAACAAAGTAACAGAAAGAGAAATTAAGAAAACAATTTTATTTACAATTTCACCACAAATAAATATGCCTAGCCAAGGAGGCGAAAGACCTGTACTCTGAAAACTATAAAACATTGATTTAAAAACCTGAACAAATAAAAAAACATAAACAAATGAAAAAATATTTTATGCTCATGGATTTGAAGAACTAATACTGTTAAAATGTCCATACTCCCCAGAGTAATCCACAGATTCAGTGAAATCCCTATCAAAATACTAACAGCATTTATCACAGCATTTATCACAGGACAAATCATACCAAAATTTGTATAGAACTGAAATAGACCCCTAATAGCCAAAATAATCTTAAGAAAGAACAGCAAAGCTAGAACTATCACGATGCCAGATTTCAAGATATACTACTAAGCTATAGCGAATAAAACAGTATGGTACTGTCACAAAAATGAAGCCATTCTTAAACTTTCCAGTTAAGGTATTTTGAGCTATTACTATTTAAGGCAGTTTTTCTCTATTTTAACCAGTCTCTTCATAACTGCTTCCTCTTCTTCTCCCTGTCCCAGAAGGGGTTTGAGTGAAAGTTTCCATAAACCCTTGATAGACTTGACATAATACAGATGTTTTTCTTTGTCCTTGAGCTGGACTCAGCTGCGAGGCTTTTGGCTCGAGTGGTCTCTAAATTGCTTGTACTTTTATCTGTCAGGAGGACCACTGATGACATTTTCCATTCTCTTGTTGGGTGAGTGCCCAGTGCTTTCTCCCTGCCAAACCCAGTTTTAATCACACGGACTCAGCAGACTCTTCTTGAGTTTTTAGCCATGTCCTCCACCTGGAGTCTGACTTAGGATGGCCGTCCATAATCATCCTCCAGTGTAAGGTCATCTCTCCCCTTGCATGACAGAGTCCCCTTCAACTCAGCCTTGAGGTATACTGAAAATTGGAGGATTTTCCTGATGAACAGAATTTGTAAGAACGTTTGGAGTACTACTCTGGTCCTCTGTCAGCCTGCCATGTCATGACGCATTTTTAGTTTGTTTTAGACTCCCCCCCCCAAAAAAAAAACTTCATTTGGGAATTCCTGTTCAGTGATCACCTCCAGAATTCCAAAAGTGGATCTGGACACAATCTCTTGCCTTGCTATCCAAATTATGTAGCATCTCTCTAGGATTTTGTCATGGAGGGTAGCAGCCAGAGCCTGTTTGTCTCATTATATGAATTCCCCCCCTTCTCTCTCTCTCCTTACAGGAATGGAAGAATCTGTTCTACTTTTTATTTATATCTAGTATAGACATCGTCTGCATCATCATAGCCTTCTCCTTGTGGAATTCATCTCTTTCATTTATTGTACTTAAAAAAAATCACTAAACAGGTTTATGGTAAAATCTTAGCTAGAAAACAAAAATTATTACTTGAGACTATTTTAATCCATTATGAAATTACCTATGATTAATTAAATAAGGTCATGAACAACTAAGAGAAAGTAAGGTTTATATCATACCATCTATATCTAAGGTCATTGGTAGACGCTCTTCAGCACACAAAAAGTTTTACACAGTCCCAAACCTTTAGTCTCAAGTACATGGCCAAACAGCCACAGAAAGCATTAATATGAAAATCTTAGAAGGCAGGTGGCATGTCAAGGGAGTTTTATAGGAGGTTAGAAGAGCTAATAATGACTTCTGACTGGGTACAGAGCAGGCATCACAAAGATGTAGAGACTCAAAGGGGGGCCTTAAATAAGTGCTCATTTAGCTAAATATAAAGTAGAATTGGGGGTTATTTGGATCTGATCATAACTGCAATTAATAACCAGAGTACATTGGATACCTATTTCTCATCAGGAACATACAAGAAAGTTATATGTAAATTATCCCACTTGGTCCTGGTGGTTTTTGAGAATGGGCGCCATTTACAGTGATGTGGAAGAACTCTGACATGGCAGGGATCTGAAGAACAGACAGAACTAAGGAGACACCTGAGATAGACTACATATTTAAAGGAATATCTAAACATTACGTAATTAGAGCAGTGGTAGAAGACAATAACGATGTGTTTGAGAACTATTAGAATGCTGTAGTTGTTGAAGTATGAAGAACATGGGCGACAGTGTCAGTCATAGTTGGGAGTGAAATTCACATACATTTCCTAGTTATATGATCTTGGGGACTTTAACCCTGCTTCTTTGTTTTCTTACTTCAAAAATGAGAACCAAAATAACGAGCTAACACATCCATTGAATGATTAAGAAAAAATTTGATGAAAAACTGTAAGCATAATATCTGGAAAATTTATAAAACCTCAAATTGTTTAAAATATTGATAATACTAGCTGATTAAGTGGAAATGAAAAAGGTAATAAATTTGTGGATCTAAAATTAAGGCACTATGAGACTGTTGATATTATTGTGAGTCATAAAAAGTAAACAAGCTTTTGAGATGGAAATGTGCAGACCAACAGCCCAAATATCCATTCCTCTGCTTTGGGTTAAATCCCAAATCAGAAATGGGTTTGTGAGGCATTATGCCCTGGCAGCCCTTTTTATTTGCTTTCACTCTAACCTAGGACAGGGATAGACATGCCTTTCAGCTGTTTGATTGTGTACAACTCCCCTATGAATGCCAGAAAGTAAATTTGCCAAAGTATAATAGTTTGTTGTTACGCAAAAGGAGTTTGGACAGTAGAAAGAGAACAAGAAGGAAGTAGTTTTTATAAAAAGCTTTAAATGGATGTATTGACTAATTCTAGTTAATTTTAGATCACTTCACAGAGAAATAGCCTTGGTTCTTGCCTTGATATATTGACATTATTATGCTCCTTTAGAAAATATTTTTCAGAAAAATATCATAGGCTTAGGGAAACTCTTTCAGTTCCTTTATAACCCAGCACACCTTGTGAAATACCATCTATAGTTTTTCTGACAAAAACAGCACCCCCCGTATGTGGAAAATTCGTCTAAACATGTCATTCAAATGGAAGCTTTCACCTTCTTAGAATCTTTGGTTTTAAAGTTAAGTACTTGATCTAGGCTAAGGCAGACATTCCCTCCTCCATTCACAGCTGCTTAGCCCAGGCATGGGGATTGGACTCAAACTGTGCCAATCAGCACGCTTTCCCAGGACAGTGGCCTGCACTTCTTCTCTGGTCATAGGGAGATATGAGGTGCTGGAGATTTTGGTAGTCCTGGCCCCTGTCAAGTTGAAGAATCTGGTCTGCATAAAAAAGAAGGAAAAGCCAGAAACACAGACAACAGAAGAAAAGGGGATGGGGGACAGGGAGACTGATGAGGGAGGGAAAGCAAGCTGAAGAGATGGATGGAATGATGGGTGAAGGGGAGGGTGAAGAATGGTTCTGTGAAATTCCTCCCCCTTTTTTTCTAAGAACATATTAAGTTAGTTTGATCTCACTTATAGTTGAATGAAAAAGTTTTTCACAATTACATCTGTTTTCTGAAATTTATATTAATATTTCCTCATGCCCATGATGATATTTATTTTTTAATTTTTTGGTAAAGATTTTATTTATTTATTTGAGAGAGGGAGAGAGAGAGAGAGAGTGAGCATGAGTGGGGAGAGGAGCAGTGGAAGAGGGGGAAGCAGTCTATCCGCTGAGCAAGGAGCCCGATGCCATGCAAGGGGCTAGATTGCAGGACCCCGAGATCATAACCTGAGCCGAAGTCAGACACTTAACCAACTGAGCCACTCAGGTGCCCCCCCCATGATGATTTTTTTTTTTTTTTAAAGATTTTATTTATTTATTCGACAGAGAGAGACAGCCAGCAAGAGAGGGAACACAAGCAGGGGGAGTGGGAGAGGAAGAAGCAGGCTCATAGCGGAAGAGCCTGATGTGGGACTCGATCCCGGTACGCCAGGATCACGCCCTGAGCCGAAGGCAGACGCTTAACCGCTGTGCCACCCAGGCGCCCCCCCCCCCATGATGATTTTTAAATGACAGTTTAGCAAACATGTTATTTTGAGAGATTTATATACTGTTTTTCTTTCTAAATTGAATTCAGAATTTGGTCACAAAGAATTACTAAGCACTGATTTCAAATATTTTTTACCTTTATACAGATTCAATATTTATTATGCAAATAAAGAATTAGTCACCTCAAACCACTGAACTAGGACCTGCATTTGAAAACGAGTTGGAATAAGGATATTGATGGAATTTTTCTCTCTCGTTTTATAAATCTGCAACCTATCTTAGTATTTTCTGACTGTAGCTTTTCCATACTTTGTATCTTATGTTCTCAGTCTAATGTCTTCTAAATTTCATATTAGCAAGATAATTTAACTTACATGTTTATACAGACTATCATCGCTTTATCTCTGAGACTTTCAAATTAAATAGTGTTCTGTTATAATGAATCATGCAGTTGAGTAAATTACTAACCTGAATATGAATCTCATTGAATTAGTAAAAGTATTGAACAAATGAGCAAATATATTACACGTTTTAATATTTTGTCAGCTCTGTTCAATTAAATACCTGATTATAGCACTTAAAATAACAAAGTTTTAAAATGTTAAAAAGTTGTAGTGTTATTAAGGAAAAGATATCTAATAGATTGTTTTCTGTTTTTCTCTTGAAATTGTAATTTTATCACCTGGAATATGTTTGTTTTTTTTCCCCCCTTCCAATGAATTGGCTTAACACATCATGGTTGAACAGATTTTAAGAACAATCTAAAAATAATGTCAAAACCTGCTTATAATTTTCATATATTGAAAAATGTCATTGGTGGGTATTCCTAGCATGCCATATTGAGGAAAATGAAAATATGTTTATTTCATTATTGTTACTACAGTTGGATTAATTCTTGCAAATGAAGTACAGATTGATAACTCAGCTAAATACTTCTTAATTAAAAGATTACTTTCTTACTTTTCTTCTTGCTTTAACCATTCTTTGATCCCCTTACTTACTTTCCTCACTTTCTGCCTCCCTTCCTCCCTCCCTTTCTCTAGCCCTTCTTTCGAAAACAGTATTGAGTGTTCACTCTGTTCTAGACTCTGCTAGAAGAAAGGAATGAGTAAATAAGAAAATGCAGAACAGGGCAAGTTCTCCTACAGGGTAGGGACTTGGTCCTACGGTTGCATAAATTCACGTTTGAAATGTTCCAGATTGAGTGTTCTGGGGGGTCAGAAAAGGCAGTCTCAGGGAAGGAGAACTTAAACTGATGGGAATCATATAGATCAAGGAAAAGTGGATGAATGTGACAGAAAAAATATTTCTAGGAAAGAAGACCGTCCTCTCAAAGGTAAAGAGGTAAGTTAGGAAATAATGAACATGGCACCTTAATGGCACTGAAAATAATTCAGTAAAGTACTTAGCGTGTAAAACTGCTTCTTGATCATGAAGAACTTGCAAATCATGTTAAGAAGATTTGACTTAATTCTGAAAATTTAAGGGTTTAAACAACAGATGGGTATGGTCAGACTTGGAGTTTATAGTGGTTTTGGTGACTGGGTGAAGGATGGATTGCCCGGTAGGTTTGAGATAGCTGTGGGGTCCAGGGAGACCAGTTTGAGCCTGTTGCTGTAATACAGCTGAGAACGTGGCCAGAATAGGATAGCAACAGAAGATACTGAGAAAATTAAATAACATTGAAAGTAATTTTGGAGGTAAACTTGATAGAAATTAATAATTGTTTTTGGAGTTAAGAGCATAGAGACAATAATTCCAAAGTTTATACCTTAAGTAACAGTAAGTAAAATGATCTATAAATAAAACATAAATGGGGAAATGACAGTACACATTTAATAAAATTTAAGACAGAAGATAAACATTGTTTAGAACATATGGACAGTTGAATATCCTATATATGTCTGTATAGACAGTGTACAAAGGCCAAGGCCAAGGCCAAGACAATATAGGAGTGTCAGTAATATCCTCACTAAAGATTTCATCACATATTTTATTTCTCTCTATAAATGACAAGTTTATATTGGCTTGATTCTAGAGTTAAATTTGGGGTTCAATGCCTTAATCTGTGTCAGGTAAGCAAGTGGAATACAAACCACATTGGGACATGAGTGGGGAAACAGGAATCATAGAACTAAGAATTCAAATAAAATCATATCATTGAACAAATGACACACCCATTGCAGGTCTTGTCTAGTACACAATAAACCAATGGATGGCGCTGAAAAGAACGTGGTCACAGATCATTAGAATTGGAGGAGGCCACATGGGGAAGTCATCATCCATCCTTTCTATCCACTCTTAGAATCCCTTCAGAATCCTGACAAATTGCTAGCCTGTGCATTTTTTTTTCTAGAAAACAAGATCTACTACATCCAGGACTTCCTCTTGATTGAAACGGAAACCCCATCTAAAAATAAAATCTAGTATCTATTTCCTGGCTTAGGTAAAGTACCTAAGTTTAAGCTTATGAGAGATATCCTATATTAGTATCTCCATTTTACATGTGAAGAAACTAATGATCAGATAGCTTAAGTATCTTGCCCAAGGACATAAAGCTATAAAATGGAAGACAAGACTACAGGCATAGGGTTTTTTTTTGTTTTTTTTTTTTGTTTGTTTTTAATTAACATCCCGTTTTCCATAATAATTCTGCTGCCTTGGTATTTACTTTTTGTGAGTCATATGAAAATTAGAGTGCCAAATTACTAATTTTTACAAATGACAGTAGTATTAAATGAAAAAAAAAATCAGTAGCTAATAAGTTTTCTCTTTCTCTAATAAAGACCCACATTTTTTAATGTATTTTTTTTAAGCAAACTCTACCCTCAACGTGGGGCTTGAACTTACAAGCCCGAGATCAAAAGTTACATGCTAGACCCACATTTTTTTTCTTTTAATGGCTTTGGAGTACTAAGTTTCTAGAGACGTTTCCATGAGATAATTGTAAGTTAAACTTTCATTTTTTCATTATAGAGATAAAAGTGCCAAGTCAGGACCATATATTGTACACTATGGTAAATAAACTGATATAATGCTTTAGGTAGCTTGAATTCCTTTTCAAATCATATATTTTTTTTGAGTAATAAATACTTGCATATTGTTTTAAAATCTATTCATCTCTCAGTCTCTTCAGAACTCTAAAACACATAGTTAGTATAAAATAGCTGTGATCGTTAATTTTATGTGTCAGTTTGGCTAAGGGATGCCCCGATGGCTGGTAAAACATTATTTCTGGGTATGATTGTGAGAGATTAGCATTTGAATGCCTAGACCAAGTAAACAATAGCACCTTACCAATGCGGTTTGACATCATCCAACCTGTTTAAAGCCTGAATAGAACAAAAAGACGGAGGAAAGGCAAATTTTCTCTCTGGTTGATTTGGGACATCCATCTTCTCTTGCTCCCGGACATCGGCGCTTTGGACTGTCAGGCCTTTTGACTCAAACTGAATTTCCCACTGGTTTTCCCAGTTCTCCAGCTTGCAGATTGTAGATCATGGAAGTTTTCAGCTTCCATAAAAGCATGAGTCAATTCCTATAATAAACAGACAAACAAACAAACATGAATTTTATCTATCTATCATCTATCTATCTATCATCTATCTATCTATCTATCTATCTATCTATCTATCTATCTATCTATCATCTATCATCTATCTATCTATCCATAGATCTTCTATTGATTCCATTTTTCTAGAGAACGTTAGCTAACATACCAACTCTTACAATTATGCTTTTTTGTGCTTTTAAACTTTTCACTGTTCCTAGAATTATTTATTGATGTTTGATAATACTTGATTGGGTCGTTAATCTCTTGTGAATTCAATTTTGTTGTTTAGATCTTTGTTTTGGATTTAAAACCTTAAAATCTTTCATTTGGATTAAAGATCTATTAGCAGCTGTTTAATAAGGAAGTCCAAAAGCTATATAAAAGATTTTATATCCCACTTGTGGAAACTACAAACAACTTTTACCATTATATACATTAAAATAGAGTTCAAGAAAATTAAATTTCTCTTCCTTTCTTTAACTGTGAGATGTTTTATAAGTTTTAGTAGTCTTCAGTTAAACATGGCAAAACAAAAGTGCTTCAAAAATGATTTAAAATTATTTTTCATTTAAGATTTTTAAATATTTTGTATAGTTTCCACTGTTAGAATCAGTAATTTTTTAATAAATGAAATTTATATAGAAATTACATGAAATTGTTAAGACATTTTATAAATATACATTATCTTGACATATTCATTTCTTTGAATATTCCAAATTGGTATTATACTAGATTATATGAAATTTCCAGTTCATCAGAAGTTAAATTCATTACCTTTTTAAAATTCCATCTTGTACTCATTGAAATTTATTCTAAATCACATCATTAGATCAAACACATTCCCTGAAATCTGGATAAGAAAAAGATTAAGCAAGTAATAGTGAAAAGCCTAATTAGTGTATTTCACCTTCATCATCAAACATAAATAGAGAAAGATCAAAACCTTTTAATGGTCAGAAGTGGGCAAATTTGTGGGCATTATCTTTCATCTGAAATAACTCTTTTCTGCATTACCTGAGAAGGTCAGTTTTTTGGCCTTGTTTGGCTGAGGTTTAAAAATTTAAGATTTAAAAGGAAATTATGGAAAGATTTTTTTAAAGCCTTATTTCATGCATACATTTTTCATGATTAGAAGTTTATGAAGTGGGAGAAATAAATTATACAAAATTATTAAAAAGAAATAATCTGAATTTAATTGAAATTTAATCATGTTTATATCTATAGTTATTTTATTTTTATGTTAATGCTTTTTTAAGTTTTTTGAAACATAATTTAAGTTACATTGTCAAGTGGAAAAGGTGGACTGTTGACCATATACTTGAATCCTGTAAAAACTCAAATTAAAATAAAGAAAATTATAAGCAAATTAAATGTAGGGATTTTTGAAATATATAGATGATTTCATAGCAAACAATTTTTCATGATATTAATTACTAACACTTATTGCTTATTGGTTAAAGGAAAGTTCAGGCATTTCCTCTATATAAATTAACACATATAATTATCATTGTATTTGTATTTCCTACATTTATAAGTGAAAAAATTGAGGCAAAACATAGTTATGGGATTGGTCCAAGATAACCGTTAAAGCCAATATTTAAATATGTGCTGTTTGTGCTGGTGTAAATACTTTCAGTCACTACATTATGAAGTGGCTCCTTCATATTGAACTTGATTGCATTGAAATGGACACACTATCCCAGTTACAAAAAGTGAATTGATTAAGATTTACTCATAACATGGGCCTGGTCAAACAAGTGATAGCTTTGAACAAGTACATGAAACCATTGCTCTTTCACTGATACACACACACACACACACACACACATCACACACACATTTTTTTCCATTTGTTTCTAACAGATTTGTGTTTATATATATTTGTACATGTGTGTATGTACACACATGTTTTTTCAAGGGGTATTGGGAAAATGCTAGAGAAACTGTCAACTAAAAAGAGAAAAACTTTTGGTCCAAAATAATACAATTAAATTGAATAGACCATCTAACAAACAATTATAAACTCAGTTTCAGAATTGTTTTCCAAAGTGAAATGACCACTACGCATCACACCAGGAAGTTAAAAGAAAAAAAAATACTCTAAAAGAAATTTACAATCTAACTGAAGGAAACAAAGCAAAACAAAACAATTGGGAGTATAAGTGATATTTTTAGTACCTGGTAACCTGAATAGAGACATCACTATTTTCTCAGTCCTAGAATTTAAATATAAAAGTTTCCCAACCCTAGCCATTGTTAACCTTGACTGCATTTTAAAGTGTAGGAAATGGTTTTTTAAAAACCCACATATCCTGGCACTGCTCAAATATGCTGATTCACAAATTCTGGGATCTAGTTATTTGTATGTGTGAAAATTTCTGCAGATTGGAGAGACTTTATTTTAGAAATTCCTGTTATGAATAAATCTGTTCATTTTGTTCTTTTTAATGTATTTTATTTCACCCCCACTTCTAAATAATTTAGTCAGATATAAAATTCTTGATTGACAATTATTTTCCTTCAGTCTTTTTAAGATATGATCCAACTGTATTGTAGCTTCCTTTAGCTGTTTTGATTCCTTTGTAGAAAACCCACTGTATCTCTCCAATTGTTTTTAAGAAAAAAGCAACAAAAAACAAAACAAAAATAAAAAACACCTGTCTTTATAAAGTATATTAAATATCAAAAAGGTATTAAAAGTTTACAGCTGAATATAATCCATAAATTGAACCAGTACAACCATCTATGAAGAAATAATGCACTACTGATACCCCAGAACCTCTGATCTCAAGCTCCTTTAGAATTACTAGCTCTTTCCTCTCATTGGTACATATTATTAAGTCTTCTAATAAACTTTATTAGTTTTTTTCCTGCTTTTGGATTTACATAAGAGGGATTATGTAGTACATACTCTTTTGTGTTTGACTTCTTTTGCTCAACATGGTGTTTGCGAGATTTATGTGTTTATGCTGGTGTTGTTTATTCTCACTGCTATAGAGTATTACATTGTGTGAATATGTCAAAATATATTTGTCCATTCTGCTTTTTTTTAATGTTTTTTATTATATTATGTTAGTCACCATACAGTACATCCCTGGTTTCTGATGTAAAGTTCGATGATTCATTAGTTGCATATAACACCCAGTGCACCAAGCAAACACGTGCCCTCCTTACTACCCATCACCAGTCTATCCCATTCCCCCACCCCCCTCCCCTCTGAAGCCCTCAGTTTGTTTCTCAGAGTCCATAGTCTCTCATTCTGCTTTTGATGACATTCGAATTCACAAGAGCAGTTATGAATATCCTAGTACATGTTTTTGTTTTGTTTGGTAATCTATGTATGCAATACTGCTGGGATTATACCTAGGAGTTAAATTTGCTGGATTATAGGTTAGGTATATTTCACCAAAAACATTTCTTAAAGAGTTGTGCCAATTTACACTCTCACCTAGAGTTTATATGGGTTTCACTTGCTTTTTATTCAATTTTTTTAAATTGTTTGTTATTTTTCACCCTTTTCATTTAACCTTTGTGGTATGGTGAGTTCTACCAAATGTGTTTTCTCTTTGCATTCCCCAATGACTAATGTAGTCGAATGTCTTATGCTTATTGGCCATATATTTATCTTCTATTATTGTCTTTTTAACCTACTGAGCCACCAAGGTGCCCCGAGACTGATTTTAAGATCTTCTAATTTCCTTCGTTATTCTGCAGGGGACTGTCATAGGTAAATGTTCTTTAGCATCCTAAATGTAGAGGCATAGAAGAGCTATATTAATATGCTTATTATGGGTCAAGAATGCAGGGAGGACACAGCAGAGACAGCTTCTCTCTGCTCCAAAATGTCTGGGAGAGACAGCAGAGAAGATTTGAACAACTGAGGCCTGGAATTATTAGGGGACCTCTTCACTTAAGTGTTTGATACCTCAGCTGCCATGACTCTAAGGCAACGTTCAACTTGAACAGTTGAGTGATGCACCTACCTATGGCCTCCCTATGCAGCTCGAGCATCTCATGGCATCCAGCTGAGTTCCAAGAGAGGGGTGTCAGGGAGGGAATCTCCCCAAAACGAATATTTGAAAAGAGGCAGAAGCCATGTGACCTCTTCTGACCAAACTGTGGAAGTTAAGTTGCATCATTTCCTCCACATTCTGTGGTTTACAAACAGATCCCAAGGCCATCCCAGATTCAAGGAAAAGGGAATTCAATTCCTCCTCTTAGAGGGACAATGGTATGGTTGCACTATAGAAAAGTATCTGGAATATGAGACACTGTTGCAGTCATCTTTGTAAAAATATAATTTTTCATAGTTTGGATTTTTAAAAATACATTCTGTTTGGGATGTGTCATGTTTCCTAAATAAGATGATTCATGTTTTTGTTTGTTCGTTTTGCGTTTATCAATCCTAAGTCACTCTCGGTTATTATATTATTTTTTAGTATAGCCTGCCCGTCATTTTCTCTTTTTTCTTCTTTTGGAAATCCAATAAGGCAAGTTTTGGAACATTTTATCATCCGTAATTTTTATCAGCTCCTATTTCTGCTTCTTGTAAAAGTGTGCTACAAATCTGAGTAATTTCTTCAGATCCGCATCCAGTGTCATTTCCTCTCTTGTCATCCATACCCACTTGACTAACTTAGCTCTAGATTCTTATTGGAAAAGATTACATTTGTCAAGTCTAGAAAATGAATTTGACTTGTCATCAAATATACTTGGACTTGTTTCACAACACTTTGTTCTTAAATCACAGCTATGGCTTTACCTTCCATTTCTTTTAACACTTTACATATACCTGTTTGTATTTTATATCTGATTACTTAATACCTTAATTTTTGAGCAGATTAATTGTGCTGTGGTATTGTTTCTACTGATTCTCAGAGTTGCTTCCTTGTGTGTTTGACGATTTAGGATCATGAGGCTTTAAGGTGGGATGTTATCTGTAGAAATCCTGTGGAGCCCACTGTAATGTCTCTTCAGAGAAAAGTTGCTTTTTTAGGTGAAGTCAGATGCTACTGTTGCACGTGATTTTAGGCTAATTTTTAGTTTCTTCGTTTGGGAGTTCCTGTAATATACTCATACCTTAAACTCAAACTCCAAAGCTGCATGAAGGTAGGTCCAAATTTTCAAGTTTTCATGGCTATGTATCCCCCATTCAGTGCCATTAGAAACTTTCTAATCATACCTCTTTCTAAGTGGGCGTATTTTTCCTACTACCCTTGTGGTTTCCTACTACCCTTGTTTTCCACTGGTTTCAGATTTAACCCAACACTTTTTGTAGACCCACGGTATTGTTTCCAATTCTCCAAAAAGTAGTTAAACTGCAAGCCTCTTGGTTCCCATGTCAGAATATACTCCCCAAATAGCTGTAGTTCAGCTACATTTTGCCACCTCTGTTTTCCACTGTCTTCCATTTGGGGGTCAAAGGTGGTTTTTTGTTTGTCTTCTTTTGTTTTTTAACTTACGAGTTCAACCATGTTTTTTAAAAATGTTATATTAAATCCAGACTTGTTGGTTATCACGAATCAGGCTAATTTTTAAGATGTCAAATCTGCTTAGTATCAGCAATAGAAATCCTTATGAGGTCTGTTTCTCCAAACACCTTATAAATGAATAATCTATCTGCATTATTTATAGGGAATCAAGGCCATGGGATTTTATAAATGCTATTCAAACTTCAGTATCGCAAGGTTTTCTTTGAAAATTTATTTTATATATGACTTTTAATCATTAATTTAAGCATTTTGAGATACAAATCTTAAAAATATGAACATGTTTTAAATTTTTCTGAGGACTATTTGAATATCTTCCAGTATGAGTCATTGTGTAGTTAATTATAGGTTATTCATTAAGAAAGCTGAAATTTAATTACAATAATCCTCATAGATCTTACGTGACCAGCGTAGGTGATACTGCTTTGTCACCGTGTATGCTGGACCTACCCCAGTAGCCTTTAGCAAGACCTTTACATTATTTCTAGTGATGATAGCTTGTATTGCAATACCCTAGCATTGACCCTTTCATAAAAGATTTATAAATATTGCCTTGTAAGCAGCCGGCTGATTTGGGTTTCTGGAAACCAGAGAGGACATTTTTGATGGTGGAGACTTGGCTTCAGGAAATCCTTCATCCTCCCTTTTTAACAAACCCATTGACCTTTAGAACCTGGGGCAGTACTAATCCTTTTGGTCTGTCATTTCTTAGCAGGAATTCATGAGAGTTTCTTCTTTCTGGAAAATTTTAGTGGGTAAAATTAGCAGAAGTGCTGAACTTGTATTTTGTATATGTATGCAGAAGCCATAAAGGTATAAATACCTAAAATAAATCTACTAGTTTGCTTCTCACATGAGCAAGGGAATGTCTTATTAAGAGAGAGTTACCTTTTTCTGTGTGCTGCTAATTAGAATCAGGTAACTGCAGAATTAGGGAACATGATAATATTTAATAACTCAGACTGTTCAAGAATGGCGTAAACATGCATGTGAGAGAATAAGATCCCTGACATTCAATATATTAAAAGTATTTTATAATGATAGTTTTTCTTTATAAAGGCGGTCTTGCATTTAGCCAGGGATATACCCGAAACCAGTTCCAGTCTAAAGTCAGGGCATGCATTCATTATTGTATAGCAAAATACCACAATACTTTGCAGCTTAAAACCGGAAGCGTGTATTATTTCACACAGAAATGATTTGCCCCCTCCTAATCTCTTCCATACTTCATAACTAAACACCATCCTGACTTTAAGTTCACTTTTTTTTAGTATTATTTAAATGGAATCACACAGTGTGTGCTCTTTTATGTGTGTCTCTCACCATCTAAATGATTTGTTCCCAGATTTTGCCGTATTTTATTTGTAACACTAGTTCATTCCTTTTACATTTAGACAGTAATGAGTGTGGGAATATACTATCATTGCTTTATTAATTTTAGTGCTGATGGACATTTGGGCTATTTCCCATTTGACACTCTTTGAATTGTGCCGCTTCAAATATTGTTGGACTTATGTTGTGATACGCATATATTTGCATAGATTCTGAGTGTGTTCACCTTTAATACATACTATCAGTATTCTGAAGTGGCTGTACCGAACTCACACCTGCAATAATGTATGAGGATTCCATTTGAGCTTCATCTTCAACAGTAGGTGTGGGTTTCTGTTTTTGTTTTCTTATATTGCTGTTTTTGTGATGTTTTTGTTTTTACTTTGCTGTTCCTGCATGTGTGTGTGTGTATGTAGGTACAAGTGTATGTACGTACAAGCAAATCATGTTGGACATCAAATCGAGTGAAGCGTTCAGCTGTCACCAGCACCAGCTGGCATCTGATTGCAACCACATGAGAATCTGAGTGAAAATTAGCCAGCTGAGCTCAGTCAACCTTCAGAATCATGAAAATAATAAAGTATTATTTAAAGCACTATATCTTGAGGTAGTTTTGTTACACAGGAAAAGATAACTGAAATGACTTCTTACGTATTTAGAATTTTATATCTTCCTGATAGATTGATACTGTTATGATTATTAAATGAAGTTTATTATAACTAATAATTTTCTAAATATAAACTGTATTTTGTCTGACATTAGCATATTATATAACATAAAATATATATATAGTATATAATATTAGTATATAATAGTTTTTTGTTCTGCCTGCTTAGTGTTGGTATATTGCATTTTTTTTTAACTTTTATTAACATTTCTGTATGGGGGTGCCTGGTGGCTCAGTCTGTTAAGCATCTGCCTTTGGCTCAGGTCATGGTCCCAGGGTCCTGGGACCAAGTCCCACATTAGGCTCCCTGCTCAGTGGGGAGTCTGCTTCTCCCTCTCCCTCTGGGGCTCGCCCTGCTTGTGCTCTCTCCCTCGCTCTCTGACAAATGAATAAATAAAATCTTTAAAAATAAGTAAATAAATAAAGTTTCTCTATGTACATATTTGATGTATGTCTCGTAAAAGTACATAGTTGGATTTTGTTCTTTTATCCGATCTGTCGCACTTTGTCTTTTAAATAGTGCATTTAGACTGGGTTCATTAAATTTAATTGTTGCTATATTTTTATTTAAATTAACTATATTTTTACTTGTTTTTCTATTTTTTCTTGTATTCATACACATCTTTTCCTACTTCCTTGCCTTTTTTGGATTAATCCAGTATTTTTATTATTTTCTTTTTTTAATCTTAAAAGCTCATTATGATGCATTACATTATTATTTCTAGAAGTTACTCAGGAGTTTACAACATACATCCTTAACTTCTTAAAGCTTGGTATAGGTACTTTTAGATCTTTTGTCAGGAAGTGCATTTATTTTGCTTTCCTTTTTAGGCATATTTTGGGTGGGCATAGACTTTTAGGTTGGCAGTTATATTCTATAAATAATATGAAGATGTTATTTTATTATCTTCTAGCTGTAGATTTTATTTTTTCCCTGTCAAAAAATTAGCTGTCAGTTTTTTTTTTTTTTAAAGAGATGGTTTTTTTTTTTTTTTTTTTTTTTTTTAAAGATTTTATTTATTTATGTGACAGAGAGACAGCCAGTGAGAGAGGGAACACAGCAGGAACACAGTGGAAGAGGAAGAAGCAGGCTCACAGTGGAGGAGCCTGATGTGGGACTCGATCCCGGCACGCCGGGATCACGCCCTGAGCCGAAGGCAGACGCTTTAAGGACTGCGCTACCCAGGTGCCCCTAGCTGTCAGTTTTATTATAACTTTTTAGAAGATAAAATCCTTTTCCTTTGGATGCTTTAGCACTTTTTTTTTTTTTGGTCTTTTGTTTTTGTTTTACTCCGATGTGTCTAGATGTAGTTTTCTCTGTATGTATCATTTTGCATTTTATAATTTTTTTTGAATTTGTGGTTTGATCACTGTCATCAATTTTTAAAATTACTTTGACTATCATTACATCAAGTATTACTTCTTTCCGATTTCCCATCTTTTGTTTTTGGGACTCTGATTAAATATTTACTGGACTGTTTCACTAAGTAACATAATTTTCTTTGCAGGTTTTTTGGTATTTTTTTCAACTCTTTTATGTCTCTGTGCTTTGTTCTGGACATTTTCTAATTTATTTTTCAATCCACTAATTCAGCTAAATCTAATCTAATGATAATGCCATGGAATGAGTTCCTAATTTTGTTATATGTATTTTTAAAAAGATTTTACTTATTTATTTGAGAGAGAGCATGAGTGGGGGGTGGGGTAGGGGCAGAGGGAGAGAAAGAAGCAGGCTGCCCACTGAGCAGGGGCCCACTGAGGGGTTTGATCTCAGGACCCTGAGATCATGACCTGAGCAGAAGGCAGACACTCAACTGACTGAGCCACCCAGGTGCCTTTATTGCATGTATTTTTTATTTGTGTATCTTCCACTTGATTATTTTTAAATATTTCAAATTTTTACAGAAGTTATCCATTTTGCCATTTAGATTGTAAAACATTAATTATAGGCAATATGAAATCTGTGTCTGGTATCTATATCTCTTCTGGATCTGTTTAGATTTTTTTTTCTATTTTTGTTATTTTTTTTTAGTAATTTTCTATTGATTATACAGTATAGCATACAACAAATCGTAGAGTTGATTAGAACTTGATATTGTGACTTTCCCCCAGAGAAAAATTCCTTTCGTGTTTGCCAGGCTGTTGTACAAGGGGCAAATCACCTTAGTCTACTAAAGAATTAAGCTGTTTAAAGTTGAGTTCCAGTTCTTGTATGAACTGATGAACTATTTTGCCTTTATTCCTGAAGTTTATTGTCTCAGGGCACCCAAGTGAACACTTGAAATATTTACCAGACTATCTTTTTGTAGGACTGGGGAGGTAGGGCTATTTGGGTGTGTTCATATGATTACCCAAGAAGCATGAACAATGTCCTGAACCAAGTAGGTAGCTCTCGACCATGGGCACTTTCTCAACAATACTGAGAAATATAATTGAGACACAAATCATCGGAGGAGTGTGAATAAGACTATGTTTTTGTACGTGTTAATTACTATGCATAGTATTAATTTCCATACACAGCATTGTATATATTATGTATTGTATGACCTAAGTGTAAATGCTTTCATATCTTAATTTTATCTTTTCTCCAAAGTTTAACTTTTAAAAAACACATAGAAGAATGCAATTTTGAGTAAAGCTACCTGGAGATAAATTTTTTAAACTATGAAAACGATATTTACATGTAAATAACGTATTTCAAAGCAAATAGTATTTTGGTAATTTTGCTATAATAAAAATTTTAAATTTTAAATAAATTCTTAGCAGAGGTGAAAACTAATTTCCAAAGAAAGATGAAAGGATTGACTGAGGCCATATTTCTTGTTAGAAACAGGTTAGGGTCACTGTTCTTGACAAATATGCTTGACATGCTCTCTACTTAAAGAAAAATGGGGTTATGAGGTATGACTCGTGTGTGTGTGTCTGTGTGCAAGTGTACAGATGTACAGATGTGTATATGTATATAGTACAAGTTAAAGTGAAGCTAGACTTTTGCATACAACAAATAATTAACTATTTATATAAATGTGCTGAAGCTAGTCTTTATCTTTATCATCTTTATCACTGATAAATCCTATACCAGATCAGCCATTTTCTATTTCTAGTTTGAGAAATTTTCCTCATTTGGAAAGTGAGGAGTTTTAAAGGCAGACATATATTCATGTTTACTCATACATTTGGGAAATATATTTGTAGGAATTAATAGATAAGTATAATGTCTCTTTATCATATTAATGCCAGTATTTCTTTATTTCTTTTTTATACAAAATCCCATTTAGGAAAACAGAGGTGAAAACTGATCAAATGATTTTAAAGATGTTAAGTAAAAATATTAAATAGCCGATGTAGATATATATGAATTTTAAATTAAGAGTTCTAGAGAAGGTGTCTCTTTCTCTTTGAAGCTCCTCATTTTCTAAATGAGAGACAGTAAATGGCTCATCTGGTATAAATTTACCATTGGTAGACACAGCACTGGATTTCAGCCCATTTATATAAATATTTATATAAATAATATAAATTATATAAATTATATAAATATAAATATTTATATAAAATGTATATAAATATTTATATAAAATTTATATATTATATATTATATTATATTAAATATTTATATTAAATTTATATAAATATTTACATAAATTTTATATAAATCTAAAAATGTTATTTGTAGCATACAAAAAGTCAAAATTTACCCTGACTTATTTTTGTGCCTCAAGCGGACTCTAAATTTCTGTATACTAAAGTAGGGAATTACATTGTTACTTTTCCCACTCTTTAAGCAATATTGGAAAAATACTTAGTTGGCAGTATTTTATAAATAGTATCACTGAAATGTATGTAGATATATTTATAGAAATAGAAATGTAACTGTGACTCCATAGAAATATAACTATGTAGAAATATAACTATAGAAATATAACAAGAACTTTACCCTAAAAATTTATGTAATATAAATTCCATAGAGGTTACATAGAAGCTTTTGAAGACTTTCCAAATTTTTATTTGTGACCAAATTGAACATTCATGTAACCTAACATAGTGCTTTCCAATTGTCAGTCTAATACTTGCCTTAGGAAGGCATGGATATAAATCTCTACTGAGAGTACAACGAAATATGTTACAATGGGAAAAAAATGTAGTATTAACCCAAAATTATATTTGGCAGTCACCACAGCCAAATCCACAAATAGAACTCTTTGGAATATCAAAGGTAACAATTGGTGTATATTCTATTGCCTGGGTCATATACAAGGATTTTGCAGTTAATTTGAGGTTGTACATACTGATTTCAAAAGGGGAGAATCAGGGCTTAGTTATTTCCTTTTTGAGAGTTTGGCTTTCTTATGTATTCCATTATATGGGAGGGGGGAATCTCTCTTTTAAGTGATGTTATAATTTATACTCATTTCCATTGCAGATTCAAAAGTAATATTTTTCATGACTAAGGTCAGGAAAAAACTCTAAGCTCTGTGATGTATTTTAGTATAATAGTTTATCTAGTGAATATTCTTAATGTTTATAAAGGGTAATTTACCTGTCAATCCAGCACTACACTGGCATACAAATTAGAGCCTGTAAAGGAAATATTTAAGCATAGAAACAGCAGGAAAATTGAAGAAGAGTAGGCAGCCTCCAGAAATGGTGCCATTGTATTTTCTCATTAAATGGAAACATTTATTCAAAGTCAAAAGATGGTATAGTACACAATATTCCACTGTCTTGCAATATTTACTAAAATATGTGTAGCCCATGGACATTGATTTCAACTATATGGTTCACAATGATATCTAGATGATTACATTTAAAACATTAATCTTTTACTTCATGATCATAACTGAATTTTGTAACTGTTAATGATTCATCTTGCCCTCAATTTGGCCAGGTTACTAGCTCCAGAATGTAAACACCAATATACCTGTATCCATTCAGTCCTTTCTTTCCCCCAATTCTTTAACAAGGCGCTACTGTTTTATATACTGATATTATAAATCTATCCCAACTTTATTCTGAAACCAATCTAAGTGTGGTCTAGCTGTCACACAAGTAGAAAATCAGGATAATTAGAAGATCATCGGTTTCAGGTCCCATCTAATAATCAAAAGTACTTTGTTTTCACTTAGTCATAATTACATATAACTCTAATAACATCTGGAAAAGCTTAAGTAAGATTTGATTAATTAAGAGAAAAATTCTAATTTGAATAAGTTTGCTTATTTCTCTTCTTGTTTTTAAAAATTCAAACAAAGTACTGTATTTAAAATTCAAACATACATATATTTTTAGGGAAAAGAATTCATTCCTGATATTTTATGCCATTAACAGCTGGCAGTGAATTTATCTATGCATATTATTCATATGAAGTAATGAAAAAATCCAATAGCCAAATATCGAAGTAGCATTTATTTTTATCGACTTAGACTACAATGTGTTATGTTATATGCAATCATTCCCTTGCAATATACAGTCCAAATCACTGAAGACAAATTTTCTTCGCTACATAGTCCATATGAATTCCTCATTTGATTTGTTAGTTTTGGCAGCATCTGTGTTTTTACAGGTCAACACATAAAGAATGCACTGCAACCTTAATGCCTCTAAAGGGACCTCCTTTCCCCTTTGTATAATCACTAGCATTTTTGGAAGGTTGAGCAGACATTCATCCAGTGTGCAGCACTGAGCATTTCAGGAATGTACTTGCAGCTGAAACAATTATACAGTACCATGGAGAGATGTGACAATAGAGATAATCACTCTCTCAAGGCTATAATGTGTTCTTTGTATGCACGGTTACAAGTCAGGGTGCCAGAGAAGAACGCTAGGGCTGACACACAGGGCACCTGCCATTACAAACACATAAAAGGATGTGGAAGTGTTTCAACATGATCTAGTAAATGGATGGTACAGCTTTTTCATCAAGTTTAAATCTAATTGCTTTAGCCCTTGTCACACTGATGGCAACACTGTTCCTGTTACTGCTGATTCAGAAACAATGCTGCTGTGTCCATTATGGCAGTTCTTCAATCTAAAATGAAACACTCTCTGTATACCTTTATAGGATGGGTATGCAAAGAATAGCCAGTTAGAAAACACATGGGAATCTTTCTCTATGTCTTAAAGAATATTTGAAGCACTAATAAGCCTTAAAACTCAATAAAATACACTCAAAATATATTGAGTCAGGAAGGTAGCAAACATGTCAAAGGAAATGACACTCAACATGCAGTATTCTTTTTGGAAAATATTTATGACTTCTTTTTTTTCACTAATGGATACACTTTCTCTCTGTGATTCATTTTATCCACCAGTAAAGGGAATTTGACAAATGTATTGACTTAAGGAAACTAGTAAATGAGTTTCTAATTTAACAGTAGCCAACTTTCTATCAAAGTGGACATAGAATAGCAGATCCTACTCTACTCTTTTCATTCAATCAGTTATTAATTGAACCAAGCATGTATGCATTTGGCATATACTTATGGGGTATGTATACTGTGCTAAGCAATATGATAGGCATGCTGTTTATAGCCAGGGCTTATACAGCAACCATTGTTCCTGCTTTGATAGGAGTGGTAATTAATTGGAAATTATTACCAACTACTTTTTGCAAAACATGTTGCAGAGATTGGCAGGAAGACATCCTTTCTTTTGTAGGTGTATATAGAAATTCAGGGAACTATTTGTTTTTGTTATGACAATAAGAGAGTTAATAAATTACTGGTGACCAGAAATATTTAAACAAAAAAAATGAATTTCTTGTCTATTGTCACTGCTGGGAAAACTGCCACCTGGAATGGGAATGGAGTGGGAAGATATATTCCTAACACTAAAATAGGATCATTAAATTCCTTTCCCCCGAATGTCCATGGAGATAATTTTAGAAATTTGTTCAGGTATACTTGAATTTATACTATTACTATTTATTGGGCATTAATAAGATTTTGTGAGTTGGCACCAGTATATAATCATTTCTGCAATTATAAGCTTCCTTAGTTCTAAATAATTGACTCACATAAGGCTCTTGGAACACAATTCCATTTGCAAGTTGAATATTATCTGCTTTTTCACTCATGGTGAAGAGCTTATCTTAAAAAAAAAATCATGCAATTACATGGACAGGGATCCAACTCTTCTACAGAAAGAAGAAATAATTGCCACCCTATTCCCTATCTTATAAGTGTTATTTTTTGTTAATAATAAACAGATAACTTTTATAGAAAACTAATAAAAAGGGTATAGGGAATCATGATGTAATGTGTTAAATTAAACATTAACGCAAGGGTTCTGAATAGAAGGAATATCCAAATCCATATAAACATGTGTTTTCATATAGAATAATCAATAATCATAAAGATGGTATTTTCCTTAATAAAACATTTTTGTTATATTTGTATTCTAAATAAGATATGACAAGAAACAGTCTGTAAGTCTTCTCTTTATTTCATTGTGTGTGACTTGATTTCTGTATAACCAAGAAATATTTTTAGAGTTTTATTTCATAAAACACTGTTTTTCAATGATTTATTTAAAATATATTTTAGTCTCTTGTTTGTGAATTGAAGAGCACTAAGAACCTTGGAGATAGTCTTAAGGGGGTTCAATCAGAAGTAAATCATAATTTTAAGGGATTTACAATGTCGTTGATGAGAAAAGAGAAAAAGTGGCAAGAACTTCCTCTCACCAAATTCTAATTTCAAATCATCTTCTCATGTGAAGTCTCCTGATTTTTGAACTTGAAACATTGAAATCTAGATTTGAAGATTCTCAGCAAGAATTATTTAGAAAGAAATTACTGTTATGGTTCTCAAGTCGAGAGTGTGGAAATGTTATATACCTTAAGAGCCAAAAGGTTATGATCTTGATAAACTGACTCCCCAGAGCTTATCTCTTTGGGACTCTCTTGCGTCTCTGGTGTGGAAATTCTGCTCCTCTTTCCCAACTGGTGATAATAACTTGTCTCTCTCCACCACTCAACATACTTGAGAAAAGCTTATTTTAGCACTCTTCTAGTCCTGGCTGATTCTTTCCAAGTCTGTGGAAGAATTAATGTGAACTCTGGCTTTACACCATCCTCTCCAATTTGTCTCCTCCACATCCTTGATTTTATAACCTGATGCTGCTCACTCAGGTAATTATGTTTGCCTGGCCTTTGGTTTTTTCCTCATATTTGATTAAAATGACCTTTGAACAATGACCTGAAAAGAGTTCTATTTCTGTCCAAACTTTCATTCAACTTCCATATATTGTTTATTTTCAGTTGGGTCTTGCTGGCTTTCAGAGTGTGTCGTGACTGATAAATTCTGGAAACAGCTTATGAAACCATATGAAAGGTCTAGGTAATATGATATTGGAGTTCAGAAGAAGTAAATCTCCTTTCTAGTTGACAGCTTCATGGAGGAGTTGACATTGGGTTACATCCTGAGAGATAGATAGGGTTTGAATCTGTATAATTAGAGAAGATTTCTTCATAGACGAAAGCAAATATATCTATATATATAACAACACATAGATATATAACCTCTCACTGCAAACAAGATTAAATAGGGCTTTAAATGGCCGCTCTGTGGAGCAGTGAGAAGACATGCTTGATAGTAAATGGATATGAACTACATAGATTTGCTCCACACACTTGAGCGTATAAATAGAACATCAGCTATTTTTCCTTTTTTTTTTCTTAAACGCAACAGTTGAATGTCTATCCATTAGTCTTATTTACAAAGAATATAGTATGCAGTATGCTTCCTTTGGAGGCTCCTTTCTTCTTATTTGGCCAAACTCATCTGGCTCAAATATAGAGAGGGTAGGGAAAGCTAATTCAATGGTTTTCAAACCTCACCATACATAAGGTTAATTTGAATTTTTAGTTAACAATTCCCAAGTTCTTTTTCCAGAGTTCTGATGTAGGTGACAGGTCTGATACAAGAAATTTGTAGATTACGCAGTATTGGGTATGCTGGACTCTTTGGTTTACCATGACTGCTGTTAAAGATCAGTCCTGCACTATCCCAAAGAAGTTTCCACCCCGCATTGACACCTTTGCTTTTCCAGATTCAGGCATTATATGCTGTGGGAGTTTTCTTTTGGAGTCCAAAAACATTCTTAGCATACCTGTATGTATCTACATGTTCAATCTGCTCAACATTATTCCACATTGCTGGGCCAGGAAGGATATCCAACTATGTCCTTTTATAGAATTTGACACTCCTGGGTACCTTGAGATACTTCTCTGAGTTGCTGTTGCCTCAAATCCAAAAACTTCTCATCTCCTGGTGAATGCCTTTTTTCAAGGACCTATCTTAGTTGTGCAGATGTTTTCTTTTAGCCAGTGACCTGTTCTGTATCAGAAAGTAGTGAGTAACGGATGTTTAAATCACTGAAAATGACAATTAAATGCTAAAACTGCTACTAACAACCATAACTACAACCACAAAGTTTATCTTACAACCTTCTTTTGAGATAAGAAATGCCTATTTGCTATATTAACCTAACCAATAAGGCCATTTGCATGGTTGCAGGAATCAGCTCTAGACTTTGTTTTTTAACCTGTATGACATATTGTGTGTGTGTGTGTGTGTGTGTGTGTGTGTGTGTGTGTGCATTAGTAATTCCTTTCTCATTAGGCTCATTTTATTCTGGGAAGGAGACAACAGTGAAGAAATAAATAAGGCACCCTCTTCCTCTTTTTCTCATCTCAACATTTTTTTCTCACAGACAGAATTCTGTGATAGATAATAGATGTTACGATTTATCAAAACTATAAGTGTTGAAATATAATTCCTGGATTTAAAGTTTTTATTTGTGGCACCTGGGTGGCTCATTTGGTTAAGCATCTGACTTTGGCTCAGGTTATGATCTCAGAGTCCTGGGATCAAGACCCATCTCAAGCAGAGCCCAAGCCCAGCTCTCAGGTGGAAGTCTGCTTTTCCCTCTCCCTCCCCCCTCCCCCTGCTCATGCTCTCGCACTCTCTCAAATAAATAAACAAATAAAAGTTTTTATTTTGTTTCTGATTTTTACCAATCTTTTTAAAACTAGGAATTATGACAGAGCTAGGATGATAGGACCAGGACCTACAAATTCTTTGTAGCATTTCTTAGGAGGAGGCAGGGATCCATACAGCACAAAAGAGGATTTTCCTAAAACTGCTATGGGGACCTGTGCTCTTATATTACATAAAATGTTATTTTACAACCATGATGCTTGTCCCATTCTGAGGAGAAAAAACAATTTTATTTCTAAATTACTGCGTCTGCTCTATTGTAGTTTAGTTTTATAGTTTGTAGTTCAACTAAAAATTTTTATATGAAATTTCCAAAATATTTTGGGAGTGTTGCAGTCTGCAAGGGAAAAGCTAGAAGATGACAGAGGTTTTTTTGAGAGATACATTTGTGATTCACTTCTCAAATATAGTTCCTCAGTCAGTTGTTCTTTAGGAAATAAACAAGGGGCTATGTTTTTGAAAAGCTTTTAAGGCAATTTCATGACAGTTTCATGATTTTCAATGAATAAAACACCAAGTTGGGCTTTTACATGCTATAAATGATGTGTTTATTTGTGAACATATCCCATGGCTACCTTTTCCTGAAAGGTACGTTATTTAAGGATTCAGAGTTACCTTCTCAGAAAAGACATTTTAAAGCCCTAGTGCATTGTTTCTTTGGAAGAAAACACTTTTATTAGTGTCTAAAATAGCATCTTAAGATTTATATAGAATTTATAAAAAATATATGACTTTTTGAACATCAATTGAATCAGACTCTTCTCTTTTGTCCTTGTGGAGTTTTACACCTTCACATGGCAGTTGTGACCTGAAAGGATGTGATAAAAATAAAGAGAGTCTTCTCCTCACTGCAAGTCATATATTCCATTTTTCAACTTTTCATGTGTTTATCACATTCCAGAATTGAAATCTTTCTGGACAACAAGATTCTTCATTTTTCTGAGGAATTACAATTCAAAAGGAAGCAAGACGAAAAGCACATCTCAAAACTTATTTTGGAAGTTTACAAAATGCAAAAGTGAACAAACCTTTAAAAACAACTTCCAAGGATGTTGAAAGTTAAACTAAATAAGTGATAATTTTCATGAAACATCTTTACCACTTTATGATTGGCATGTTTAAATAATTCATTTTGAGGTGGGGGAAAGCACCAAAACTTCCATACATATTATTTATTCAAAATAAGATAATTACTGAGGAGAGACAGTTGCAAAATCCATCACCTCATCAAGTAGTATAGAACTCTTACGTATTCCCAACAGATACATCACCATGTGATCAGATCGCTAATAAAACTTATTCTGTTGCCCACAGAAATATTTATGAATAAAAATGAACAAAAAAAAATAACCCTGAAAGTTCTAACAATAAAACTAATGCTAAATCTGTTGCTAAAATTAGAAAGGAACGGTCACATAATACAAAACCCATTGTGTTGCATTGAGAACACTATTTAGTGTTTAAGCTTATTGTGTTATGTGAAAGAGAACAAAAACCTGCTAACCTTAGAAATGCTAAAAGATTCTTATAACGTTACTCACTGTCTCAGAGATAAGAATTTCTGCCAGTGAAAGTTCCTAGCCACTATCCTTTTACAACAAAGTTGCCTTTTGAGGTAGACAGAAAATTCTTGGACCATCTGAAGAACGCTCATTGCAGTTTGATGGGAGGATAATTCAGTGAGGTCTTCATAAATAAAGCTCCAGTGGTAGAGAAACGTGTTTTGGTAACTGACATATTTGACAGTGTATATTTCAGTGTATCCCTTCTTAAAAGTAAAATAAATAATCAGGAGTAAGAGCAGGTCTTACACCATTCAAGGTAGATGCAGTTCCTCTGTGATTTGTAGGTAGAACAAATAGATTAGAAAGTGTGAATCAACTAGTCCTCCAGCTCTAAACATGAGAAGCCATTTGCTTTTGTTCATTTTGTGTTGTTTATTTTGTATCTTTATTTTCTCAGCTCTTTCACAGAAATGAGAGAGCCCAAGACAAAACCAGGCCTACTGTGTGTTGACAAACATGGGGTCAGAAAATTCTTCTCCCAGTCAAAAAAAGAGATTAATCATGGGCCTGAAATAAGGGATCCAGCATAAGGGAAGGTGAAGCAATGTGAAATACTCAAAGAAAAGAAAGAAACAAAAGAAAAGCTGAAAACACACAGAAACCAAATTATACAAACAGTACACCAAAATGAAAAGTGAACTGTAGGGGGAAAAGAGGAAAAACTATACTTACAGTAAATTGTATATCCATGATAGATTCAAAACAAGTAAAAATAATGCAGGGAAACTGTATTAGTTGTGAGATGGAAAAAAACAAACAAACTGAAATTTTTCTAGATTATAGGTAAAAAAAAACACAAGGATGTAGAAATGATAATAATGAACTCACACACATTGAATTTAAACAACAGAGCTTCAACAAGTCAGATCTAAGACAAACAGAAAAGAACAGTTGAGAGAAACAAACGTCATGTGCCATGCCCTGTTCCAATAACTTTACAGAAAGTAATTTAATGCTCACAAGACTGTGAGGTAGTTACAGTCTTGATATTTACTTTATAAATTAAGGCACTAAAAATTACCCAAAGAAGTTAAGTAATGCAAAACTAATTAGTAGAGTCGGGTTTTAACCCAAGCTTGAGCACCAGCCTATTTCAAATATGTTCTGTTGATAAAGATGTATTTTTGTATTTAAAAATTGTATAGATGAACAAAGATTAGGTAGCCACAGTAAAAACCTGAAAAGTGCACTAAAAATGAGTGCAATGTGAAAAGTATGAAAATTCTCTTCTTTAAGTTTTCTGAAGTTTTCTTTTTCCATGTATTATTTTCCCCAGGTGCACATGGGTGTATATGCACAGCTATGTATATGTATGTGTACATGTGTGAGTATGCGCATATAATGAATGCATGTGTATATGTGTGTGACAGAGAGAGAGAGAAAGAGAAAGCGATATTCATAAGAGAAAGTTAGAGAAAATGTTTTCTCATCTATTTCTCTGGCCCCATGACAGGGCCCTTTTACACTCAGAATAAAGACTGACTAACAATAAGGAAAATTTTCCTTGTGCCATGCTCAAAAGATGGAGACCTCCCTCTTATAAAAGCTAATGCAAATAAAGCACCTAGAATATTTGTTAACAAAAACAAAAACTAACTGAATCATTCACTGAACCAGTGACTCACATCCTTATAAAATACAATTATTTTAAGCTTTTAATTATTTATTTTTTTAAAAAATAGAATTCTTTTTAAATATGTGTTTTCTTGTTAGAGATTTTGGGATCATTGTAGAGTGCTGCTTTGATCATTTTATTTTAAAATGGTTAGTATATTCGGGAATAAATAGAGAAATTAGTAGGTTATCAAACGTTGTGTATCTGTGAATTATTATTGAGGACCATATTCAACACTAACTTAAGTGAGAGACTTATATTTTGGAATCTCAGCAGATTTGGGTTCAAATCTTGAATTTGATATCGTCAGGATGATATTTAGTCATGGAATTTAATATCCTTGGGCCTTAGTTTTCTCTTTTGTAAAAAAGTATAATATTGGCTCACAATGTAATAGTTGTAAAGAATATATTTGAAAACTTTTACATTTTTTAAAGATACTCTTTTAGGACTATATCAGGCATAGATCCAACAAATGCATCTAGAACCAGACACTATCTGAAGTAATTTTTGTATATTACATACTTACAATAACCTTATAAAATAGTTTCTATTATCATTATTTTACAGTTCAGAAAATTGAAGGAGAAGGAGGTTAAGTAACTTGTCCAGAGTCATTTACTCAATTCAACTCAGATCTGAATTTGTGCTGCTAATCAGTTCCTTATACAACTCTCCCTAATTGTTTCTTGAAGGGGCAAAAAAACGTGAGGTTGCACGACTATCAGGGACAAAGAGGATGCTTCCATGTCTGCTCAGCCCCTATGACTGAGAACCGGGTGGGAACCAGGACGTCACAGCAGAGAACTACTGTGACAAGGAGGAAGATTCATGAAGAAATGACTAGGGAAGTTCCCCCTCACAACCACCCACATTCAAGTTTGTTGGCAACATTAATTGACTTGAAAAGTCCTAAATGGAATTCACTAAATTTAGCATGCATTGATTATAACTGCAGATTGGACTTTGGAGCCTGAGGTTAGTAGTTACTTGCTCTAGTTTTTGTTACCAGGACTCCGTATTCTTGCCTAACCACATCTGGGGTAAAGACTGTGCCCCAAGGGTGGGGTTGTGTGGAGGAAGGAAACCCTCAAACTTTTGGCTACACTTGCTTGAAATTTAGTTTCAGCAGCACGGAGGTGGGAGCAGTAAGAAATGCTTGTTGTGTGTCCTTCCCAGAGAGATGCCTGTAGTCATAATCTGAGAGCAGGGGAGAGAGTCTTGTCTTCTTGAATAGATGAAGCCAGGCAGGGGAAAGAGAGCAGGTCTTGGCTCAAGTGTCCCAGATTCTCTTTCCTTACTGAGATTTATAGATTTTCTTGAATAAATGTTTCTTCATTTGCTAAATACCCTCCTAAATTTTCACCATTTCTAGTCATTTTGCTGGGGAGTGTATGCAGAGCTCCTTATGCCACCATTCTAGAAGTGGATTCTTTCCCCATATTCTGCATGTGGGAAAAGGGAGAGAGCTCTCATAAACTCCTTCCTCAAAGTATATAATCAATTGGAGAATTTTTAAAAGATTGATAGTCTTACTACCAGTTTATGAACATCATGCTTTAAAAATGAGGAAGACATTTGATTGTCTCTGACTCTTGGTCCATCTATTTTCTCTGTGTTTCGGAAATTGTTGAGTGCTTCGGGCAGCGTCATTTCAACATAAATTGGAGTTTCTTTTTGGAATCATGGCAATCTTTGATAAAACTGCAAGTAGTTTTGTTTATTCAGTCCTACTATAAAATATTCAGGATAATGTATTCTCTTTCACTTCTGTATCTCTGTAGCATCTGAATAATAGTGACAATGATGGTTGGTTCTATTGGTGTTATAGAGAAAATACGGAGCTTTAGCTGTAAGTTATCATGTTATGAAACATTGTGGAGTACGTATTGGTTTAATAAGTAGTAGTCACTACTTCTACAGCGATGGAAACATTTAGCCTTTGCTTGGTGATGCACTTGATGTTTTAGTCTATCCCACTGGACTTGACACGGCAGCACAACTCCCTACTTAAATGAACAGGAATAAATGCGATTTTTCACTTTAAACAATTGCATACAGGGGATGCATCATCCTTTGTTTCTTACTTGTTTTCCTTTACTCTTGGGTTAGGAATGCTGAATTTTTAATGGGATTTATGGGTTTTTGTTTTTGTTTTTACTTTGAATGATAGGAGAAGATCAATTGAGAATAATTTGGTTTGATTTTAATTTACCATTGTAAGATTAAACTTTCAAGAAGTTCTCTTGAGTAATTTTGAATTTGTTAAAATATTAATCTACAATTTAGGTGAAAAGAACTGTCCATAATCCTCTATGCTGTGGAATAAAGTATCCATTGTTTGAAAGGGATATGTAGATGTTTTGTAAGCCTGTTGATAATTTTATGTATACTAAAATGACAGCTTTATTTTGAGCTTGAAAAAGAAAAACTTACTAGAATAGTTGTAGGTATTTTAAAAGGAAAATCCATCAAGCTAATTTGAATAGATTAGAAATTGTACTTACGGTGTTCTATGTTTTAGGTAAATAGATAACTAGGCTGTGTCCCTTTTTTCTGTTGTTTCCATGGATAGAGACAAATACCAGATGTTGATAAAGATGTCTAAAGTAACATAGTTCTAAAAATTGAAAGCTTAGAGTAGCTTTCTCCCACTGAGCTGTGATCCTAAAGAATGAAATCTGGAAGCTAGACCAAACATTTGTGACTAACACCAAAATGACGTGAGATGATGTGGGCTTTATGTAAATCTTCAACAGGTATGGAATTGGTAGCTTTAACGGTGGTGAATTTTCTTCACTCTCAGTATTAAATGTAGTAAGTTGGATTCCTACATTCAATGAGAACTATAGAAGATGTTGTTTAAGTCCCTTTACTTAAGATCTCATGAAATGTGATTTATATTACTCAAATCTAAATAAGTTATCACAAAGTTAATTAATTGAAAATTATCATTAATTATCATATGTAAACATGATTTGCAACAATGTGTGAGAAGTGCTTTCTATATATTATTTCATTCAGTTATTGCAATTGAGAAAACTGAGTATCAAAAGAGTTAAGAATTCACCAAATTAGGTTTGGTACAAGTTTGGATTAGAATCCAGGATTGTATAATTAAACAACAACAGCAACAACAACAACAACGAACAAACTGAATTCTTAATTTCTGTTGTTTTACCTTGATCAAACTTGAGGGAAGCTTGTGTAAAATTCATATATAAGAGTAAAAACCCTAAAGGAAATCAAGAAAGGTAGATTTGGGGTGAATGAAGAGTAACCATGTGGCCAATTCACCCTTAGAAAAGATGGATCCAATATCATATGAAGTATGGACTTGGGTCAATTCCAGCATCCTTGAAACTTAGTTTCCTCCTCCTGCACACAAGACTTCTGTTTGCAGACCAATGACATAGTTCAAGTGTTATTAAGTATTAAGTAATGAAGAAAATACACTGATTATCTCTGAGACCCCTGGAGTGAAAGACCAGGCATTTGTCTCCAGTAAGATGTTGCGATGTGTTTGCCCTTTTGTAGGTGGTAAGAAAATGTCGAACTATTATTTAATCCTTTCTTTTCTTCTTTTACTCCTGTCCTTCTTTAGAAATAAATTTTTCTAGAGAGTGTGTGTTAAAGTCACAGTGATGTCTGCAGTAGAGGAAGAAAATAAGATACGGGAGTGAAATGCAATTAAGTTCTAATGAAAGAAAAAAAAAGAACATTACAACTATGGTTTTAAAACCTGCTATTTCATTAAATGTTAACAACACACTATTTTAAACGTCAAATATGATATTGTGAAAAAGCAGAAGAGATATGCTAATTCTGGTCAATAATGATTGAGGGCAAAAGGTCAATACAGTATAATAAAGCAATTATATAGCAAAGTAAAGCAATATATGAAGAGTTTCTTGAGTAAAGTGTGAACTGGAGATACACTATGGGAGAAATGGTGTTTAATAACACCTTGAAAGCAAGAGGAGGGCTGACAATTGCTTTGTAGTTGAATAATAAAATGGCTGTCTAGGGGTATGATCAGCAAACAATTTATTATTGTTAACTGGCAGCAGATATTTCTGATCTGACAATTATCTATTTAGTAAATTCTTGCTTTTCATGTCAAGAAGGAAACAAAGGGGAGGCATATCTACATATCCTCATTTTGAGAAAAGTGAGGTGATTAGAATTTACCTGACTTAATAAAGGTCACCAATGCTATAAGGGAACATGGATAAGAATGTGGATCATGCTTAATTGTCCTGGTCATGTCATCTCTCAGTCCAGAGGGAAGGTAAGCAAAATGTCTGCCACAATCATAATGCTCTTTAGGTGAGGGCCATCTTACCTTGGCACAGGAATCTAACATAATGGTTAAAGTACCACCTGGAGTCAGAAGATTTGAATTCTTCTGTAAGTTACGTGCTTAGTGATATCAGGCAAGATTTTTGAGGGTGTTTGTTTTTTTCCTTCTGTCACATCTAAGAGGGTTGTAGATACATTTACTTTAAACTGTGTGTGTAAATATTTGGCAAAACACCAGTATATTTTAAATTTTCAGTAAAGAATAAGTTATTTCTACTACTGGTTTTATTTACATTTTTCAACCTCCTGGTAATGGTAATTTTGTTTAAATGATATCTGATTCATCTATACTTTTTAATAGGTGCTTAAAAATATCTGTTGAATGAATGGATGTGTAGGTGGAATTTACTTTAAATCATATTATAAACAGAAAAAATGTGTAACATTGTATATGTAAAATTTAAATTCTCATTTTTTTCAGAACGTGTATCTCTAGTGCAGAGCCCCAGTAATATATTTAATCTTTTTGCTCAGAGTTTTTCTTTCTTTTTTTCTCTTTTGCTCAGATTTTTCTATACTACATAGAGTCCTAAACAGTTTATGGATTAGTAAATTTGAAATCCTACTAATAGAACGATGCCTTCCATGGGATGAAATTGACTCCATATTTGGTCCCTTATATATACATGATATTGAAGCTCTATTAGCTTCCCTTTTTAAATTCAGTCTTCTATTATTTCAAAGATATGTCATTGTTCAATTATTCTATGACACTTTTTCCAGGCAATAAAAAATGTTTTTGTTCTTGTTATATGAACAACGTATTTGGGAGAAATCAACACGTATAAGTTTATTAGTCCACACGCTTCACCTTCCAAACTAGCTGCTCAGCGAAAGACTTTAATAAAACAAATAGCATATTATATATAAATAATATGTAATATTATTATATAGCATATTATATATAGCATCTATCTATGAATAGCATATTATTTATAAATAATGTGTAATATATATGTATACATAATTTTCAGAAGTGAAATTTGATATAATTCACCAACTTCCTCATGGTATTTTCTTTTTTCATCTTGTAACCTAGACTGGTGTTCATTTGGATAAATTTAGAAAGCTAATACCTCATTTTATGCAAGAGAGGTGTAAGATTAAGTAGAGTAAAAACCTTGCTAATTATCACTTCTCTGATCTACACACCTGATACTTCTTGCCAGAAGTTTTTAGCAAATATTAAAAAGAGGTCACATAGCAAAGCATTATTTTTATGTTATCACAATTAAGTAGAAATTTGAAAAAAATGTATGCACTTAGCATTTCAGTAAATGCTACTGACTGAGTATAATGTCAAGAAATTAATTAAGAAATGTTTTTTCAATATTTCATATTCTTCCTCCTTTTTCCATTACAAATACATTTCCTTATTTAGTCCCCAAACTTTCTGTAGGGCTTTCTAAATAGTCATTTTAGGACGACATCCTACCATAACCTTCAAGAAACTTGATGTGAGGATTGCTTACAGGCTGCTCTGCCTCCAGTTTTATCTTTGGCAACAAAATGTTTAAACAGAAAAAAATAGGGTGAAATATAGATATTCATTGGATAGTGGGGAAAGGATATAGGCCTTTAGAACACCAAGTTCTACTTTCTCTTCTATTACAAGCAACTTCATTTTATTTGCCTGGATACTTGCCTCAGTATTTTTAAAACTACAATTTTTTAAAATATTTTGTTTACTTATTTTAGAGAGGGAGAGAGCACTAGACTGTGGGGAGGAGCAGAGGGAGAGGAACACACAGACTCTGCATTCAGCCGGGAGCCGGATCCCAAGACTTTGAGATCACAACCTGAGCCGAAATCAAGTCGGACACTCAACCACTGAGCCACCCAGGCGCCCCTAAAAATGTAATTTTTTGTTGCAAAGTACATCACACATGGAGAAAAGTGATTAAAATACAAATTTTATCTCAGTAACTTACTACGAAATAAATGTAGAGGCAAGGTCAGCTTCACGGGTTTTGCCACGCTCTTAGGAGGTCCTATGCTTAGTTAATGTCATACTGTCAGTCTTGAAATTCATAATAGCTTTTGAACAAAGAGCCCCAAATTTTCATTCTGCACCGGGCCCCACAAATTATGTAGCCAGCCCTGTACACAGGTGAGTAAATAAAATAACCGCCAGCAGCTCCGAAGCCCCCTTTGTGTTTCTATTGCTCTTAAGATCTTAACGTTTTCCAATTTCCATTACAACTGTGTTTTTTTTTTTTTTTTTTGACCTACTGTTACTTCAGCAGCATGTATTAAAATGCTTGGATATTTTTAATTAAATTTCATTATTGCTTTCTAGTTAATTGCACAAATGTACAATTTGAATTGTATATTGGACTTTCCGTTTGTTCAGGCATACGGTCAACTCTAGCAATGTTTTAGCGCACGCTTGTAGAGAATGTACAATCTACGGCTGTGAGATGCCGTGTTCAGCATGTATCAGTGTAGTCGGATTTGTTAAACGTAATTTCAAAGTTTAATATGCTTTCTTATTTTTAGTGTTCTATCAATTCTTAAGATGGCCCTGTTAAAATCTACTACGATTGTGACTTTTTCCATTTTTTAAATTTTTAGTTTTGGCAATATTGCTTTATATTCTTTGTGAACGTATTATTAGGTAACAGCTATATAATTGTTACATATTCCAAATAAAATGAACTTTTACCATTATACTTTATCACTCCTTGGGAATATTTGTTTTAAAAGCAATACTGTCTCATATTAATAAAACTATATGTATTTTTGGTTAGTGTTTGAAGCATTCTATTTCTTCCTTTTACAATCAAACTATCTGTGTTGTTATATGTTGACAAGGATCTTGTTTTTTTTAAATATTTATTTATTTTTTTAAAAGAGAGAGAGCTAGAGAGAGCAAGCAGGAGAAGGGACAGAGGGAGAGAATATCCAAGCAGATTCCAGCTGAGCGCAGAGACTGATGTGGGGCTCATCTCATGAGCCATGAGATCAGGACCCAAGCCAAATCCAAGAGTCAGATGCTTAACCGACTGAGCTACCCAGGTGCCCCTGTTGTTATGAATCTTAATAAGCATAATATAATTTGGCTTTGCTTTTATCTATTCCACCATTCTTTAATCTTACAATGAATTGAAAAGTCCATTTACCTTTAACGTAGTTACAATTTTGTTTCAAAATCTATTGACTTACAGTTTGCTTTCTGCTTCTCCATATTATACTATTTTTACTCTCCTTCCTCACATTACTGTCAATGATTGGGTTATCATCATTGTCTCTCTCCTCTTAACCTGGTACGTATACCCTCTCTCACTCTTCTTTAGTGATTGCGCTAGTAACGAAATTAGGAATCTTCCAGCCATCAACATCTCAGATACTGGCATTTTGCCCCTTTCATGCAATGCAAGGATTTATAAGGGCATTCCTTACTTACAATCTAGTGTTAGTATATGTATTTTGAGCTCCTATTATTAATGTTAATGTTTGTCCATCTATATATTTACCCTTCTGTTTTATCTTTATTCCTTTAGTCTTAGAACTTTTACTTGGGAATATTCCCTTTGCTTAAAGTGTGTGATGAAATATTTTCTCAGATATTGTTTGTCTGAAAAAAATTATTCCATTTTTTGGGGGAGTATATTTAAGTAAAGATAGAATTCTATCTTAGTTATTTGTTTTAAACCTTGAAGATATTCTAATATTGATTTATGATGTCCATTGTTTAATTTGAGGCCAGCTTAAGTCCAGCTATTGAGTCTTTGAAAAATCTATCCATTTTCCTGTCTGTTTTCCAGCCATTTGCTCTATCTTTGCTTTTTATCCATTTTACTTTGATATGCTGAGGAGGGGTGACCTGTTTTATTTTTTGCTTGAAGGTCAATGACAATATTGAATATTTCCCAATTTCTAATAATAAATACTAACTTTCTTTTAAGTTTTGTACAAAATAAAGATATTCACATGGTTATAATTTAAATAATAATAAAGCATAAGTTAAATAATTAAGCATCCAACATTTTCCAGTTTTTTTCCTTTGGAATCACTTCCTTTCATAGAAGTAATTGCAGTGAACAATTTGATATGTACACTCCCAGGATGTGTTCTGCTACTTTATGTGTGTATGTGTGGGGGTGTGTACTTGTATTTTGATGTGTTGAAGAGATTTGTAAGTAATATATCTTAGTTCTTTTGCTGTTGTTTATGTTTTAAATATTTTCTCAAACTCTGACATTGCTCATGAAGTTTTTTGAAGTCTTTAGATAGATTAAATGCTTAAACTGTTAATCCAATTAAATAAATAAATTCATTTCCAACTGTAAATCTTGAATGAGGTTTGCTTAGAAAAACGTCCTGAACCTAAGAGCATAAAAGTATTCCCTATGATCATTTTTAAATTTTGTATGCTATGATTTCTGATTTGCTTTCATAACAGAAAAGTTTTAGAACTTACTTTTGTGCTTTTTATGAGTTTGTTTCCCCAAATTAAATTGACCATTCATTTATTGATCAGACAGACTGCTTTCCACTGATATAAAATATCCGCTAAACTTAAATAACATCTAAAAATTATGCAATTTTGTTATGACCTATATGACTATTCTAGCACAAATATTATTTATATCCCTTGATATAATAATTTTATTTTTCATATGTGGGAGAACAAGTTCTCTCTCACAGTTTGTACTTAAATTTGAAGAGGTGTTATTATTGAAGCCTTGGGCTCCCTGCTCAGGAGGGAGTCTGCTTCTTTCTGTCCCTTTGCCCCTCCCCCTCCTTGTGCTTGCTCTCTCTCAAATAAATAAACAAAATCTTAAAAAATAATAAATAAAATGAAATATCTAAAAGATTTTATATTCACATCTTGAAATTTAACGTGTATTTCCATGTAATCAGTTCTTGGTGTGTATCCTCTACAGTTTCATGTTCTTATATTTTGTTTGGCAGGTTATTTGTTAAGGTTAATCATAAATATTTTATAGTTACCCTAGCTCTTTTGAATGTGTCCTTTTATTCCCATCATACTATCTGTAATGTTACTATTGCTATACAGGACAGCTAAAGCATTTTTGTATATTCACCTCTAATATTTCCTTAGTGGATTCTGTTCTTAGATTTAAGAGTTTCTGAGTTGTCTATTTTATTGATCTCTCCACAGAAAGAACTTTAGATGTTATTGATCAAATCAATGGGTCCTTTGGTCATCTTTTTCATTAATTTCTCCTTTTATCTTTATTAATGCCCTTCTGGGGTTTTTTTGGTGCATTTTTTTCTTTAAATGTACTCAAGTTGAATATTTAGTTTATTTCCAATCTTTCTTGTTTTTACTTGTTTTTACTTGTTTTTATATTTTTTCAGTCTTTGTTATTTTTAAACTAATCTGCTTAAAGCTATATACTTTCTTCTGATAAATGTGTTAATAATTACTATTTCCTGGGTGTCTTTGTACAGACATTATGGTAAGAATTTTCAATGCTTCTGTAAGGTGAAGTGCATTACCCAAGGGTACACATTTAGTAAGGGCAGATTTGGGACTCAAGCCCAGGGCTGTCCAAACACGTGCAGGAGTATAACATTATGTGACCTTCCACACTCTGAATATTTATTGGCAGCCACTAGTTTTGATGTCTTTTTAATTTGCTATTTTAAACAATTTCTTGGTTATGGATTATTTTTGTTAGTTCTTTTGCTAAGTTCAAAATATTACTGCTTTGTAATAACGAACATAGGTGGAATGATGTCTGCCTTTTGGATTATAAAAATATTGTCGTTTGTCTAATTTTGTGTATATTTGGTGAGTATTTAAACATTACATATTATACATTATATATTCCATCTATGTGCAAAGTTGTTTTTGTGTATGTAAAAACAAAAATAACCCTAATTGTCCAATCCATACCCTCCAAATCCTTACTTATGTTCTGTTTACATGATCTGTCCATTTATAAGACTATTAATTTCTTTCACTATGATTATAGATTTTCAGTATTTGACATTTTTCAGTGTGAAAATTTTAAAAAATGAAAGAATATCCTATTATTTGTAATAATTTTAACATGCTCAATGTTTTGTTGTAATATGCACAATAGGTTATTATATCTTCTTGGTTGATTGCATCTTTTATTAATATAAAAATCTCCTTTTTTTGGGATAGAGCTCTTTACTGTTTTGTCTCATTGAAATGACCATAACCTAATTTCTATTTTTAGACATATTCGTGGTATACTGTTTTTCATGTAATATTTTTAATCTTTATGCTTTGTTTTGCTTTAACTGTGTCTCTAATTAATATAGTATGGTTGGAGTTTTTAATGTAGTATTACAGTTGTTCATTTTAATAAAGATCCATTTCTCTGTAGGATCTCAGATAAGTCTATAGCATTGTGAACTAGTGAAGCTCTTTTTTCTAACATCAGTAGTAAAATGTCTCAAGATTTGCATTTGGGATAAAGAATTTGAAGTAATCATGCCTATTACATTGACTAGTAACATGTTTCATGAACAAATAAATAACATGGCAGATTTAGCTTTAAATTCTTGTTTCGTTAGAATATCATATGCAACATTCAGGGTCAAAGTAAAGACTATACATTAATCTTTTTTTCCTGTAAGCTTCTTTTCAGTTTAGGTGGTGTTAGGCCGGGTCCTCGAAATCGTATGTTCCAGGGGGCTAGGTCAGTTAAGCGCCAGCCTTTGGCTCAGGTCATGATCCTGGGGTCCTGGGATGTAGTCCTGTATTGGGCTCCCTGCTCAGTGGGGAGTCTGCTTCTCCCTCCCGCTGCTCTTGTGCTCTTGTTTGCTCTCTCTCTCCCTCTCAAATAAATAAAAATAAAGTCTTTAAAAAATCATAATAAAAAAATAAAAAAATCCTGTGTTCCTAATCGCCCCTTTTATTCTATGTGTACTTTAGGAACACGTTCATCCATAGAAACCTGGATAAATAAAATCACAACAGTGGACTATCTACAGTGTTCTCTAATCTTTCAAAATAAACTTTGACTAACCTTAGAATATTTTCAAATGTCATGATATTGAGATTTGCTTCGGGGAGTTCTTTTCTGTTCATGGTTGTTAACGTCTTCAAGGTGTTTAAGTAGTATCAGTCTCTTGCTTGGTTTGTTACATCTTCTGTATGGCTGATGCTCAGAAAACATCACATGCTCAGAAAACATCTTTACCAAATAGCCGCCTAAATTTATGCTGGACTTCCAGAATACTGAAAATATGCTCACAGGATTTTTAAACCATAGAGAACAGAGATATACCAACTTACCACATCCTTTCCGTTACCGCTTGTTTTGGTAATAGTGATGTTAGGAACAGCTTTAAAATATTGTGGCATTTTATTTAGGTTTACAAAAATCAAGTATCTAAAATCTGTATGTTCTTTGGAAAGTGACCAGTGAGTTTGGTTTCATGTATCAGATAAAATGAAGATGTTTAAAGTGGTGAAGTTTTGTCATAAACGCCATATTTGGCACACTTAACATACATTCAAAACAACCTGTGAATTTTACTAAACTATAAGTTGCAAGTCAAGATAGCTGATAAAAGAATCACAGACCACTGTTGTTACATTATCACCAAAGTGCCATTCTTTTTAATACAAATATGGTGGATGGAGATATGGTAGAGAGGTGATATAAATGGGAGTTACTACTTTGTGATTAGAAGATAATCAGAAGTTAGGGAAACAGAAGTGTTTTAAGGACTCAATGAATCAGGCTCCACAAATTCGGTTCAGTTTGAATTGTCTGAGAAATAACAGCAGCTGAAAGGGCCAGGCAGTTGTAAGAAATGAAATCCTTATTTTGATGTTTGTTTTTCTCGTGGTTGTTCTAAACAATGTTTGCTGTCAAATATTCATCCAGCAAGCAGTCTGATAATCACACCCGACACATAAAGTAGCAATGGTTGAAACATCAGTGGAAGAAAGGTCCATATTATAACCATTCTACCACATGACGATCATGATCCAAGTAGCTAAGCGTCTGCTCTCAGAACATGTGGCCACATATATGTGACTTCATACATACACGTTACATACATAAGATCTCACATCTGTGTTCAATGTAAAATATTAAATTTAGTGAAAAATAAAGTGTGCCAGACGTAGTTATCTTTTAAAAGTAGAACGAAATCTGGTCATACCACAGTTTTGATGTCAAACTGCTTTTTCTTCCTGTTTACATTTTGCAAGAACAAGAAGCCTCAGCTGGAAAATTGGCCCATAATCACAACCTATTAAGCTTTTACTGATATTGCAATAGAAGTAATGGGTTTTTAATGAGCTTATCCATTTTAACATTTATATAATTTATTAACTTTTTTCTTTTCCATATTTTGTATATTAACTAAAAACTTGAGTTTAATAATTCTCTTTACTGAACTTTTGAATCTTCAGAATTCGGTAATAGCATTATCCAAGTTATCATTGATAATTTTATAAAGTATAAGCAATAAGTTGGATATTATTAGGGCTAAATGTGCTGTGACTACCAGCTCATGTTGAAAATCCAGACCCACAGGTGGCCTAGTATTTGCCTTGTATACATGTGGTTTAAAAGGTATATCAACTTTCATAGCAACAAATGTAGGATTCCTGTCTTCAGGAAAATAAACTTCAAACATTACATGTTACATGAGTTGAATACACTGTCAACATAATTTGTGGATAAATTGTCAAGCTAAGAACCTCCATTGGGATGTCAAAGCATGGCACTAAAGACCGAATAGATGTTTTGACTGTGTTGTTGATAAAGAAACCAGCACAGGCAGCAGGGGTGATGGAGTTGGGGCTCTGCTCAGGGGAGCACCTGAGGCGGATGTCTTGAAGTTGAATGAGAAGAGGTTGGGCATGAGAGACCATGCCGAAGGCAGTCAAACATAATCATTTTCTGCAGTATATTTTACTTCAGTGGATACAATTTACTGAACTTAAAGTAAGGAAAGTGTAGGAAACTTTTGGTATTAGTTTATCCATGTTATTTAGAAAATGATAAATTATTGATCTTCCAGAAATTATTTTAAGGGGGTCATAACTAAGTGATAATAAAATTACTCTTCTTTTTTATTTTAAAGATTTTATTTATTCATTTGAGAGAGAGTGCAAGATAGCACAAGCCAGGCGGAGGAGCAGAGGGAGAGGGAGAAGCAGACTCCCTGCTGAGCAGAGAGCTTGACTTGATCCCAGGACCCCTGAACGATCCCAGAACCTGGAGATCATGACCTGAGCGGAAGGCAGACGATTAACCGACGGAGCCACCCAGGCGCCCTATAAATTACTCTTCTTACAATTTTCCGTTTTTCTTAAAAGAAATACCAGTCATGAGACTAGCTTTATATAAATATATAATCTTTATTTCTACTGCTTTTTATTTATATAACAATCATACCTGTTGCCTTGACCACCAAAGATGTCAAATGTTGCAAACAGTAAATGGAAAATATGTTAAACTTTTGCAGAAACTAATAAATTAAACCATTTCCATAGAAGTGCTCCCTTGAAAAGAATTATTTTAAATTGTCACCACAAATACTGAAATAGCTCTTTTGCTTTTCTCAAAGACCTTGAAAAAAATCCAATAATTTTAGCATGTCTAAATGGAATAGGCTGCATAATATTATACAATTATATCATCTGCATCTGTTAAGACATACACCTTCAAATCAGACCTGTGGTCACAGCAACAATCAAAACTAGGGGATCAGGGAGAGGTCCCCCTTCAATTCCAGTGTTTTATGTCCTTTGCACTCAGGGCACACCTAAATACACAAACACGCATTCAATAAGAGTTCTATTAAAATAAAATAAAAATTACAGGTAACGTCTGAGGGTACTTCTAAATGTTCAAAATGCCATTCAAGGACATTTTCAGTTCTTTCCTAAACAGAAAAATGTAACCTACTGTAATGAACTGAATAAAAGTTTCCAATAACCTGTTCATGTTATGGAATAAAAGAATTTGCGCTGGGTCCCAGCGTAGGAGAGTGAACCAATTTAGTCAGACTTCGGATTTTACATGCTACCCTATGATCCAGGTGCTAAAATGCTCTGGAGCAGAACTCAGGCAGTCTAGCTTTTCTATTCATTAGGCTTCTTACACTATTTCTTGGCGGCTGCCCTGCAACAGTATGAGTCATTAGCACGAGTCCAAAATTGTGTGAAGAGAGATCTATGCTTTTGTCCTGTGGAAAGTCTTTTCAGTACAATCAAATTTGCTTCACGGTGTAATTTCACAGCTTGTGCAGTAGTCACTGACAGCTCACAGCACTGTTATTCAAGGCTAAGCAGATGAGAGAGACATAAACGACTAATAACATGCAGGAAGTTATGTCTTCGAAGTAGCAGCCTAATTGTGCATCTTCATTTAGTGAATGGTTCAAAACAAATTAAAATTTCCTGACCACTGGAGGCAAAAGCAACTCCAAACGAATAGGTCGTATCAGATTCTTTATAAGGTGGAAATGTTCTTAATAAAATGTCACAGAAGAAAAGAAAATAGTGAGAATAATACAAATAGACTAGAATATAAAATCAAACATCAGCCTCAGTAGTAAGCAAGTAAATATAAATTTATGTATAGTTTGGCTTTGCCTAAAACAGGGCAAAAATGAAAGACGAAGATTTCGTGTTGGTGATGGTACAAGAAACGGACAATCTCATATACTTTAGGGGAAGTATAAAATCCCAACAAAAATGTTTTTATTTTAAAAATATTATAATGTCTTTTAGCTCATTGACTCCATTTCAATTATCCAGAGGTGATAAGCAATATTGAGTGATGTAAATATGTATGTTTTTTAGCATGATGCCACCCTGTTTTAAAGCAGTACTAAGTATGTTGTGATTGAAAGAATTTTTTTTTTAATATTCGAAGAACAGAACTGACTTTTTTCCTTGCAGAGTGAAGTTCTGAAAACGTTAACACACTCATAACACCTGTAACCACCACCATAATCAGGATACAGAATAATTCTATCATCCCCAAAACTCCCTCGTGTTATTCTTTTATATTTACTCCCTCCCCCCACCCATTACCTCTGGCAACTACTAATGTGTCCCCCAACACTACAATTTTGTCTTCTCTGGAATGTCAAGTAACTGAAGTATTGAGTAAGTAATCTTCTGTGCGATCCTTCTTTCCCTCAGCATAATGCCTATGGAATTTATCAAAGTTATTATGTGTATCGAAAGTTTGTTCCTCTTTACTGTTGAGTATTATTAAATTGTTTGGATATGCCAACATGCGTTACCCTGTTCACTTACTGAAGACTATTTGGGCTATTTCCAGGTTTCAGCAATTATGAACAAAGCTGCTATTATAGTTTTTATGCAGGTTCTTGTGTGAAAGTAAGTTTTCACATCTGTAGAATAGATATTCTGGATTGGAATTCCTGGGTCATAAAGTAAGTGTAGGTTTAATTTTTAAGAAACTGCCAAACTCTTTTCCAGCATGGCTCTATCATTTTTTATTCCAACCGGCAATATGTAAGTGATACAGGCCCCCAAGTTATTAGTGATTGGTTTTGTCAGAATGTTTTCTTTCTCTTTTCTTTTCTTTTCTTTTCTTTTCTTTTCTTTTCTTTTCTTTTCTTTTTAGTCGTTCTAATAGGTATGTAGTGGGAGTTCATCATGGTTTTAGTTTTTATTTGCCCAATGGCTAACAATGCTGAAGATATTTTTATGGTCTTATTTGACACTCTAATCTCTTCATGGTAATGTGGCTCTGATATCTTTTACCCATTGCTTGGTTGGGTTGCTTTCCTATTGTTAAGATTGCTTGTATATTCTAGATACTCAGATATGTGATTTGGAAACATTTTCTCCCAATTTTTACTTTCCTTTTTTTTTAATGTATTAGCAGTGCCTTTCCAAGAACAACAAGGTTTTAATTTTCATGAAATTCAATTTATCATTTTTAGCGAATCATGTTTCTGGTGCCACTTATAGATTTTTTATTATTTCTTAAATAGAAATTTTATTGCATAATTTTGTGAAGGACTGATACAAACTCAAGTGTCTAACAGAAGAGATTGGTCAAAGTACAGTATGTGCATGTGATAATATCATATCAGCCATTATAAACCACAACTTAGAAGAATATTTAGAAACACAAAAAATGTTCATTAATGTATTGAGTGAAAAACCAAGCATTGTAAAATTGTATATGTATTTTGTGCATCTTTTAAAATCACTTTTGTGCATGCCATGTGTATGTGTGTGTGTGTATGTAAGTAATATATATTTGTAGAAAATGCATACTAAGATATTACTGATTCTTTAAGTATTGAGAATACCATCTTAATATTTTTCTGAATTTTCTTCTTTTTACAAAGAAAATGCACTTGTTAAAATTAGCAAACAGAATTATTTTTACAAAAATAAATATTTCATAAATCTCAAGAAATCCATACATTAACATGTATTTGAATACAGACTCATTCTAGTCTTTACAATTATGTTAAACTTCATGATTTATTTGACACATTTTAAGTGTTTGTGTAGGTTAGATGCCCGTATGTTAGAGTCACTTAAAGGTAGAACAAACATGGTTTACCCATTTTTTTTATATGACTGATGTTTCCAATACTCTTAGAATTGATGTAGCACGTGATTCTTAATTTTACAATGAAAAATTGCTGATCGTGTATATTTAAATATTCCTTCGTGTGTTTTTTTATATAGAGCAAAATAGGTAGTTGAAGAAAACAAAATAACTGATAATTTTGAAGTTTAAATTTGTAATTAGCAAGCAAAGGATCACATCACATTATTACTTAATAGGCATAGAAGTCATATGTTAGTTTTTACCTGCCTTACTTGAGGTTAGGTATTTTAGAAAAACATTATTTGAAGTGCTGTAGGTAAAATGATGTAACTTGGATAGTGAAGCTACCTAACTAACAAATACATGCTGGTTCTGGAGCCTCTCATTTCTTCTGTGACTTTTATACCACGATTAATTTAAAGTAATTCTTACTTTCTTCTCTAGTGTTGTACACTGAGTTTTAGCAGCTGTTTCAGTCTGAATGCATTTATGCTCTGGTTCTAAAACAGTTCAGGTTCAGAGCACAGTCTCAGTTCCAAGAAAACTAGCACATAACCATACCCTCTAGTCCAAGCTGGGGTTCTCGGCACACCAATCATGTAATCGTCGTGGCAGCCACTAGGGGGAAGAGCGACAAAATGCTGCAGCCGAGACGTCCTGAGATGCCTCATTCTAGCCGAGGCCCCAGCTTGCAATGATTTCTGTCTCTGTCCTGTTGCCTTCAATCTATAAATCATCAACACCCCTAGACTGAGCCTCTCCTACATAACTGTTTTAGACTTTTTAAGTGAATCTGTTCCCTTCCATCTAAATAATGTATCAGGGCTTCTCTACTGCGGTTTGGAAGCTAGATGTATGAAAAATACCCTAATATAGCCTCCCAAATTTTCATGTACTAAAAATTATCTACCTACAGGTTTCAGACTCCTTTTTCTATAAGTCTAAAACACGTTTTTAAAAAATTTCTTCAAAAAAGGCGTCTGCTTGTGAAAAGGAAAAGGCTACACTCAGAAGCTTAAATTGAGAAACAAATGGAATCAATGAATTAATAAAAATATGCATTGAATATCAGTTCTATACCTGATGATTCGTATATATAAGTTCATTTAAAACCTTATAAAGTAGATATAATTTCTATGATTTACAAGAGAAAAAGTAAGTTCCGAAGCTTACACAATTATTGTAAATGTCAAGATATGTCTTTTGTTAAAGATGTGCCAATTGACTAGAATAAGAATGAACGGAGCTATATCGTTATGCAATAGATTTTCATAGAAACTCTACTAAGTAGACATATTTAATCAAGTTGTCGAAGTACGTTACCTCTTATGAAAACGTTTGGAATACTGTTGAACTTTCTATGTTGATAAAGGTCCGTTGTTAAAAGACCATATATTGAGTTATTTTAATAGTCATTATTGAATTAATGACACATAAAACATAAGCATATTTAGAGGCTGCTCTTTAAGTAGTATTTTCTATCAAGACATTTGAGAATAAAGGGCCAGAGTCAGGCTATGGCTGAAAAACTTAACAAAATTCAGAGATAATTTGTTTATTATTTATTTAACTGATGCTTTCACACATATTCTTATGGAAAGCAGGAGGAAAACACAGTAACAGAGGGAAATTATATGCGTGAGGAGAAGAGATTGTTTAGGAAAAAAAAGTTCTAGATGAAGGAGAGGAGAAATCTGGATAAATTAGGAGGATAAGATACCAGAGGTGAAGAGGAGTTGAAGATGTGTGATCTTAACATGAGAATAATAAGCAGCATGTCTTCCCCCCAGAGTGTGATTTTGAAGTGGGAGGTTGTGGTGGGTGCAAGTTTAGTTAAGAAATGTTTTCAAATGTAGAAGACCATGGAGAAAGTGGCCCTGTTTGGTAATACGTTGATATTGGTATTCAGTTATTTATTGAATGAATATTTGTTGAGCACGAATCTTGAGTAAACATTGGTGAACTATACACACATGCTCCCCAGAGGTCTGTAAGATGGTCCAAAAATAAAACTTCAGAAAGTCCTCAAGACTTGATTTTTATTCATTTATTTTAAATTCACATGTCAGCTTAAGTCACACTGTTCTCTAAGATTTAGATTGGCTCAGGAACACTTACCGAGGTCAAGTGGGTAATCCAGCGCCTTTCCTAAAAGTGTTGTAAATTCCTGACTGGTTTCGTTCTCTGGGGTTTGAAGTGCCAGCTTTTGATGAACTCCCTTTCTCAAATATATCTCACTCATCTGGCTGCTATGTTTTCTTAGTACCGCATTGAACCAGACAAGAAACCCAATCTGATCCTTGGTTTTTATTCTCTGAAACACTTACACAAGGCATTTGTACATGTGGCAGATTAACTGAATATTTAAGAAGCTGGAGAACATTTACCAAGTGGCAATGCAAACAATGTAAAACTGAAAATTAAACACACTTTTCCTAAAAAGCCTATTTAGTATCCTGACCAAATTTCCCTGCAGATTCTGCTTCTGCCTTGTTGCTATATGATATCACTCTCTCTCTCCTCTTCTCCTCTTATCCTATGAATTCTTTTTCCTTTATTTTTTCTTTCTGACTCCCAAGTTTTATTAATCTTTATGAATATCTTTGTTCCTAGGTTTCCTAACAAAGTTTGCCTTAGATACAGAGTGAATGATGGTGGTGATGAGGAGATATCTATCATCTGTCTATCTATCTGTCTATCTATCATCTATCTATCTATCTATCTATCTATCTATCTATCTATCATCTATCTATCTATCTATCATCTATCTATCATCTATCTATCTATCTATCTATCTATCTATCTATCTATCTATCATCTATCTATCTATCTTTACCTAGGTATATATCTATATAGACATATATATCTATATTGACATATATCTTAATAACATACATTTTTTTTTGTTTTGGTTTTGGTTTCCATATAAGGGCCTTGTAAACCATATATGTATATGTGTGTGTGTATATATATATATGTGTATATGTATATATATATATATATATACCATTTAGAGTAGTCAAATTAAAAGAAATGGAAAGTAGAATGGTGGTTGCCAGTAGCAGATGGAGGGGGACATGAGAACTTGTCCTTTAATGGGTACAGAATTTCAGTTTTGCAAGTTGAAAAGTTCTGATTTGTTTCCCAACATTGTGAATATATTTGATGCTACCGAATTGTACTTTTAAAAATGGCTCAGTTGCTAAATTTCGTATGTGTATTTTACCATAGTTTTAAGAAAAAGCATCATGATGATCATGTTTAAAACAAAGAGAACAGCATTAGTCAATATCTGGAAGGGTGGGATGAAAACAAAACAACTTGGTACTTTCTAGGATCTAAAATCAAAAAGTTTAAGGACCCTCAGTTGTTAAAGATTGTCCAAGGTCTTGTGGGGTCCTTAAACTTTTCATGCAATTGGAATCATACAGTATTTATCTTTTTGTGACTGGCTTATTACACTTAGTGTAATGTCTTCCAGGTTCGTCCATATTGTAACATGTGCCAGAATTTCCTTCTTTTTAAAAGGCTGAATGATATTTCATTGTATGCATATACCATATTTTGTTTATCCATTCATCATCCATAGCCATTTGGGTTGATTCCACTTTTTGGCTTTTCCTGAATAATGCTGCCATGAACATGGGTGTACAAACATCGCTTGCAGAAACTACTTCTAATTCTTTTGGATATTCTTTTGGATACCCAGAAGTGGAATTGCTGGACCACATGGTAATTCTATTTTTAACTTTTTGAGGAATCACTATACTATTTTCCATAATGTTTACACTATTTTATTTCCATCCAATAGTGAACAAGGGTTCCAATTTCTCCAAATTCTTGCCAATATATTGTCATTTTTTTTTCTTTTTTTTTTTTTGCATGGGTGGCTGTCTCTCTATATATCCATTGAAAAGTTAACACCTTAGAAAAGTCTTGATGATTTGATCTAAGGCTGTTGCCCATTCTGACCAATTTATGTCCATCATGGTACCTTGTTTGTTACATTCACAGAACTTAAACTTTAATTATATAATTATTGGTTCCTTTACATATTTGTTGTCTCTTTTTCCTAACATACTATTAACTACATGAATACATGAGATTGGAACTGTATATTTTTTCCCTTTTGTTACTCTCTGGCATAATTCTTAAAAGAAGTATGAATGGATGCTATTTGTATACTATTCATCATGTGCACCATTAGAAAACTTCAAGAGCAATAATAAGACTCATGATTTTTGGTAAATACAGTGTAGTGAGTTAAGTATTTTATTACAATTCACAATCTCTACAATATTAAAAGTTACACATTTTATTCCTACTTTTTGTTGAAGAAATTGAGCTTCTAAACATCAAGGCCCATGGGTAGTCAGGGGCGAAATGAATATTGAGAACAATGTCCACTTGATCAAGGTCAAATTGTTAGTGCATGGTCCTTGAAGGATAAAAATCTAACTTCACCTGAACCTAGTACTGTGCACTTTTGGTTATCATACTAGAAAAAGAATTTTCTAGGAAAATAAGTTTCTGCATTCTCTACACAGTAATACTTTTTACAATAGCTTCACCATATAAATTCACTTTTTCTCTAACTGGCATGTTCATCCCAGCATTGCTCTAAGTAGCTATTTTAATATTAAATGGCTTTATGTACATACAAATGTCATACAAATGTAGAATTGTGATTAGCTTCCCTGTGAAACTGTGTACCTATTACACTCCTTGCTGAGCTGCTTAAGAAAAATTAACATTAGACAGATGTATTGTTTAGGAAAAAATAGAATGATCTGATTTGGGTTGATAAATATTATAGCAAAACCAAAGGAATTAACCAATATATTACTCTTATTTGGATAACTTTATTTGGATTTATATCTTTATCAAAAAGCACCTATAGTTCCTATTCTATTAAGAAAAGTTAATATATAAAACACCTGTGGTGTAGAATTAATGATATAATACATATATTATGAATAAGAATATTTCTATTTCTCTCATCATTCTTGTGAGCTGACTACCTGATTTTACATCATTTGACAGAGGGATGTAAAAAGTACTATAGAACATTAGTCTCTTAAATTGTAACAAGTTTTAAGTAATAAAACCTTAATATTGAAGACATATATCATGATTTCCTTCTTTCAGACATCAATTATTATAGGGGCATATAGGTTGTGTGTGTGTCTCATAATATTTTGTATTGACTATGGCCATTAAATCATTAAACATTATATATAGTAATATATTATATGTTATATATATATTATGTTCTATTTTTTGTTAATGGCATATAAACCTGCATTACATATAATATATATATATATACATATTATATATATATATATAAACCTTCATTAACAAGACATATAAACCTGCATTACATATTATATATATATAATATATACATATTATATATATATATAAACCTGCATTACATACATAATACATAATATATATATATTATGTAATACATACATACATAATATATACATATATATACCTTCATTAACAAGACATTCACCTCCAACACAATTGGATAAATATATGAATCTGTATGGTTAAAAATGCACATTCAACTTTTTCATGAGAAAAGCCTTTTTAGGGCATGTAGGAAATGACTCAGAGCCAGGGCTAACTATATTCATATTTCCATCACATGTTATACCTATACCCATTCTATTTTTCCTTATGAACATTTTTCACATGATTCTTTACCTTGAAAATGAGGAGCATTTACTTAAGAAAAGGGAATGGCCCCCTGAGATTGCCAAATAGAATGTAGACCTGCAAGAAAGCACTTAAATATGTAATTCTCCAGAGATTTTACTATTTGAAGGCTAAGGTAATGGCATGCAAATTTCATTGCCACTGACATTTTTCACTTGAGAATTAACATGTACAAAACTCAATTTTTTTGTTATATGAAAGAAATAATCTTCTCTACCTCCTACCAATATACCCGCTTTCCATCATAGCTTTACAATTTCTATTAATGTTGAGTTTATATTGCATTTTACCAAGGAAAGAAGTGTTTTTCAGCAAAAGTTAGATTGAAGTATAAGAAGCATACACAAAAGTGCACACATCTTAAATACCTTGAATCATTCAGATTTTTGGTACATGAATCTGCATATATTTATATATTTTATGTGATTTTTTAAGTTGCAAATACTTTTAAAATATGAAAAAAATGATAGTAAGACAATTGTATTATAAAGCAAATTTATTACTCAGGAAAACCACATTCCAAATAGCAAAGCTACCGCATAGTCTTATTTCATTGTAAATAAGTAAACAATATTTTTGTAGATAAGAAGAGAGATTCTACGTCATGGTTAACAGAGTTGTAATCTCTGGCAGTTGTGAGAATACATTAAACCTCTAAAAAATGTACAATTTTACAAGGACTCTCTGAAGCTTTTACTTAACAATGATCTTGGTGGAAATAATACCGTGAGCTAGTGTTTTTTCGTGGTTATTGTATGCCAGGCATAGTTCAATGCCCTCGGCATATATTAACTCATTTAAACAATATGGCAACCCTAATGATCTAATTATTGACATCACCCTGATTGTGGTAATAAATAAACATCTGATTCCAGAGATGTTCTTTTTACCCACAACATATATTGCTTCCAAGTTTAATTCTATCTGACCACACTAACTTTTGATACTTTCATTAAAATCTTTGAAGAGACATCAATATTTTAGGTTATGCTTCTAATGTTTTAGTCATTTCTTTTATTTTTTTAAGTTTTTTTTATTTAAGTAATCTTTACACCCCACGTGAGGCTCAAACTCATGACCCCAACATCAAGAGTCACATACTCTCCCGACTGTCCCAGCCAGGCGCCCCAGTCATTTCTTTTATTTTTATATATATATGTACCTACCTATCCATGTCTACATGTAATATATAATCATAGACTTTTAGATTCAGTTGTGATTACTTAGAGATTTTCTAACCAGGCATCTCATTCCATAAATGATAACCTGTGATAACAGTGAGACCCAGAGTGGCAAATATCTCAAGCTGAGTTAATGGACAAGGTCAGTAGAGCTATATTTCTTTCCCCCCCTTTTTTTTAAGATTTTATTTATTTATTTTGAGAGAGAGAGAGAAAAAGTGGGGGGAAGGACAGAGGCAGAGAGAAAGAGAGAATTTCAAGCTGACTCCACGGAGTGAGGAGCCCCATACAGTGCTCGATCTCATGACCCCAAGATCATGACCTGAGCCAAAACCAAGAGTTGGAGGCTTAACCGACTAAGCCACCCAGGCATACCAGAACTATATTTCTGACATCAGATCTAGCACCTTTTTGTGTTATGGTGGCTACTAGGTCATTGTGACTTCTATTTATGTTATACGTAACATGAAGCAACACTTTGGGTCAACCGGGAAAAGTTCCTTATGGAGCATGGACAACTGCTTACATAAAATTTTGTTATTTTGGCAAAATATAAGGTTCTAGATAAATTTAGCCAAATTTGTATATCACACAGTAAACCCTTGTGCTGATAAAACAATAATGATATTAAAATTTCTTTGAAATCCTTGGGTTACTTTTCTTAAAACCTTGAATAATATTTATGGCAAATATAAATCTTGACTCTGTCAAATGTTCTTTTTAGCACATTACAGTTGAGGTCCAAGAAGAGAAAAATATTTCAGAGTGTCTTTGGTCACACTGCATAAGAGGCTCAAGTTATTTAAAAAATCTACTTGGGTTAAACTTTCTTTTACCCTATGTATATGAGACACACCTGGGATTCATCAAATGAAGTAAAATATGTAATAAATATCCTCTGATATTTACTAACACCAAAGCTAATTTTCACATACTGAAAGGTATACATGCCTGAATTATATTACCTCAAATGATAATTAATATTAGACAGGTTGAGTAATTCTTAGCATTAAGCTATAAACAAAGCTTTAATTAGTGAGACCTCACAGAATTGCAAATCAACTATTTTTTTTTAAACTGGGATAAATGAAAAGGCACACACATTATTATCATATATGCGTTGCACAAAGCAAGAGATTTTTATTTCAATACTTTTTTATTTCTTTTTTTAAAAAATCTGTTAGTTTTTCTTATCATTATGGACTGATGTAAAACCAACAGAAATTATAACAGAATAACAGTCTCTTTTTTCCCAAAAAATTCTCAAAAACTGATTGAAATGCATGAGAAATAGAAAAATAGGGAAAAATAATGAATTATCTCAGGAAACTAGTGAAAAACGAATTTCAAATGCTCACAATGGGAGGAATTATAGTAGATAAACTGCCAAAGAGCCTGGATGAAGAATGATATTGTAAGACAACTGATAAATTTCCTTCTTAAAAAACAGAGTAGAAAGTAACTAAAAATCTAGATGAACCCTACTTAACCATGACAAGGAAAAGGGGTAAGAGCAGGAGTCAAGAAAAGGCCTTAGGCAAAATAAGAGCTGGCCACTCAACTGGAGGCTGTTTTCCCGGCTATAGATCAGTACCAGCTGGAATGGGCAGTGCCACAGGTTACAAAAGTACAGCCAAGTTCGCATGGTATTATTACCATATTGGGAAGGTTTAAGTCACTAGTATTAAGGAATATGGCCCTCTCTATACAGTCTTGATCCTGTATTTTTATACATTGAAAAAAAAATGTAGGGGAGTCTGGGTGGCTCGGTGGGTTAAGCATCCAACTCTTGGTTTTGGCTCAGGTCATGATCTCATGCATGGTGAGATCATGCCCCATGTCAGGCTCTGCGTTCAGCATGAAATCTGCTTGAGACGCTCTTCCTCTGCCCCTCCCCCATCTCCTTCTCTCAAATAAATAAATCTTTAAAAAAATGTAGTAATATTTCAAAGTGAATGAACATTAAAACAGAGTACCACCCTATTTTTAAAATAGAAGATAATGTGTTGTTTATTCAATTTTAAATTTAATTTTATCATATATACACGTATATTAAAAGCTCAAGCAAACTGCACCACAAAGCTTATAAGAGGAAAACATATTTCCTGTCCTGCCTTTTATTCCCTAGAGTTAACTACTTCTAATTATTTGGGCTATTTCTTATAATGCCTTTTATATGCTTTTAAATATCTCCCTTACTTTTTATTTTAGATATTATCCATTGATTTTCCACTAAAAAGATATAGATTTAAAATTTTTACATTCTCCAGCCTTCACTTTCTTTTTGTGTTCTTACTTGCACAATCATTTCAGTTTTTGTTTAAATCAATAATTATATTGCATTTCCTCCCCTGGGTTGTTAATTTATTTGTTGACCTTCCTGGAGTTAGCAACTGCCTTATTTTCTCTTTTGTTTAGTTTCCTGTATGTCCATAATTAATTCATTTTCATATACTCTGATTTAACTGTCAAATAACTAAGATAATTTATTTGTTCAGCATTATTTGTTCTTTGAATGTAAGTGGGGTGCTGAAGCTGTTTTGAACCAGTACTTGAGAACTGACTGTGTTCACCTCTTCCCAAATCAGTGGTCAGCGATGTCACATTTTCAGCCTACCAGAATATTTACACCACAAAAATTAGCAAACGCTACAAAAACGGGGCTTCTTTTATTTTTATTGAATGTTGTTGACAAATATTCACCAGCACACCATTATATGTAACTCTCCTGGAACCTACCCTTTCTTTACTCAAGTGTGGACTACCACACCTGCCACAGAAATGGCATTTTAGCATTTTCTATCACTGTCATACCAGGAAATATGTCTGTCTCTCCTCTGTGTTTGATCTGACTCCTGAACTCCCTATCTTCCTTTTTCTTAGTTCACTCTTTCATTTTGATCAAAAAACATATCTTCCAGTTGCTTCCCAAGAAAGCATATAAAATAGGTAAACATTTTGAAAGGAAGTGCTTCACAAGTTTAATTTTTCCTAGTTCTTGAATGACGCTGTGGTTGGAATTAGAATTACTATTTTGGAAATCAAATACTATTTGGAATGAGGGAATTAGTTCACTGTCTCAGTTGTCTTAGTTGTGTGACAGTTAAAGGGATTTTGATGCTTGATAACTTTGTATAAGATCCCCCTCTCTTTCTGTCTCTGTCTCTGTCTCTCTCTGCTTACACTCTGCACATTGCTCAAAGGGTGTAGAAAATTTCATCAAGCTATGGCCTATTTTTTATTAACTGTTCAGTATGCTGCATAAGTTTGTCATTTGTAATGTAAAGACTATTCTTTTAATTTTGGAAATTTTCTTATATCATTCCTTATATAATTTTCTCCTGTCCAGTTTTTGCAGGCTTTCTCCTCCTTCCCCTTCCTCTTCCTTCTTCTTCTTCTACTTCTTTTGCCTACTAGTCAGATGATCATTATCAAGCATTCTTATGGATTTTTTCTTCTTTTCGGATGTTTGTTTTTTTTATTTTACCTTAGGTGTTACCTGAATTTTTGCCTTTCAAACTTTCAATTTTTAAATCAATTTCATCATGTTTTCAAGTTCCAAGTGCATTTCTCTTATTTGTTGACTCTCTTATTGTACCATTTGTCTCTCATCTTTTTCTCTCTCTGAAGATAGCAATTATTGTTTAGTTTTAATGTTATGTTTTTGTTTTGTCCCCTACATTGCTTTCTATAACATTACTTGTATAGCTTTCTTTGGTGTCTGTCATTTCAGGGGATCTCCTCATATGGCTCATGAATCTTGATTTGCATTTAAAGGGGATGTTCAAAAAATAGATGGAAGTTTTTTCATGTAGCAGGGATTCTCAAACAGGGTAGCATACCATTAGAGGATGGATGTATTAAGCAGCTTAGCCTGCCATAACAAATTACTATAGACTGGGTGGCTGAAATGACAGGAATTTATTTTCTCAGAGTTCTGAAAGCTAGAAGTTCAAGATCTAGGTTTACTGATTCGATTTCTGGTAAGGGCTTGTCTTCTACACTTGCAAATGGCTACCTTCTCCCTATGTCTTCACATGGTTTCTCCCAGTGCATGCCTGTGGAGAGAGAGAAAGAGTGCTCTCTGGTGTCTATTTTTTTTAAATAATAAAACAAATCCTATTGGATCAGTACCCACACTTTTAATTTTTTTTAACCTTGATTACTTCCTTGAAGGCCTCATCTTCAAATATGTCCATATAAGAGATTGGGGTATCCATATAAAATGGTGGAGAGGCACATAAAAATTCAGTCCATAAAAGAGGATCAGGCATGGAGTGAGATTTTGTTTGGAGACTTCTAAAAAGCAGTTTTAAAATGATTTTTTCTTGTGACAATTTCCTCAGAGAAAAATCATCTAATCATACGGGATAAATATCTGCTTGGCTACCAGTTTTCTAAAGGCATAATAGGGGACTGGGCCTCAGAGTAGCAGTGGGACTAAGCCTTATATTTCAGTGTCAAAAAACTTAAGATGCTAGAGTATTCATTTCAGAGAGAAATATATTTTGCAAGTAAAAATGAGCTATTTCATTTTTTGTTGTTGTTTAGAAAATTAACACCCAACTTCTGATTAGGTTTTCACTTTTAAGTCATAGACAGAATGTAATATTGAGAATTGTTTTTATTAAGCACTTTTCTAAAAAGGATGCATAGAATACAATATGATTAAAAGAGTTTAAATTTGTAAAAAAAAAAAACTTAGTCAATTACTGCTATTATATCTTTATAGGTTGCTGTTCAAAAATAGATTAAAAATTATAACTTTTCAAGTAATGGAAAATATTTGCATGTCAAAAATATGGTACGGAATACTTTTTATATTTTTTCATAAAAAATACTGGATACGACTTTATTAAAGGAAGTTAAGAGAAATTTTTTGAAATAAGACCACTATGTTTCTTGAAGTTTAGCATCAAATATTTTATTTAGTGGATGTCAAATATAGCTCCAGGTGTTTGAACAACAGCAAAGTTTGTGAAGCATTTACATTACATAAAGTGCATATATGTATATATATATAAATAAGACAACAACCAGGTATTCACTATGTGACAAACCAACTAAATTTGCTGAATTTATGATGAAAAGCAGGACAAATTATCAGCAAAAGAAAGTATACAACATATTATTAACCTAAGTAAGTTATTATGTTTATTGCTGTTAAGGGTTAAATTATTGAATAAATTAAATGTCTTTAAGAAATAGAATAAATGAATGCTTAAGAAATGTATCATTTATTTAAAGGAAAATAGTCAATATAGTAAGTTATTTTAATGAATATCAACAAAACACTTTTGAACAACCAATAAGGGGTACAATGGACGGATTTTATTATTGAGGTTGAATTCATTTGGAGGATCTCCTTCAAAAATATTAGGCCCTATATGAAAGAATGATGCATAATATATTATTAAGAGTTTACACAGAAATAGTTTAGAAAAGGAATCTGAATCTTGCGACAATGCTATTCAAATACCTAAGACAGATTTCTTTGTCACAAATTTATCTACTGTAGGTAATATTTTGAAATCACTTTGAAAATCTGAGAAGATATATTTTGGGATATGTACCCCATTTATAAGCATATATTGTCAGTGGATCAAAAAAGGCAACTGTATTGGAATTTTCCAAATTAATATTTAAATAGAAGATAAGAAATATAGAAGTCTATAATTATGCCTTATGATCATACACATGCTCACGGTTTTTGCTTCTTTAGTTTTCTTTTTTTTTTAAAGATTTATTTATTTATTTATTTATTTAATTATTTATTTGACAGATAGAGAGAGACAGCCAGCGAGAGAGGGAACACAAGCAGGGGAAGCGGGAGAGGAAGAAGCAGGCTCCCAGCGGAGGAGCCTGATGTGGGGCTTGATCCCAGAACACCGGGATCATGCCCTGAGCGGAAGGCAGACGCTTAAGGACTGAGCCACCCAGGCGCCCCTGCTTTTTTAGTTTTCTAAGCAGAACATCAATTTCCTGACAATTGTGATTCTCTTCTCAGCTCCCAGGGATCTGCCTTGATCACTAGTGTAAGGTGAATTCTATATATTAGAAATTGGTTTCTGACCTGACGTGGCAAGATAATTTTTTTCCATTATTTTAAAGATTTTATTTATTTATTTGACAGAGAAAGAAAGAGAGAGAGGGAGAGCACACAAGCAGGGAGAACAGCAGAGGGAGAGGGAGAAGCAGACTCCCCGTTGAGCATGGAGCCCAACATGGGGCTCAATTTCAGGATCCCAGGATCATGACCTGAGCCAAAGGCAGATGCTTAACGGACTGAGCCACCTAGGCGCCCCCTTTTTTTTCATTTTGAGATGAACTTAATTTACCAATGAACTTAATTGAACTGCAAGCAATAATACCAAGCAATAGCACATTAGAGACTTAAATTCCAATTAAGCATATTTTAGGGATCAGATAACTTAGGTTAATTTAAGTACTAGACATTTTAGTCAATGGAATATACAAAGTAAATAGATTCAGAGCAAATCAAAACATGACAAGCCAAATTAGGAAACCCAATATCAAAGTCTTAGATGTAATTAAATAAAACTTTAAAATGTCATGAAATAGGAAAACACATTCTTTATACTAGGAAGGGATATATACTGGACTAATCATTCTTTAATTTCTTCTTTGGAATGACCATTTTGAACGCAGTCTTAAACTCTATATGTTATGGATTTATTTTAAAATATACACAGCAATAATTTTAAAAAACCACCTTGTTCTATTATTTACTTTATTCTCTAACATCTCTTATTTTCAAATGAAAGATAAAGACTGTCTCCTTTCTCTTCAAACCTTAATTGATTTTACTCACTTAAAAAAAAAAAAGAACTTTTACTAGACACTTTTGCCCTCTCCTATATGCCAAAATTCTTTAAACCTGTTATCTTTATTTCATTAACTTACTTTATCGTGAGTAATCTGATTTTTTATCACTACAGGAAGTCTATTGTCACTTCATGCTGGAATTATTGTGTCTTATTTTTTATGTTTTTATATTATTTTAGTTTATATTTATTTTATATTATTTATTATATTATTTTATATTTATTTTGTATTATTATACTTTGTCTTTAACCATATTATAACCTCACCAAAACAGGACTATGTTATCTATTTCCTTTATATAACTACCAACAGAATACTAAAGTTTTTATTCAGTATGTATTTGGTGAAATGAGCGATGGATGGAAGGAGGAGGGAAAGAAAAGTGGAAGGGAGAGAAGGAGAGAGGATGGAGAGAAGGGAAGAGGAAAGTGAGAATACCTGCCTGAGACTTCTCAAAAATAATCCGCCAATATTCTGCCACTCATTAAAACTCAAACGACATTAATTTGATGCAATAACAACTCAGTCAGTCATCATTCTCAAAAAAGAAATATAGTACTATTGGAAAGCATTGGCGGTCACTGAGTGTAACATATCACTGCCACTTTCTTGGTAAACTGTTTTATGTTTTTGTAACATGGCACATAAAAATGTTAAAAAAGGAAACAATTCATCTCAAGGCCTTGCAATACTATTATATCCTTCTACTATTTTGAGAATATCAGAATGCATTGTCAAATACTTTGTAGTACTCATAGCTCTTGTCAAGTGAATTGATTGTTTTGGTCTGTTCAAACGAACCCACCATAGTTAATCCGAAACAATTTGAAAACAATATCCTCAGTCAGAATGAAATTACTGTTTATGTCATTGTTTTTCAAATGATAAATTTCATTTTGTCATTTTAGAAACAGCCTAGATGAAAATAGCTTTATATTAAAGACTCTTGTTGACATAGACTGATGCTATTTTGTCCTTTTATATTGAATCAATCTATTAATTTGAATTTCTCTATGTTCCTTTTAATTCTTGATATTTAAAAAAGTGTTCCTCACTTTATCAATCTCTCCTTATATATTACATCTGTTATCAAATAATTCTTCCAGAATAAGCACATTCTCAGATTACTTTTGGCTGATTTGCTAACTGAGAGGTAATAAAATATATTGTAGATAGGGAGTATTCTATAAAATGAACACATATCTAGTAATAAGTATTTATGATATTTTCTATCATACCATGTACCCAAAATAAGTAAATCTATTTGTAACCAGTTTATGTGCAACTTTAAAACTATTGCTGCATACCCAAATAATTTAATGTTCCTATTGAACCATTCCATTCTTTTATTCATTTGGTCCATGTATATTCTATTAACTGCACTATTTTAGATTAAAAATGGGCTATAAAATTTGTCTTCAAGAAATCCTCGGAGTGATGGTGAATATAGACAAACAACATTTTTACTAAGATACTGCATCTAACTATTACAGAAGTATAGTGGAGGTAAAGACACGTTTACAGGCCAAGATCAGGAAAATCCACATAAAAGTGCTAACTCTTAAACCATAACTAAAAAGAAGAATGAACACTTTGCAAGAACATTTCAAACAAAATAGAGAGATAAAAATATGAAAATAGGGGAGCCTGGGTAGTTCAGTCAGTTAAGTGTCTGCATTTGGCTCAGGTCATGATCTCAGGGTCCTGGGATTAAGCCCCACATCAGGCTCCCTGCTCAGTGGAGAGTCTGCTTCTCCCTCTCCCCAGCACCACCCCCCCCCCCCCCCGCCATGCTCTGTCTCCCTCTCTCTGATCTCCCTCTCCCTCAAATAAATAAATAAAATCCTTTTAAAGATTCAAAGAATATGAAAATATTTGATGACTTGGTTGACAGGACAGGTGATATGGTTGAGGTACAGGGCATGGTATGAAAAAGGGAGGATAAGAAAGATTAGTATGGCTCAAATCCTTATGCATCTTATGCATCAGGGTAAAATTTTTCTTTTTTTTCTCTCACAGTGGGAGATGTGAGATAATATTTGTGTTGTAGAAAAATAACTATAATAATAGTAGAGAGATTACTCTAGATATGACAGAGATTAAAATTATGGAAGAGAGTTAGGAGTTTCCCAATCATTTGAGTGGAATTAATGCGAAAGTGGCCTGGAGGGCCCTACAGGCCTTAGTCATCTTCTCTTTTTCTCTTTCTGTCTACATTCACTTTCAAAGTGATCTTGTCTGATCTTAAATCACATCTATCCAGACATTTGTTCTGAACTTCAGACTTCTGTACTCAACTGCCTAGCCATCTGATATTCAACATGTCAAAATCTGAGCTCTGTTATGGTCTCCCCGCAGCCTGGCTAAAATCTTCTCCAGATGCAGTTTTCCACCCGAGTTGATACTAAATCCATCTTTGTTGCTCCAAAAAAAAAAAAAAATTTGGAGTCATATTTTTTCTCACATTTACTGTTCCTTTGCTCCAAATGCATCCAGAATCTGATGGCATCTCACGTGCCATTGCTAATGCCCTCTTCTGAGCAGCAGCAACTCATCTTGATTATTTGAAGATCCTGCCTTATTAGTCTACCTTCCTCCATCTCTGCCCTTTCATATTGTAGTCTCACAACACAGTAAAATTCAAAGTTTTGCAATGGCCTTCTAGGTCCTGCATAATTAATCCCAAACTCTGCTCACTTCTGTTCATTCCATTCTAAGCACATTGACCTCTATCTTTTTCTTCAACATATGAAAGACCCTTCAGTCTTGTGGCTTTTGTATAGCTCTTCTTAAGGCTTGGAATTTCTTCTAAATCAGATATCTTCATATTAACTTCCTCACATCCTTCAAGTCTTTTCTCAAGCATCTATCACCTCACTGTGGCCTATCCTGGCTGGTAAACTTAGAATTGTAACTCCTTCCAGTTCATTCCGGATTCTCCTTGCTACGCATGGAACTGTCTCTCCCATGCAATATACTCTACCTATTACTATTTTTATTGTTTATTGTCTCTTCTCCTGCTGGAATATAAATTCCAGAAGTACAAGGATTTTTGTCTGCATAGTTAAGTGATATATCTAAAACGCCTAGAAGGTACCCAGTACATAGTAGGTACTCACTATCTACATGTTTAATAAATGAATGAATGAATGACCTGCATTACTGTGATGGCAATTGTGATAGAGAAGGAGCAAAACAATATATATAACATAGAGACAATTTTAAATTTATATAAAAAGACCGTTCTCTGCTTAGTTTTGGCCATGTCAACTGACAGTTTCATAAAAAAGTTTTCAATGCACAATACTTGTATAAAAATAATTGTTCCTGGTTTTTTTATAATATGATTTCCACAAATTGCAGACAAGGCAATTGATAAAACTCAGAGTTTTAAAAGTCTAGTCTGTCCTAAATAAATACAGTTTCCTTTTTAAAATAAGATTATCTCAGCTGTTTGTTTCATATGCTTTTTTTCCCTTGTGTAATTCAATAGTGTGAGTTCCCATAAATGTGGAGTAATTTAATAATGATTTAGCAGGCAACCTGAAGAACATATAAAAATAATTTAGGTAGTAAACAATTATGTAATAGTCTAAGTATATCTTAAATTAATATACTTAAAAATAAATTCAGTTAAACATTTAAAAGGTAGATTTTTAGAAATAAAAAGCAGACCAGCAAAACTTTACCCAAATCATGTACAACTTGTCCTTTTTAAAATTAGCATTGACTAAAATATTTCTCACTCATTAGTTTCTGAAATTTACTGTGTCTTAAACTGCAGTATCTATAGTTCCCAGCTTTTCAATAATAGATATGATTTTGTTTAGGTTTTACTGTTATTATTTTTATTCTCAGGGAGTAATAATAAGTACATATTACTAGTCAATGAATTGTATCCATAACAGAGATACGAGTTATAGTATTGATCCTAAATCCGAAAAACAGAAGTATTAACTTTTAGAAAGATAGTTTTTCTTCATCTGTCTTTCCTCCAAATTAATGATCATTTTCCAACTTTTTTCTCCAAATACCAAAAAAGAAATAAGGAAAATATGGGATATTTAATTGTGGCAATGCAACTATGTAATTGACCTAACACAAATCAAATTAAAAATTTAAATATTTTACAATCTGTAAAAATTTATAATAAAATTATAAATAAATAACGATAAATAATATTGAAGATATTATTATAATATATAGTAAGGATAAATAATATTGAAGATATTGAAAAAAGATAAATAATATTGAAGTGTCAGGTTACTTGATTTAAAAAATTCTATATGTCAAAATATCATAAATAAAATTAAATGAATGATAAATTATGAAATGTTCATATGATTTATATGACAGAAAATAATATTCTTAATATATAAAAATGCCTTCTAAATCAATGAAATCAATGATCAACTCAAAGGGTGATGGTGCAAAGGAAAAGAAAATAATTTACAAAAAGATATGAAACTTCTGTAACATAAAAAATATTGAAACTGAGATGCAAGAACATAAATGAAAGATAAGATTCCATTTGGGTTTATCAGACTGGCAAATATTTTTATTTTTCATTAGATTCATATGTTTTTTTTTAAGTTACAGGAAAAGAAATGTCACTTCTGCAGGCCAATTTAAGAATATATTCAAAATATCTAAAAATGTGCAAAGGCACATCTTTTAACAAAATATTCCACTTATTTATCTTAAAAAACAGAAAATCTTAAAAGGCTGTACATAAATAATTCTTCTGAAAGCCTACTAAAAATTTAATATTCTTCTCAAGAAAGGCAAACTTTATATAAAGAAATAAAAAGTAGATAAAATAGATAATTGCATAATTAATAAAATTGCCATGATCTTAACCTTAAACTTGTCATTTTCAACAACACTTTCATCTTTCTAGTGTCAAACATTTCAATTTCTGACCATTACCTCCAAAGGTTTAAGCTCATTTGCTCTAATATCCTAGCTCAAATATTACTTCAGTCTCCCTAGCACCTTCAATCTATATTGATCCTGCCACTTTTCTGTTGTCCATCACTTCTTACATATTCTTCCTTCTCTCCTTCCCAATCTTACATTCTAGGCAAACCCATAATGCTGCCTTGGTTGTGCTCTTACCTTTTGCCTTCCTTTATCTTTTATTTTCTTGGATGTAGCATATCCCTAGTTAAAGCCAATTTTTAAAATCTACTCTTTCCCTGTACCTGGTAGGGGGGTGTGGCTTGATAAAACCCAAAGAACATTGAAAATATAAATTTAAAATAAATATTCTCTCACTAAAAGATAAAAAGCTAAGGCTCCTGAGCAATCATATTTTACTCCACTAATGGATGATCTTGCTCCCTATTCAACGGGAAAGTCAGAGATGTAATAGAGAAAACTCAATAAAGTCTTTCTCCTGTGCTGCTCTTTTATTTTTACACAGAACTTCACTTCTGATAGCAGATGTCTGTTTTTTTCCCCCATAAACTAAGCACTTCTGCAACAACTGGGTGTCCTATAGTTTAACTCAATTCTGATCCTGCCTATGTAAAGACAGTGTCAGATTCCACAGGTGTAGGGATCAGTCCCTCCACTTCAGAGGCCCATTGCAGGTAGTTTGTCCCCAGGTGACTCACAACTTCTGTCCAACATGGCTGCAAGTTGCTGGTTCCCATGACCTCCTCCCTATTGTATTTGAGTGTTTGCTAGAGTAGCTCACAGAACTCAGGGCAACATTTACTTACATTCCCTAGTTTTTAAAAGAATATGATAAAAGATATGGATGAACAGTCAAATGAAAAGATACACAGAGCAAGGTCTGGAAGAATCCCAAGAGCAGGAATTGAGGTGCATCACCTTCCCACTACGTAGACGTGTTCACCTAACTGGGATGAACAGGCAGGTTCAGCCTAACCTCATACTGTTGGAATTTTTATGGAGGCTTTTTCATGTGGGCATGATCAATTAGTAATTCCATTTCCAGCCCTTCTCCCCTCTTTGAGAAGTGGGGGAGGGTAGGGTGAAGGCAAAAATTACAAAGCTTTAAGTATGGCCCCCATCTAGGAGCCATTTAGAGTTGACTCAGAACAAAAGATGCTCCCAGTGCTCTTATCATTTAGGAATTAACAAAAGTTTCAGGAGCTCTGTACCAGGAACCAGGAAAGAGATCTCTCTCTCTCTCTCTCTCTCTCTCTCAAGAAAGTACACAAACTTTTCTCTATCACATTTACCACTTGCTGTGCTAGTATAGTATGTCTTCAGTATTTTTATTATGGGTGAACCATCTCTACTTCTAGCTAAGAGCAAGTCCTTTATACATATACTAGATCTTATCCTTTTTCACCTACCCAGTGACATGATCCCAGTATGGCATTGCCTGTTTTCCTGCATCATCCATATGTGTTCCCTGTAAGATTTGTCCCAACAGCAAATAAAAACTATGCCCATCTTAAAACAAAACAAAAGATAAACAAAAGTCTTCCTTCTTTTTTAACTCCCTAAATATCTCTAACTACCACATTTCTCTCTTTGTATAAATTTCCTAAAATGGTCATCTGTATTCACTGCCTGTGATGTTACTCCTATCAAATCCTCTTGAAGCCATTCCAATCAGGCTTTTATTCCACCATGCTATCAAAACTCTTTCTGTCTGACATCAGTGATCTTCACAATGCCAAATCTAGTGAACTGAGATATTTCTACCCTAATGGTTATACCGAGTGATGTTTTAAAAAATGATGACTCCTTCATCATGAAAGCATTTTCTTCCCCCGACTTCTAATATACCACACTCTCCTGGTTTTCCTTTAGTCACTGAGGCCATTCCTTCTTAGTCTTCTTTGCTGGTTTTTCTTCATCTCTTTGACTCTTTGACATCAGAGTGTTCAGGACTCAGCTCTCAGATCTTTTCTGTTTTCTCTCTACACACACTCACCAGGTAAAATTATCTAGCATCATGATTTTAAATATATTTCCACACACAAATGACTTCCAAATTTTAAATCTTCCTCTAATCTAGATTTACATATCCAGTTTCCTACTAAATATCTCTACTTATATGGCAAATAAGTGTATCAAATTTTATATATTCCAGTGGATTACCTGATATTCACAATATTAACAATTTTCATAATATTCCCATCTCAATGAATTGCAACTCCATTTTCCAGTTGTAGATGTAAAATAATTCAGTTATCAGTGATACATCTTTTTTCCTCACAATCCACATCTGGTCCTGTGGCAAATCACACTGATACTAACTTTTGTAAAAAAATCCAGTATTTACCACTTTTCTTCACTTCTTTTGTTGTTACTCCCATCCCAACCATCAATATCTATACCTGGCCTCTCTGCTTCTATTCTTGCCCTCTTTAGCCTATCACTAACTCAGCAGCCAGAGTAGTCTTGTTAGAAACCAAAATCAGACCACATTGTTCCTCTGCTGCATGCCCTCCAAAGGATTCCTGACCCTCTTAAATAACAACAAAAAAGGTTCTTAAGATGGTTTGCAAAGCCCTACTCAATTACTCCTTTGCCTGACATTATCCTAGGACTTCATCTTTTACCACCCTTCCCCTCACCTCTGCCTCCATGTTGTTTCTTGAACATGTGAGGAAAGCTCTCTGCCTAGGAATGCCTTCTGCCTAGAGGCTTTGGCCTCTATTATCCACATGATTTATATCTCACCTCTTGTCCAAAAGTTTCCTCCTTCCAGGACCTATCCTGTCCACTCATGCCGCATCTACAATTACAAATTTCCTATCTTACATTTCCACCTATATCTCCTATCCTACTGCTCTATTTTACTTATTTTTTAATAGAAGATATCTCCTGGTATTAATCATGATAAATAAGATACTTGTTTGTTTTGTTTATTGTCTTCACTCCCATCAGAATGTAAGCTCCATGAGGCTGGGGTTATTTGCTCTATCTCTGTGCCAAGCACACAGTTAAGTGTACAATAAATACTTGTTATGTAAATTGCTGAATAAATCCAAGAATCTCTGTAAAATTGGTGGACTATGTTTATCTCAGGTAAGTATTCCCTACTGTGGATTGGAGAGATATTGCTGATTCTTGAATGAAATTCAGATTTTTCTTCAAGGAAAAAGGAAAGGATGAACTGTACATTTAAGCAAACAACAGTGTCTGCCATGCAAATATTGATTAAAACACTTAAAGAGTGACTTTGCATTATCTACTTTTAAACTCAATCATGTGGAAATCATGGTATTACAGTAATTAGAAGTATATTAATGGACTTGGAGGATAACTTATAGTTCCCATAAATAAAAGTCTGAGCTTTGTGCATTTTATTGAAATCATGAATTAGCCTTTTGAGGGTATATTAAATAGTATTTAAAATAACTTTATATTTTAAGAACATAATAAAAACAGGCTTTATATAAATAGAGACATGCTTTCTTATGGTGAGATGGGAGTATAGCTGAAAAAAGAGGTCTGTTGGTTTTGTAGAAACAAATTTATTATGCAAATGCTAGGTATATATTATGGTAATATTGCCTACTAAGCTTAACAAAGATTAAAAGATGCCATTGCACATTATATATGCCTTCAGTCATTCACAATTTTCTGTTGAACAAAAAGATATAGAAAATTGGCTATTGCAAATAACAATGAGGTTCACTAGAGAGTACAAACAATAAAGGGGAAAAAATGGCAAAAAAATTTAGGACAGTTTGAGGAGAACTCTGATAATTGATCTGTCCTCAAAAGGTGGAGAGAAATTTATAAGATAGGAATCAAGATATGCTACGTGATACATTCTATAATTAAATTATGACCATCTGATATACTAAACATTTTACTGTTTTTCATTTTAATATTCCCGCTCTGTATTAGTTTGCTAGTGCTGCTGTGACAAAGTACCACAAACAACTCATGTTGACTTAAACAGGAGAAAGTAATTATCTTACAGTTTTGAAGACTAGAAGCTCGAAATCAAGTGTTGACATGCATGGTTGGTTCTTTCTGATAGGCTGTATAGGGGAGGATCTCTTCCAAGTGTCTCAGTTGGCTTGCTGATGTCCTTCTTCATGTTCATATGGTGTTCTCCTTGAATGTCTATCTCTAAATTTCATCTTTTTATAAGAACACCAATCATATTGGATTAGGAACCACTCTACTGACCTCACTTTAACTTGAATACCTCTGTAAAGACCCTATCTCCAAATGAGGTCACATTCTGAGCTGCTAAGATTAAGATTTCAACATATACATTCTGTGGGATACAATTCAACCCAATAACACTATCTATTAGTGAGCTCAATTAGGAGCTCCATTAGGAGCTCTAGGGCAGGTTTGTTTGTTTGTTTAATCTCATTATAGATATTCAACAATATTTATCAAATGTTATTGGAGTTTGTTGTAAACTTGTTCAAGAAACACAGAGCCTATTTGGTCACAACAATTTGATTTTTATAACAACATATTAATTGGAACTCTTTGGAAATCCTGAATCAGTAATCATTTATGGCATTTACAAAACAACTCTTACTCTTTTTCATTTTTTCACTATAAGCAAATAATAAGCATCCTTTTTACCCAGCCCCGGTGGACTGGAATTATATTACTTGTCATGTCCTTTGATATAGCAACCAATCTGGAGTTCTATAAAAATAGATTCAGTGCCCATTTGTGTCTAAGTATACTGCACTTATTAACATGCTAACTGTGTGTCATATTTCTTCTAATCTCTGCATAGTTTTATGTGACTTTTGAACTAAGCTTCTGTCTTAGTTCTTAAATAGCAATACAATTTTCTTGATAAAACTAGAATTCTGCCTCAAACTCTGCCCAGTTTGCTGAGGTCTGCCTTAAAAAGCTTTTACCAGCTTAAAACTCCCTACAAGATAAAAATTTCTCCTCCTTCCTTTAAAATGTTATATTTAAAAAGGTTTTTGAAGACAACTAATTTCTGGGAGAACCTGAGGGACATTTTCCTAAAACAACTGTTTTGTAGCAAGTAGTTAGTTATATGAAACAATTAACATTGAGTGACTCTACCTCAGAAAACAGTGGGAAACTGGCAGACAACTTCGTCTTTCTCTTGGCAACATGTTTGGGAAATGCTACCACTCTCTGACTTAATTCCTGAGTAATGAACTGCACACACTCATTTCCAACCCAAGACTTTACCTTCGAATGACTTATGATGTTTCACACTCATTCTTCTTTTTTTTTTTTAAAGATTGTATTTAAATTCTAGTTAGTTAACACACAGTTTAATATTAGTTTTAGGTGTACTATATAGTGATTCAATACTTGCATACATTACTTGATGTTCATCACAAGTGCACTCCTTAATCCCTATCATCTATTTCACCCACCCCCCCACCTACCTCCCCTCTGGTAACCATCAGTTTTTTCTCTACAGCTAAGAGTCTGTTTCCCAGTTGTCTGCCTCTCTCTCTCTCTCTTTCTCTTTGCTCATTTGTTTTGTTTCTTAAATTCCATTTATGAGTGAAATCATATGGAATGGGAGAAGATATTTGCAAATGACATATCTGATAAAGGGTTAGTATCCAAAATATATAAAGACTTACAAAGCTCAATGCCCAAAAAGTGAATAGTTTAATTAAAAAATGGACAGAAGATATGAATAGATATTTTTCCAAAGAAGACAGATGACCAACAGACACATGAAAGGATGTTCAACGTCACTGATCAACAGGGAAATGAAAATCAAAAGCACAATGAGATTTTGCCTCATACCTGTCAGAATAGCTAAAATCAACAACACAGGAAACAACAGGTATTGGAAAGGATGTGGAGCAAAGGGAACCCTCTTGCCCTGTTGGTGGGAATGCAAACTGGTGCAGCTACTCTGGAAAACATGGAGATTCCTCAAAAAGTTAAAAATAGAACAACCTTATGACCCAGCAATTATACTACTAGGTATTTATTTATCCCAAAAATATAAAAATACTATTCAAAGGGATCATGTTTAATGGTGCATGTTAAAGCAACATTATCTACAATAGCCAAATTATGGAAACAGCCCAAGTGTCCATTGACTGATGAATGGATAGAGAAGAAGTGCTGTATATATATATACATATTATATGTGCTATATATATGTATTATATGTGCTATGATGGAATATTACTCAGCCATAAAAAAGAATGAAATCTTGCCATTTGCAACAACATAGAGTTATAAAGTATTATGCTAAAAGAAATAAGTCAAAGAAACATACTCATTATTCTTAAAATCACATGTTATTCTACTCAAAATCCAATTCAGATCGTTCTAGAAAACCTTAATATATAATCTTCATCTCCTCAAAGATTTTTTTCCCCTCCTGACAGACTAAAAAATAAGTTGCAATAGAATTTGGTAGGGCAATTTAAAATCTATGAGATCTATTAATTGAGAAAATTTCTATTTGTAACCAACATGGAGGATTACTATGTTAAACAGCCCTACGGAAAAATAATGGCTTACTGGAGAAAGATTTTCTAATGCAATAATATATAAACACATCCTTTTGTCCTTCCTCTGAGACTATATTCACATTTCAGTTTTAGTAATGCGAGATTTTTCATTGAAAATGAAAGAATACTGTATTTAGATGCTAACAGTGAAGAGAGCTCTCACCAATTCATAGGTATGTTAGAAACTCATTACAGAAATTTCAAAAAAAAAAAAGGATCATGTAATAACAAACTCTAATATTGATTTAAAAATACCTTTTTGAGAAATAAAAAGCAATGCACATTTGTATATTGGGGAAAAATCATGTCAAGAATGTATCATTTTAGATTGCAAACATGTACACAACATTTTTGTATACATCAATCACAAACAATTTATTGTTGAATACCAGCAACAATCAAAGTACTTTATGGATTATACAGAAAGTAAAGAGATCTGGAAAGTTCATGCTACTACATTACACAAACATTATTTTGAGGCATATTTTTATTAGATAAAAAAGGAAACAAATGTAGTTTAATTTTATACTTGCTAGTAAGGAAATAATCTGGATTTTGAATAATAACATAGTGCCACTTTGAATTAGTTGACTTAATTTTTATGGGGTCTCAACCTCTTTAGATCAGCCAGCATGCTGACATGGTTTGATACCTTCAATTAGCTTTGTTCAATTATATGAACTTGTGATTAGAAGAAGCTAATGTCAGCCAATGTGGTAATTAGATCTTCTAAAAATAAGAGATAAGAATCCAGTTACATCTGATATTGTCAATACATGCCTATGATAGTAATTTCTAAGTATGAGTAACATGGACATAGCTATTTTAAACTTACTTAAAAAGTGTATTTGAAAATAGAATTAGCAGGTCAGTCAAACATAATATTTCTCAGTTCCTAAACATTCAAGTCTGAATTGTTGCAAAAATGATTTTGCGCAACTCTTGGTGGAAAACTTTGTACCTTTTAATATACACCAAAATTGTTACTCACATTTAAAATACATCAGTTATGTAAATGATTTTTAATATAACATGCCTTTATTCATGCTGTTTTGCTTATATTAATACAATTTTTCAATCTTTTTTCTATGACAGATGTATTATATTTAGAAACTTATTCTTTGTTAATGTATTTATGAAGAATTGTAATTGACTCTGTACCTGCTGCTTCAATAGCAAAGATTTAATTTGCCCCAAATTATTTTAATGCTAACACCATTTATTCATTCTTAATTGTCATGTCCAAATTTGTAAGTATATATGTAAGTACATATATAAAACATATATTTTGATAAACAAATATGATAAAATGTTATACTTTTATAAGATCATATATTTAACATAGTCTTACATACTCAGTTGATTTATATGAAAATCCAATTCTAAGATTTCAAAAAATCTCTTTTGATTAAATATCACAGAGGTGAAGTGGTTTCCAAACTAGTTTATCTTTCCTATGATGTAAAGTATCTTTTGTATGAGTGGGGAGAAATAGAAATATAATTATATTAATAAATCAGCAAGGGTTAATTTATTGAATGTATTATCTAGTACAAATGGTGAATATTTTTCTTGAATATAAATAATAATCACTTGCATTTTACTTGCAAGGCAAATTTTAAAAAAATTGATGCATCTCTTCTAGAAAATAAACTGATATGGGAACATAGAATTTTGAAAATATAACACTTAATAGCAATTTAATAGTTATTTAATAATTCATATTTGTTGTGCTTAGATTATTGTCAGCCATATGCAAGGTTTTTATGTATCTTATCACATTTAATTCCTGGAACTTTTTATGCATACTATATAGATAAAGAAAATGAATGGCTTAATAATGTTCACAAATTTCATGGCTAGCATAGATAAAATGGCATTTTTAAAACCTAGAAAAACTAGGATTTGAAATTCAAAAATTCAAGTTTTTATTCATTTCATACTACGTTTTACTGCCTCCAGTTTATTTCACCCTTTGTGCAGGTAAGGAAGTGGAAAAAAGTGCCTTGGAAAAAATGATGCAGCTTATTAATTGTAACAGAAGTGATATTCAATATTTTGCAGTCATTACAGCGCAGGCATTTCCCCCAAAAGTTAGACTTTCCCTATTAAGAATCAATATGTCCTTATGGTTGCCTAACAACTGCATAGCACCATTTAATCATTGTTTATCCTTTGTTAAAACAGAAAACTGTGATTAAAACAAGAGCACTTTTTCTATCATACTTTTTCTGACTTCCAAATTTTATTATTTCATAAAGTCCTCAAATCTGTATAAACTCTTAAAAGAGTTTGTGAAAGAGATGATACACCATGAATATTTTGAAGTCAAGTAATGCCCAGTATATTTTATGTCTGGTATATTATATCATAAAACCAGGGCTTTTATTATAAGTAATTTTAACAATAATACTATCAACAATTGAACACATGCAGTCTCTACCTAAGTAATTTTCATTCAGTTCTTGGAAAAGTCTATTCATGTGCAGAATCTTATCAAATTTTATACCATTAGTAAATGACAAAAAGAGAATTGAAATAACTTAAACCACTAGCTGGTAAGTATGAGTTTTGGTGTCAATATGATTCTAGGGTTATCTTATTTCATACTCTTGATATTGCACATGGATGTCACTGTATTAAATTATACTTCCTTAGGTCATCTAGAGACCAAGAATTAACCCAAATATTGCCTTCAAATTATGATAAAACTTTCAAAAATTAAAATAATATATACTTTTATAAAGCAGTATTAAGCCAGAAAAACTTTAGATCAAAATCTAAATTCATCACTAAATTAATGGTATTATTTTGTACTGTTATTTACTCTCTGGACTCACTCTCATATTTCTTATATTTCAAATAACATTAGATTTCCTGCTATGTGGCTAAAAGCACACATTTAACAAACTGCTCTAATTGCATAAAGACTAGCTGCTAAGAGATGCTTGAAAATGACAGTTACTATAATTATTACTATTTATTATTATGTTAGTTATGACCTTTTATATCAAATACCACAACCATATCCAGAAGCACATTGAATAAGAGGGAGTAATTTGCCCCTATCGTTCTATTAGTATTATGTGGGGATGTTTCTTTTCAGATTTAGACCCTTAGATTTTCTGAGAAGTATGAGACCACCACCACAGGGCGTTATTGCCTAGGAAACATTATATCAACAAAACTTTCCCGACACTTTTTCCTTTAGAATCTTTGCTGTGGGTTAATCCGATAAATCAGTCCCTGCTAACGTGTTAAGGAGGTAAGTCATTAACCATTATGCAGATATTATCCCTACTGAGAGAATAATATCTAATTACATATGGAGTCATTCTAAAAAATAGAATGTCAGGTTTTGGGATATTTCAAGAGGAGAAAACTTTTTTATTCACTGGCTTTTAATCATCAAAATAGGCCACAGAAAAATGCTACCTATAAATAGATAATCCTGGACTGGGCATCAAAAGACTCGTCTACACTGGCTCCGCTATGTGGTTGACCTTGAGTGTAACACTTAACCCTATACCTCCCAGTTTCATTCTTGTAAAAGGTTAGATCTGAGCAAAATTATTACTAAAATATTTTGTGTGTTTACTTTTATTCATTTTTAAGCAAATATTTAATTGTAGCTAACATGGCATGGCTCTTCTGTTTGCTTTCGTTTTGTCATGAGGATTTGGCAATGAGCAAGATAGACAAGATTCCTGCACTTCTTAAAATTCCATTCTAGTGAGGAAAAGCAGACTATATACATATATAAAAATATATATTTTAAAATATATAGTTTTAAAGAAAAACATTGGTGTAAAAGTAAATAATGTTATGCAGATTATTTAAATACGATTGTGTGATAAAAAAAAAATCCAAACTACTAATTGGCTATTAAATATTGGATGGTCAGAGAAGGCCTTCTCAGAGAACAACACGCAAACTGAGATCTGACCTACAAGGAGGAAGCAAACCTGCATGCTAAGATCAGAGGAAGGAAAGTCTTAGGAAGTAGGAGCAACCAGAGCTAAGATCTTGAGACAGGTGTGAGTTTGTGTGTTTAAGACTAGGAAGGCTTGAGGGGCATCTGGGTGGCGCAGTTTAGCTCAGGCCATGATCTCAGCATTCTGAGATGAAACCCCTCCTCAGCTCCGGCTGGGGATGGGACCTGCTTAAAATTCTCTGTCTCCTTCTCCCTCTGCCCCTACCCCTTCACCTTCTTGTGCGCGCACATGCTCTCTCTTTCCTTTGCTCTCTCTCAAAAAGAAAAAAAAAAAAAAAGTAGGAAGGCTTGAGGGTTTGCGCAAAGGGTTTGAAGTTGGAGTGGTAAAGTGGTGCCAGAACATGCAGACCACTGATAGTCATGGCAAAGTGATTGAGCTCTACTCGTCGATGGGGCTGAAGTGTATGGCTTAGGAGGATGAAATGATCAGGTAAGTGATGATAAAATAAAGTATGCATTGAATGTGGATCGTGAGAGTAGGAAAAGGGACAAGATGTAGAATTGCACCAATGTAGATGGCTTGGACTAAGCATTTGAAGGAGGGATTTGGAATATCCAACCGTCTGGAATCTTTGAAACATAAACATCAGGAAAGATAGCACCCTTATCTTCCTGTGTTTCTGTGAGGGTAGGAGCCTATCTTTGATAAGCGCTAATTCATAAACACAGATGGCCAAACCATATTGACCAGCTTCCCACCAACTTCTTCCAATCCCTTTCCACCACTTCAGCCCAGTGTTCAAAACCTCTCTCACCGTTTGTTTCAATAGAGTTGAGTTCAGTCTCTCTCCTTTATTCCAATAGTCTTAAATAAAGTCTTCCATATGCATCAAATTGGCCCAGTGCAGTTTTTCTCTTATAATAATTAAGATGAAAACTTTGATTTTTGTCTTGAATGAGTGTAGATGTTTTATTAAAAAATGCTTAAGATTATTGTAAAAATGATTCTTTTTATGTATGTAGATCTATTTTACTCATATTTAACTCTTTTTGCTTGCATTATTTGGAGTTTTCCACTTTGTATTTTTGTTGTTGCTGTTTTGTCTATGAAAATAATATTTCTAGGTAATTTAGAGCCTCTGCCTTTGATTTTTAATTTCTTCAGATTTTTATAAAAATCATTTAAAAATCTTAATTTTAAATATGCATGTCTGTGTTATTGAATAAAATATCAGAAAGCATTTTATTATTTCTTTGTTCTATCTATAAAAATGAACTATTTCTCATTCTTCACCTCTTTTTTATCTTTTATTCTCAAACTTTTTTTTTCCACTTTCAGTATCCATCACTAAATGTTGGGAGTCCCAGAGGTCTGTATGGGGTTCCCTTCTCTTTCCTGTCTGCATAAACTCCTGTCACTCATCCCTATGTAACCTCATTCAGTCTCATGGATTTATGTAACATCTATATGCTGAGAACTTCGCATGTATATATCTTCAACACAGGTCTTCACCATGAACTTCCCACCTGCACACATCACTATCTTTGGAAAGCTATTGGCATCCCAAACTTAGTACCTCTAACCCTGAACTCTGTTTTCTCTAAGATCTCATGCTCTTCCTACCAGTTTTCATCACATTTTTCAAGATTGTGTAACTGATTTTCCTGATAAGCATCACTCTGGTAATAGACCAGCACTGGTTAGGGAGAAAGGTTGACTTCAAATTGTGTTATTTGGATATAGAAAAAATGAATAGAAAGATAACAAATTTACTCCAGATATTCCCCACACTGGGATAACCCTGAGTTAGGGATATCCACTGATTCTGCATAGTACTATAGATAATATATTTACCTTAGGTTCATACACAATTTAGGAAGCATTAAGTAGTAATTTGCTTTCATTTCTCTTATTTATCAAAATCAATGCCTGATCTGTTCTTGAGTAGTAAAATATTTAACCATGTTTTAAGCTTCAACTCTGAAAATATGCTTAAGTATATTAAACACTAAACAAAACCGAAAATGTATTGTGTATATAAATATTTTATATTTATGTCAAAGATATTTGCATATCCATTATGACAACTTAATTTGACCACATTCATTATTTGTATGTCTCACTATTAGGTTTTTTTTCTTTTTATGTCTCACTATTAGTTTTGACTATATGGTCACATTTTTTAGAACTTGGGCTCATTAGAAAACAAAGATCATATTTCTAATGCTGATAAGTAGGTAATATTTTGGCAATTTCATACATGAGTCATTACTCTTGTGATGCATTTTCATTTCTATCTGTAAGACTATCTCATTCTGTTTCTATGGAAATAGGTAGGGAAATGATAACAAAATAGAGATAACTTTGTTTTAAATATTTTATACATATATATTCATATTTTCTCTATTGATTAAGCAATACATCTATATTGTATGAAATGCAACAGGTGAAGGATCTTTCTTCCATACCTATTCTTACCCCACCCAAGTCTCCTATCCATAGATAACAATTATTCATGATACTTCCATTAGTATTTCAAGAATATACAAGGTTATACATACTATATTACATATTTATTGCTTTATATATTTATTTATACTTATGTACATACATAAACATATACAAATAATAGGTGGAAAAATACATATATATATATAAACATATATATTTCTCCCCTTCATTTGATACAAATATTAGAAAACTAACATACAATACACACAAATCTGTGTCTTACTTTTTGAATCTGATATTATATGGTGGAAATAATTTTATATTAGTTTTAATATCCATTGTTTTGTTAAATTTGAAACAATATTCCATGGTATTGATATGTCTTATTTAATAACTAGGCCATTAGTAATTATTTAGCTTATTTCAATTAATTTTCTCTTATAAACAACACAAAATGATATTTGAATGTAGACAATTTCTAACAAGTGCAATATATCTTCAGAATAAATTTGTAGAAATGGAAATGGTAATATGAAGGGTAGTTTGACTTTTAATTTTGCCTATATTAAAATAATGATATGGAGTTTCACTTGAAACTTAAATTTAAGAAATGATTAACTGTCTCAAATGTGCTCCATAGCTGAACTAGTTAGATATTTCATAATACTGCTCTTGAAATTTTACTTTGGATTATAAATTATTAGATATCACAAGAAATATTTGCTTTGCCAGTGTTAGAAATATATTGTGCAGATCATTTGAAAATATGCTTAAATACTACAAAGTTCTGTCCACACATAAATACAATTAGTGTTTCTCATTAACTTAACAAAGCCAAATAGTATAAATCAGAATAATTATTTGAACTATATTCTACAGAGTTGAGATGAGATTGAAATATTCTTAAATATTTCATTGGGTACCTAACTTCATTCTGAAGAGAAAGGAAATAACTTTTTTTTTCAAGTGACTTCTGAAATGAAACATAACAAAATCTGTTATTTCAGTATCTATAGACACTTTATGAAGACATAGTTATAATGAGGTTGTTTATAATTTTTATCCAAATAAAGCTACGTGGTCTAGTTGTTCTTTCTAATCCTGCAGCATAATGAAGAACTTTAATGTTCCATCAAGAGCAATTGGACGGTGGATATGAAATGATGGCTCGCCCTTACAAAGAAATGTCTCTCTAGATGATGTCTTAGAAAGAATCAGAGGAAATTGCAATGGGAAAACATGCAGACAAACATCTGAGAGAACCGTTATGTCGAATAACTGTGTAACACACTTGTGATGATAATTGTGGAAATTTATTACAGAAAGCAAATATTCAGAGACTGCTTGATCAAGCTTCTGTCTATGAAATTCATTTTGTTGAACTCACTTTCTTCCAAGAAGGAAATGCTGCTTTTGACTCTAAAAGATAAATCAATTGTTATGTCTCTAATTAAATTCCCAAAGTGTTGTCTGTGACTTGTCTTTGCTTCCTCTTTAATTTGTTGTTAAAAAAATTGTTTTATTGATATAAAATGTTCTCATTGATATATGTGGATGTGGTAACAAGAAATAAAGTTTAAATGATCTAATAATAAATAAACAGATTTTAATTTTGTCATGGAAGATGCAATGCAGCGCAGTTAATAGTAAATCCACTATAGCCCTATTTTTAATTTTTGGCTGACCAACCATAGTTGAATATATAAAATCATTAGTTGTGCATAGTCCATAGATACAGAAATATAAAAAGAAATATTGAGAAGAGCTTTCTTTTTGTTGCTGTTGTATTTAACCTCTTGTTTAAAAAAGATTAGTTTCAATCTTACAGAGGAATTTCAGAAATCATACAAAGAATTTCTATATACCCATTATTTATACTCACTCATTCATTGTTAATATTTTGTCCCATATGTGTACTCCTTCCTCTCTTCTTCCATCACCTTTGGATATATAATTTTACAAATAACTGTATTTACCATTATTTTTTCTCATTTGACAATAAATTGCAGACAAGGGATATTCTGTTATTGAATTATCTTTTTCATAGTCCAGATATTTTCATCAAATAATATGTGGTGTGATGGTTAGCCAAAGGAAAATATAAGCAGCATAAAACTACAGGTAATGGAAAGGTCTCCACTGGGGGATATTACTCTCCTGCCATGAATCAGTCTCTGGCAAGTTCTGTCATTGGCACGAGACTAAGCTGCAGTTTTTGTTGTTTCTTGTTTAGGTAATATTTTAAACAAATACTACCCCTGGGCCAAATGCTTTAGAAAAGATAGATTTGATTAATAGTGAATCAGGGTTTTATGCTAGATTTATTGTTGACGTATGAGTAAATTAGAATTAACTTGGTTTTAAGAATGAAAAACAACGACAACATTGAAACTATAATGTATTGAATGAAGGAACTGTGAAAAACTTTATGAAGATGTAGTGACAATGAGGCTTTTTATGATTTTTATCCAAATAAAACATGTGGTCTAATTTTTCTAGTTTTAGATAAAATTATGTTAAATTTCTGAAGTTTGGGAAACTTAAAATGATCCTTACTATAGAGTTCCAGACAGGTGATTCTTTACATACCTTTTTCTGGCCATATGGATTTGATTTTCTGTCAACTGGATATTCATAGTGTTTATCCATTTTCATTCAAATTACATACCATTTTCTTGTTGGCTTGGAAGAACAATTTGTGTAACATATATATAACTCTTAGCCATGTGTATTGGAATTTTCTTACAGCTACCATTTGCCTAGTGGCTTTAATATATATTTGCTAGAATGTTTTTCATAGTTGAATGGTAACCTTTCAAAATTTATAAATTTCCAGTCTAAATTAAGTATGTCTTCTCGTTTGGTTATTTGTATAGATTTCCAGATTGTCTTTTAAAATATTTGTTTTTACTTTTACCATTTTAAGCTTTTAATCCATACAAAATATATTTTCAATGTAAGAAAGTTATAATTTCCTTAGATAGCTAGTTATTTCAGCACCATTAAAAATACATTATTTTCTTATCAGTAGTTATATAACTACTCTTTGAAATAACACATTAAATTCACTACAGTCTTTTATAAATTTGAACTTATATTGAAACAAATTAGTCTAAACCATTCTTCTCCTCCCTCATCTTTTAATACATTTAAATACATATATCTGTATTAATGTATTTAATATATTTAAATATATAGTTTTCCACTTACTCCTAAAAATGTTTAAACCAATTCTAAAACAAAATTGTAGGGATAATAATTGAATTTATTTAAATAGTATGTCTTCTTGTGCAATAATATATTATTTTTTACATTTATTCAAATGTTTTATACTTGAAATTAAAACATAATTTTGGTTGTCTATCTCTCTTGTTAAGTTTATTCCTAAACATTTTGTATTTTTGTTGAAATTTTGAATAAAATATTTTCTCTTTCATCTTAGATGTTTATTGATAGAATAAAGTTTGGATTTTGAACATTCTTTTCACATCTAACTGTCCATATCAACTTCCTTTACTCTAATATTTAAAAATTTTCTTAAAGTATATAATCAAGTCATGGGCAAAAGTACCATCTTTTCTAATATATATGCATATTGTTTAATTTAATTTTCTCACTGCATTGAGTACTCCCTGTATTAAATAATAATAGTGAACCCAAATTGTGGAACATACTGCCCAGCAATGCTTGATCTCTGACACCATGTTCAATGTCAGCACCACGAAGACAAAAAGACTGAAGGATTCTTATAAAGTGAGGAATGCATGATCTGAATTGAATAAGTAATGAAAAAATGGCTATAGAAAATATTATCGGAAAATATGGCAACATTTGAACATAAATTTTATGTTACATAACACTGTAGTAACTTTCTTCTGTTTTACTTATAAGTATATAAATATGGAGAATGATAAAGCAAAAGTAGCAAGATGTGAACAAATGGTGAATCTAGATGAGCATTATATGGAAATTCTTTCTAATGATCTTGGAATTATTCTGTAAGTACAGAATTATATTTAAAATAAAAATATAAAAATAACGTGAGACTCAGAAATCCCTGTTTACTTCCTGATATTAGCTGTATTTGTTTTACTGCTTTCACACTTAATTAAATATTTGTTGTAAGTTTTGTTAATTCCAAAAATTTTATTATGAATACTTGTTGAATTTTATAGAATCTTTTCTACAAGCATTATCGAACAACTCCCAAGATGTGTTGGAATATGTTAATACTTCCTGATACCAAGCCACCCTTGCATTCCTGGAATAACTCTAATTAAGAAATGTATTATATATACATATAAGAAACAAGTTGAAAATTTGAATAGACTGGATGCCTTAGAATAGTTTGAAAAGACAATTAAAAATATGTTTAAAAAATACATATAGCTTTCAGTATTATATTAGGATTAAACGGGTTCACTATTTCATCTTAACTTAAAAAAATAGATTATTCCATGCTGTTGAAACTATGTTTTCAGTTGTGAAAGAGGGAAGTACCTTCTCCATTTAAGATACTAAATATAGGAAATAAGTTATTAAATAAATAAACAAACAAATAAGCAGGAAATACCTATCGAGAAAACACATCAAAATCTTTATTGACATGGGTATATTAACAAAAGATTTGGGGAGTCCAGGCTGTTTCTGTGTCACCCAGGGTTTGTGCAGTGGGGCCATGATAGCAGAGGTTCTATCAGGGGAACTGGCTAGAAGTCAGGAGGGCTAACTGATCGGCTTCCCATGAGGGTCCCTACATAAGCATATATCTTAAAGAAGCTGAATAGAAGACTTTCTAGTTTCGTGAATATCTTCATTTGGCAGATGTGGAAGGATGTCCAGGGGGTGATGTGACCTGTCAAATGTCCTCTGCCACGGTCAGTACTTGAGGCTGGTCTGAGGCATTACTTGTGCATACAGAAAAATTATCTGCTTGTTTACTGAATGGAAATAAAATCTAGATGCCGAAGTTCTCTCATAAAGTTCTAATACCCCCAAATTTGACAGTAACTATAAGTGGAGAATCAGTTTGTGGTGTCCACTGACAAGTGGAGATACAGGCTAGATTGTTTGAAGTGATCTTGCATGGATTTTTGGCTGCTCTGTATACCCTGTGATATCCAGGGCAGACACATGGCCCTGATCCAGAGAGGATGTTCACCTTACAATTTTTGTGAATGGCCACTCCAGAGTTGGGCAAGACATAGCTGTTCCCGTAAGTTACAAAAGAAATCTGCTTCCTGGAACAGTGAATCGCACAGGCCCTGCCATCACTGTAGCGACAATAGGTCTCACTTTCATCTCTGTATCCAGTCAAATACATTTATTTTAGAGTGTCAAGTCACAAAATGTCTACTTTATTATTATATTTGGATTTTTTCAAAATAACTACTTCTTTTTATGTAAATATACTCTTTATATTCACTTTGTTACCAATCACCATATTGAACTCTTTTTTTTATTCTAGTCAATGTGTATGTGCACCTACATTTGATCATATATTGTGTACATTATTTATTTGAAAAAAATATGTATGAATATGGAATGAATTTGAAACTTAGGTTAGAGTTACTTTTTTTGTTCTAATTTCTTGGTTTTCTTAAGGAAAATATTTTTTTCTTTGATATTGTTAATGTTTAAACTTTTGAAGTTGTATTAAGTTTTGAACCTTATAGATTGTGTAATGTATTATACTAATTTTCTCTATTTCTAATTATTTTATAAATAAGAATTTTTTATTAAGTAATTTAAAGGTATTTTGAGTTTTACCTTTATTTCATTGTGATAAAACATAGGTGATATTATTATTATTTTTTTAAGATTTTATCTATTCATCTGACAGAGAGAGAGCACAAGCAGGGGGAGTAGCAGGCAGAGGAGAGGAGAAGCAGTCTCCCTGCCGAGCCCTGAACATCAGGCTCAGTCCAAAGACCTGGGATCATGACCTGAGCCAAAGGCAGGTGCTTAACTGACTGAGCCACCCAGGCACCCCAAGTTAATATTATATCTTATTTTGAAAATTCTTTAGGTTTTTTTATGTTGTTCTATTAGCAAAAGTACTAAAAATGTGTATATCAACTATTAAATTTCTCAAAAATTTTATATTTGTACACTTCCAAAATATTTTATGATGTTGCATTTAACTGTTCTCTCTCTCAAGGAGATCATTGAGAACTGTGAACGTCTATGCCATTTTGTTTCTGTTCTTTTTTCCTTTTTACTTACATACATTTTGTATATTTTGATGCTATATAATTTACCTTGTGATAGTTTATTGAATTAGTATATATTTGCTGCTATCATGACCTTTAACATTCCCCCTCCCCTTTTTGTAAGAATGTGCCAGGTATGTAGCATGGATTTGGGTTATATTTTCAGTCCTAATGTGTTCCTTATTCCTCTCTAGTGTTGGCATACTTTGAAAGCTGTTCCCAACTTTTGCAGATGGTCTCTCCGTGCTTTGAGTTGAGATTTCTTCTCTTGGTTTGACTACATCTGCCCTTGCTTTTGAAACATTTCTTTATAATTCCTGGTCTATCACATAACCTCTTCTTGTCTTCAGCACTTTTTAAAAATGTGCTCTTAAGTCATTTTTTCATTCCTAAAAAGAAAGAAAATATGTGTACTTAGCCCACCATTTTGAGCCAATACAGATCACTATCTCTTTCCATGCATTTGAACTATCCGAAGAAATCGAATTACATGAACTTTGTGTCTTTCAGCTTGAGATATGAAGGCATCAAGTTTAAGCTGGGAATAAAATCGGAAAAAACTTCTTTGCCTCATGAGACAGTAGACAGAATGTTAAGATTGTGAAGTATTTTTTCTTCTTCTCTAAGGACACAATTAGATTTTTCTTTAGTATGAATGGACTTATTTCACCACATGAAATTCTACTCAGAGAAATTCGCATTTAATGTTTCTAGAGTTTCATGATATTTAAGTGATGTTTAAGGATACCATCATATCCTTCAGACTGATACATTAAAATCAACTTGAGATCATAATCGTGTGGGAAAGAGTTGGTAAATGTTAGAAACACAGCATCCATAATAAAATAAATATTAATAATATTTATATTATTATATATAATAATAAAAATATTTACCATTTAATGTGGCACAGGAATCAACTATTAAACATAGGATATTGACTAGTCAGAAAAGAAGTTAAACACAAATACAGGTATTGCTATAATGATATGTAATGGCTGAATATTGTTAGTATATAAATATTTATAATAATTCTGGACTTAGGGAAAAATGTTATGAAAAAGTGAAACACTGCCATTGTCTAAAAGCTTTTGTTATTAACCAGGGATGTTCTAGAGTAAGTGGCTAACTTAAAAGCAGGCATTCAGTGCTCTAGAAGTTGATACAAAGCCAAGGCAATTTTAAGTGGAAAGACAAGGCAAATTCAATGTCTTTTAATTAGACCACATAGACAAAATTTATTTATAAAGGCTAGAAAATTAAAGAAAAACAATGGTCTCACAAAGAGAATGTTGTTGCTTTAAAAATTATTCTTGTCTGAGTTGAATATTGAACTACTATTTATTTTAAAAATCAATCACAACTCCACTTTATATCATAAAGTAAACTGTTTTGCAGAATTTAATAGGATTATGCTATTGATTCCATCTATACAATGCTAGCTGGTATTGCATACCTATGAACTACGGCCTATTATGTTACTGAGCACAGGAGAAAAGGGATTAGTCTGTGAAACAACAAGCAGATTTCATGTCTCTGTACAATGTTCACATGTCTGTTAACTCAATAGTCATTTTATGTTAGTAAATGTCAACCAATAAAACAAAACAAAATAAAAAAGTTATCTGTTCTAATCCTTGAAGCATCTGGCTAGGTTTATTTGAAAAACTCAGTTTGGGTACCTATTCAAAATCCAGGCACTGGATACGAAAGAATAGTTTTTGTTAGTCTGTTTGTTTTCTTCACAAAGATGAAAATACTACTGAATCATTGATTTCAACTACATATGATTTCAATAACTTCTGTAGTATTTTCCTATGAATCATTTAATCAGACCAGATGCTAATATCTAGCTATTCTAGCTTATTTTCAGTCTAAGTCAGGGAAAAAGTGATGATGTTCTGGTGGGAGGGTGGCAGAGGGAGGAAGCTGAAATTATCACTGCAAATGCCCTATGCATCCAACAATTATATACATATCACTGTAATTTCCTGAAGATTTATGTATACGAATATATAAATTATCTGGTAAACAGGTAAATTTCAAATTGTTCTTCCCTAAAATAATTTGTTTCTTAAGTGCTTCTTACCTGCATTCTTAATGTCATGGACTTTGCTCTGCTTTACTTTTATTTTGTAGGCACAGCCAGTCATGAGAGACCTATCTTTCATGGAATTTCAAAGTACAATTATTTGTAAGTATGTTCAAATAGCATTGGGTAATGGCAAAGAACCTTATAATTGCATTGTAAAGAAATTTTTATAATTTTTAATTTAATAGTTTATTTTCAAAATAGTCAAAAAAGGAACAGTCACTTATACAGGTAGCCTCTACTTTTCAAAACTAATAGGTTTTATAATATTGTTCAGGTATCTACAACATCAACATTCATTGCCTCTGAATTGCTTTTCTTCCTCCATTTGAGATCTTAGCAATGTAGAGCTGTGCTTCAATATTTCTGTCCTACCCATGGATGTCCATAGTCACGGACAAGAACCTCTGAAGTATAAATAATCTTAATCTGAGCCTAAACCCAAAATTTCAAATTTTCCAAACTCAATCTTCTTAAAAAAATAATTTATTTGACATAATAAACTGAGTAATGCTCCCCACCCACCCCAATATATTCACATCCTAATCCTGGCAACTTGTGAATTATACAAGGTTAAAGGGACTTAGACATGTGATTAAATTAAGGATTTTGAGATGGAAAATTGTTAGGTTATCTGTGTTGGCTCTATATGTAATCACAAGTGGCCTTGTAAGAGATTTGCCTGTAATGGAAAAGGCAATGAAACAGAAGTTGGAGTCAGGTGCACTGAAGACGGAGGAAAGTGCTATAAGCCAAGGAACAGGGATGGCCACTATAAGTTGAAAAAGACAAGGAAATAGGTTTTTTTTTCCTGGAGACTCCAGAAGAAAAGAGCCCTACGCATACATTGATATTAACTCTGAAAGAGAATAAATTCATGTTGTTTACCTATCTAAGCTTTTCTGGTAATATGTTACAGCATCAATAAAAAAATAGTGTACTTATTTTTCACAAGATTACTGCTCTCCATATTTACCTTTGATAATGCACAAACAGAAAAAAATCTGCATTTTGAAATGTGTCAATATTTACTATTTATACAATGAGAGTCAATGTGTCAATCCAATTCTACTGGGAAGCAGATACCAAGATTGAGTCAAGAAGGGAAGAGATTTATTGGGCATAAAGTCTAAAAGACAAAGGAGAGAAGGGGTCATAGTAGGGAATATCTTCAAACCTGTGATACATATTTGATACCCATGAAAATACAGAAGTAAAGAAGAAATAACAGATAGGAAGAGTTAGTTACTGATGAAGTTCTGAGACAGTCTCATTCATGCAAACAGGAAGTCCCAGAGAAGACGGTCTGTTTGAGAAGCTCTATGCTGGGCAGAAACAACACTGAAACTCACCCAGTCATTAGCTGACACTCCCCAGGGGTAGTGTGTTCTTGGGCTAGAGACTGTGGAAGATTCTAAATGTATTATAACTGCAGTTGCCAGCTAATTGCAATCCTGGTAGCAGTTTTCTTTTGGAGGAATATCCAAGGGGCCCACATCCATGGCTGCCCCAGTTAATTTGACAGTAACTAATTATTTGTCAATAATTTCTGGTGTGAACATCAATAAAACAAAACCATGTGGGAGGAACAGCTGATTCTTTTCTTCCACCAGTTACTCAACTCTTGCACCATTACTCAATTTTCATGCTTCTGTTTCTTATGTCCCCCTCTTTCACAATAGCAAACAAGCCAAATTTCCATCCACCAGTACAATATAACCTATTATGATACTAAAAGTGGATGATTAATGATTGATCAAAAAAAGTTAAGCAGCTGCCTTCTGCTCAGGTCATGATCCCAGGGTCCTGGGATCTGTTGGCATTGGGCTTGCTGCTCAGCAAGGAGTCCTCTTCTCTCTCTCCCTCTGCCCTTCCCCCCTGCTTATTCTCTCTCTCTCTCTCTCTCTCTCTGTCTCAAATAAATAAATAAAATCTTTAAAAAAAGTTACAAATTTTCCAAGGTTAAATCTTAATTATTTCTCATAAGCATGTTTAAATGTCTGAAAATCTTAGACTCAATGGCTGATATAAATACATCTTTAAGATTTGAAATTATTTGACACATTTGTTCTCAAAAAATTCAACCTACCTTCAACTTTATTTGCACCATCATTCATCTTTATTTTTTTCTCCATTCCTAAAATGAAGTAATATTCTCTGTTTCGAGGCCAGTGCATCTAACTGCGCATTAATCTTCTGTCTCTTCCACTTATCTTCTTTTATACAGGACTTCACTCTGAACAAATGAAATAAAACAAAAAGCCTCATTTAATTCCATGTTTCCTAACAGCTACTGTCTGACATCTCTCTCCATCTTCTGTACTAAATTTCTTGAAGGAATTGTCTAAATTCACTTCTTACAAACAAGAGGGTAGGCTTTTCATTGACAAAAAGCTACTCTAACTTTTCTCTCTGAGGCTGCTCTCTGTTGCCACATTCGACATGTGTATTTACCTTCTTCTTGCCCTAGATATCACTGGTTACTCTCCTTTTCCTTGCCTTCCATGAGAACACGTTTTTCCCCCATACATTTACCATGTTCCTTTTATTACCTGCTTTTACTTCACCTAAACTTTTCTTTCTTTCTTTCTTTCTTTCTTTCTTTCTTTCTTTCTTTCTTTCTTTCTTTGCTTCAAAAAATTCCATTTCAGGACATTACTGCGGTCACGTAATTCTTGTCCACAGGAGGCACAAGAAGCAACTTTCACTCTTTCGTCCCAATAAGGACTAATACATGAAAGACTGAGATATTTAATTCTTCAGTCCAAACTTCTTCCTGACTTAAGTAACTATTATATATCTTCTTGACAAATGTTCCACAGAAAACTCAAATTGAAAATGTTCAAATTTGAACATTGTTATCTTCTCTTGTTAAATCTAGTCCTCCATGTGTGTTCTTTATCTGAGCCGATAACCCCACCAGTTATTCCAACAATTGTGGATATTTTTGCCTTGCTCCTCTTTTATCCCACATCCCAGTTATTTGCTGAATCTTACTGCCATCATCTTTTACATATTTATTGTATTTGTGTTCTTCTCTACCTCCATATTTCTACTGGCACCTAAACACCAAGTCCTAATTTTCTTTCTAAATTTTCTCTTCCATGTATTTGGAAACACGTCCAAGGGCTAGTGTTAGAGTAGGCAGCTAGTTAGGTTCTAACAGGATGCCTAGAGGCCAGCAAAGGGGGAATCAGGGTCAGCTCTCTGGAAAGTTAAAAAACTTGTCCTGGCTGCACACCCAAAACAAAGCCGTAAGAACCTGGATCAAACCAGACAGGCTGAAGGCAAAGAGGGCCATAGACCATGACCAAGTAAGGAAGAAAAGGCTTAAAATCTTGCTTCCGAGAAACCCCCACTTTAAGTAATGAATATTTCACCTCCTTGTTAACAACTGTCAATAAATGATAGAGGCCCAAACCCCAGGGGCAGAGTACTTGCTTGTGCTCATTCTCTCTCTCTCTCTCTCTCTCTCTCTCTGGACCTACTCTCACATCTCAAGAATTTACTTTCACTTTAATAAACTCTTGCTTGTGTCACTCGTCCACTGTGTTGTGTCTGTCCTTGAATTTTTGCTTGTGAGACCAAGAGGCTTCTGCAGCATCTTTGGGATTGGTTGGGCAGAGGCATTGGGCCAGAAGGTCTCCCCAGTCCACCTGGTAACACTAGAATAGAATAGAATAATTATTCTTTTTTCTTACCTAATGCATCTTCTAAGTTACCAAGTCTTGCCAATTTTTTTCTTTTCTTGGATGGTGAGGTGTGACTTGGCTTAGTCTTAATGTTTCTCAAACTTGTATAGTATTTAGACTTCTTATAAAGGAATATATTTCTTTTATACCCTAGAGTTGATTGAAATTGTTTTCTTAACTATGTAGAAACCAACACTGAATATAAACCCTAATGTTTACAGCTATTATATAATTATAAAACCAAAACAGGCAGACAAATTAACTACAAAAAACAAATATAAAACTATATCATTAAAAATAACAATATCAATGTAATGGTATGAGTGATTCTTTTTTCTGCTGAAATAATATTATCTGAATTGCTATGAATCTTTTGAGTTTAGCATGCCTATACTGCTTTGTGCTAAATGACTATTCAATTCTTCCACCACCTACCTTTCTTTCTTTCTTTCTTTCTTTCTTTCTTTCTTTCTTTCTTTCTTTCTTTCTTTCTTCCTTCCTTCCTTCCTTCCTTCCTTCCTTCCTTCCTTCCTTCCTTCGTGAAATGAGTATCTTCATTATGTGATGTAAAAACAGCAAGAAAAAGTAATAGAAAATGTCATGGCCACTGTCTTGCTGACCCTGGTTTAACAACATATGGCTTACAGAGAATGAAGCATGAGAGACTATGGACTCTGAGAAACAAACTGAGGGCTTCAGAGGGAAGGGGGGTGGGGGAATGGGATAGGCTGGTGATGGGTATTAAGGAGGGCATGTATTGCATGGTGCACTGGGTGTTATACGTAACTGATGAATCATCCAACTTTACATCAAAAACCAGGGATGTACTGTATGGTGACTAACATAATATAATAAAAAAATTAAAAAAAAAATAAGAAGGAGTTCTCAATGCAGTAAATTCTGCAAGAGAAGAATACTGTCTCTGAGCATGAGGTTGAGTGGTTCATTTCTATTCCAGTCTGAGCCAGGACAATTATAATGATATTGATGACATTAGCTTCATTGAGAAAAAAGAGCTGCATTTTGTGTTATAAACATATTCTGCAGATGAGAAAACAGACTCAAGAAGTCTAGTAAATCGTCACATTTTTCTTCACTTTCTTTACTAAATTTCTTGAAAAGGTGGTCTAAATTCACTGTCTTTCTACCTCTTTCTCTCTCTCTTTTTTTTTAACCTCCTTCAAGGGTTTCTCCCAACCCTCCTACCCCTGACTCTGGCAACCACCAATCTTGTTTTCTGCTCTATGAGACTTTGCTGTTTTGTTTTGTTTTTTAGATTCCACATATATAAGAGAGATCATATGGTATTAATCTCTGTCTGATTTATTTCATTTTGCATAATGCCCTCGGGTATATCCACATTATCACAAATGGGAAGATTTCATATTTTTATGGCTGAGAATATTCCATCGTGTGTGTGTGTGTGTGTGTGTGTGTGTGTGTGTGTGT